>NW_020664544.1:2158338-2341349 GCF_002925995.2 Terrapene triunguis
AAACCGGCATCTTCCAGAGCAAGACCCACCGAGCAAAGACCAACCCAGGGACAAAGCGAGAGCTCAGCCAGCACATTCACTGTGCACCACTGCAAAGAGCATGGAGAAGAGCTCTTCAGAATTACTCAACGCTGCTAATGCCAACACTACTGTCCTAAGGGGCCCATCTGAGCTTTGGTCCACCTTCCTGCCTATCATGCTATTTGCTTCTTCCATTCTGTGATGCTCTGTGTGTCAATCACAATAATTACTTACTTGAGTTAATCTGTACCGTGGTTGGTAATTTACCTTCTGCTGAAAAAGTGTCTCTAATAAAACTTTGCTTCTGCCTGATGCAATCAAGAAACCTGTGTCTGGGAAATGATTTCCTCTATCAAACTTTTCAGTGGTTTCTGGTACCGGGTTAAACACAAAGCCATGTGCTCAGATAGGTCTGTTAGACTGTGCCATAGTCCCCAAAGGGAAGTGGTGGAAGCCCACAACACGAATAATTTAAAACTGGTCTGGACAATAAACGAAGGAGAACAATCTGGCTTTGGCAAAAGGGCTGTGGAAATGGATTAGTTGATTTAGCGGGTTTTTTCCTACCCTAACGTCTATGGTTATGAATCAGACACTTCCTGTTGCTATCTGAGCTAATATTCATTGGATACAGTCCCCTCGTGCAGCCCATGCATGAGGGTTTATGCGTGTTTCTCTCATATGACTATGCTAAATTTTAGTTTTAAGAAGAGGAGAATTAAGTGCAGTTTGAAGTGTATGAATGATACCTTCGGAGATCTACAGAACAGGCAGCTTCAGTACAAGCTCCCACACACTCACACTAACCACCAGCAATATATTGCAGTGACAATCTCTGTGAGGGGTGAGATGAAATATTGTTCTCTATAAGCCATTGCATCTCTGCTGTGATCACCAACAAACAGGCCTATTTCGACAATGTTGACACGTTCTCACTAAGAAATGGACTGAAGCAAACAATGCCCTTTGTACAGGTCACCAAAGACTCATGGGACCACTCCTTTGGTCACTACCAGCCGAAACTGAACTCAGGTTAGTAACCTAAAGGTGAAAGGTTATGTAACCCACCGCCCGAACAATCCAGTCCCACTCTGAGCCACACACTGGGTTTGGTTCTCAATGGGTTTGTGACAGTTTCTGTCAGAACCTGGTCATCTGTGTCAGTGCTTTGGGGCCTCACTTGAACCAAACACGTTTTCTCAAATTCTAGGATTTTGTGAAACTATAGTTTCAACCCAGAAGTGAAAGTGGGACAGTGGCCATCTTGAAAATGTTCCTTTTATGGGTAGAAATTAGACAGGGAGAAAAGAGGCCGAGAGAGAGAAAGAATGTAACATTTAATATGAATGTTTATAGGTGTAGATTTATTCATCGTATGCATATTTTATATAAATACAATGGAAGCATTAAAAAAGTTAATAGAAATTTTAGAGGTATTACTGGTCCCACCAAGATTCCCTGTTTTAAATAATAGGAATGTTGCTAGAACTGTTAATACCTTTAAAACTTTTTAATGCATCCGCTTACAGACCTTTTGGAATGGTGGCAGAGAATGAGGGCAGAGGCGCAAGGAAGGTGCTCTGGCTACAACCGATGATGGTGAGGAGGGCAGAATGTAGTTAAGGCAGTTGGGCCACTTCCTTTAGATGCAGTACACAACAAGCAGTGTTCCATGTGCCCATGCTCAGAGCAAACACAGTATTGTGGAAGCATCCCCGGAGCACTCCTAAGTTGTTAGCATTTTGCCAGCACAGTCCAAGAAAGAAAGCCAAAACCATACCCCACCCCTCAACAAAAACAAAGCCAACACCCCCCTCTTACCCTCCACAACAGCACCACGTAAACACAGCATCCCACAGTTGTACATTGCACACAGGAAGTCACAAATATCATCTGCAGTAGCAAGAACTTTGCTGGCCTTTGTTTTAGAGCAGGGCTCTTCAGATGTTTCAGTGACTGTACATATGGAGTAATATGTAAAGGCAAAATGTGGTGAATCAATAAGTATGAAACCAGGCCATGTGGAAGTGAATTTTACATACACAGAAGTGACAGCTGCCAGCCAACGAGGCAACTGCACAAACATAAAAAGAAGTGTGTGTGCATGAGCGTGCATGTGCACGAGACCTGGGAGACTACTCATATCCTGTGAGATCAGGCCCTTGTAACTGCCACTTTTAGCTGTCTGCTGTGCTGGGGTACAAACTGGTGTCCTCTGAGGACAGTCGCTTTATGTTGGAACATGCCCGCTATTGGGGAGCTGCATCAGCAACAGCAATGTGGAGAACTGAAAGGGGGGGGGAAAGACTAGTGCAGACAGAGCCTTTGATATGCAGAGCTATCCAGACCACTAACCCTTATTTACATGCACATTGGAAAACATAATCCCAAGTAGACATACAAAATGATGGGGTCTAAATTAGCTGTCAAGAAAGAGCTCTTGGAGTCATTGTGGAGAGTTCTCTGAAAACAGCTGCTCAATATGCAGCAACAGCCAAAAAAGTGAACAATGTTAGGAACCATTAAGAAAGGGATAGATAATAAGACATTAAATATCATAATGCCATTATATAAATCCATGGGATGCCCACACCTTGGATACTGCGTGCAATTCTGGTTGCCCCATCTCCAAAAAGATATATTAGAAATGGAAAAGGTAGAGAGAAGGTCAATAAAAATTATTAGGGGCATGGAACAAGCTTCTATATGAGGAGAGATTAAAAAGATTGGGATTATTCAGCTTGGGAACGAGACAGCTAAAGGGGGATCTGATGGAGGTCTATAAAATCATGACTGATGTGGAGAAAGTGAATAAGGAAGTGTTATTTACTCCTTGTCATAACACAAGAACCAGAGGTCACCCAACAAAACTAATAGGCAGAAGGTTTAAAACATACAAAAAGAAGCATTTCTTCACACAATGCACAGTCAACCTGTGGAACTCGTTGACAGAGGATGTTGTGAAGGCCAAAAATATAACTGGGTTCAAAAAAGAATTAGATACATTCATGGAGGATAGATCCATCAATGGCCATTAGCCAAGATGGTCAGGGATGCAACTCCATGCTCTGGGTGTCCTAAGTCTCTGGCTATCAGATGCTGGGACTAGATAAACAGGGGATGGATCCCTCGACAGATGCCTGTTCTATTCATTCCCTTGGAAACATCTGGCATTGGGGCTACTGTTGGAAGACAGGATACTAGGCTAAATAGACCTTTGATCTGACCCAGTATGGCCACTCTTATGTTCTTATGGCTGTGAAAAAAATCAAAATGTGTGTGTGTGGGGGGGAAGGGGGACAGATGAGCAGTCAGGAGACAAAGAAACATTCTAATGAAAACACGAATTCAAGGAATCCATTTGTGCTTGCCCAATTTTGGCAGGGGCAGGGGTTCTTCTACCCCAATACAGAAAACTCACTTCTCTTTAGCTAGAAAAATTAATTTGATAATTAAAATAGATTGAATCACCTGAGAAAAAAACATGGGTTTAAACCAGAGAAATAAAAGATTAATTCAATCCAACTAGTTTTGTGAGGACCCTCGTGAACTAGTTTCCATGGATGCTGAATGCTTGGCCACAGGGTTCCACCATCTCTACCCTTGGCTTTGGGAAATCTGAGTGCCCATTCAGATCAGACTGTCTGAGATCCTGAATATCCTGAGCAGGACTTTGCAAAGATGTAAAAATCAGCCCAGGTTCAGCCTAATGGACAATACATAAACAGAATGATTTTGCTAAATCTGAGCAGAAATATTATGGCTGCAGTTGCTAAGATCAAGTCTGGAAAACCTGCCCTATGGTGAGAGACTCAAGAAGCTCTATCTATTGTATTTATCAAGAAAGAAAGTTAAGAGGTGACTTGATCATGGTCTATAAATACACTGGGAGAAAAATTTGGATAGATTTCTCATTTTCTTTAATCTAGCAGACAGAAACACAACATCCAGAGGCTGAAGGCTAAAGCTAGACAAATGCAGGTTGGAAATAAGATACATTTTTAACAGGAGGGTAATTAACCATTAGAACAACTTATCTAGGGGTGCAACGGAGTGTTCATCACTTGACGTCTTTAAATCAAGATTGGATGTCTTCCTAAAAGACATGGTTTAGCTTAACAATAAGTTATGGGCTCAATGCAGGAATCACTGGTGAAATTCTCTAGCCCGCGTTATGGGGGAGGTCAGAGTAGGTGGTAAGAATGGTCTCTTCTGGCAAATCTTTTTGTCCATAATGGTTTTTTTTTTTTAAATAAAAAATGTGAATTCATATCAATTTTGCCTAATTGTTTTGGCTGGGGAAAAAAAGAGTTGAAATATTTTAGAAAAAAACAAGTTTCATTTTGACATTTCCAAAATGAAACATTTCTATTTTTGAATTCAAAATGACATTTTGTTAAAAAATTTACTTTAATTTTATTTTAAAAAATTTAAAAAGCTCAAAAATGAAAGGAAATATTTTGTTGAACATTTTCTGTTTTACCCAAAATGAATTATCGTTTGATTTTTTCCCCCCAAAAAAATTTTAAAAAAGTTTCATTTTTGGCCAAGTTGAAATAATTCTTTTCTATTTTTTCAGAACCGCCAGTGAATTGAAAATCAGTTATTTACACATCTCTATGAATAAACGTGAAAAGAAATTAGACATCAAAGTCATATTTTACACAACTGGCAATTTACTGTACAGACTACACTCACTTAAATCAATATTTGAAAATTTTCAGTCTTTTAGAAATCTTAGTTAACTATCGTAACATCTGGCCTGATCTCCACTCTGTCACGCTTATCTTACAGCAGGTTAACTCCAGGGACTTCAATCAATTTACACGGGCATAAAACTGGTGAAACAAAGTGCAGAATTTGATCTTTCATTTCTGTGTCTTAATTTAAAAAATGTAGGTGCATAGGAATGGTGAGCACATCCCGGAAACGTTTTCTGAGACACTCTCCCTATCAGCTTTCTGCACAGGGTGGGGAATATGCAAATATTGCAAGGTCTAGGACAATATGTTGGGGTAGGCTGTCTCTCATTGACAATCACCCACAAAGAAAATCATTCAGAGTCAGGTGTCCTGTCACTTTGATCATACAAAATCTAGATTGCCTGATGGAACCAGAAATTACTGTTAACAAACACAAGAGCGCCACCTACAGGGAGGAAATAGGTGATGTTTGAGGATAGCCAGTTTTTAGCATATACAGCATGTTCCAAAGCATGTCTCTTAGTCCCACAGACACATAGAGCAGTGTGTGGGAATCCTCTGCTTAGAAATTAAGCATTACTTATAATGCAGAAACAGATAAACTCTCCCTAGAGGAACAAAGAAATCATCATATTTGGAAGAGAGCAGTGATCTCTTTGGTCTGGTATCCAGTCTCTGGCAGTGGCTAGTGCTGGATGATTCAGAGGAAAGTGTAAAACTTTCCTAGTATGTCATTATATTGCCTATACCATAAATTAGGAGGGATTGTCTTTCTGACCCCAGCTGGGGATCAGTTTGTGCCCTGCAACAACAGGGTTGACTGAGGATCTGGGGAGGGATAAGACTTTGGCTCTGACACACCAATAGAGGAAGCAAGACCCACCTCTGGAATATAGGGAGCCAAGAGAAGTCAGGGAGTTAAAAGAATACAAACTTCTCTGGCAAGGGGTGACATACTCTTCAAATGGACAGAAAAGTCTCAGTTCTTGCCAAACAAGAATGTTTCCCAGCTTTTGCCAGAAGAATCAGGCTTCTTTAGATCAACAGGCAAAGCAGAGTGCTCAGACAGCGCCCTCTAGTGCTTAACACGAGTGCACAGAAAATATCAAACAAAGGAAAGAGACATCTTCTAATACCACTAGTCACAGGGAGCCTTCTAATTCAAGTGTGGGGAAGGGGCAGAAGATATCGTTGAAGAGATACCTGCCTCTTTTAGCATTATACAGCATCTGGCACTTTGTAATTCTGAGACCATCTATTTATTTTCCTGTGTTCTTATATTAGTTGCTCTCCATGTGTCAGTATATAATGCCTGCATCTGTAACTTTCACTCTATGCATCCGAAGAAGTGAGGTTTTTACTCACGAAAGCTTATGCCCAAATAAATCTGTTAGTCTTTAAGGTGCCACCAGACTCCTTGTTGTTTCTATAGTATTTGATTGCTGCTCAGTGCCCACCACTAGTCTGATTTACAAAGCATGAAAAAAATGTGGGAGTATTTTAAAGTCCTGGCTCCTGCTGCTTATTTCTTCACTCCAAGTTCTGAGGTCACAAAATGAAGATTCTGACTAAGGAGAATGAAAAAGTTTACACTAGTGAAAAGTCAGTGAAAATTTGGAGCCAGTTTTTCACAGGAACAAAACCTCTGATAGTTTTGCAACTGTTTTTTCACTGTTTTACACAAAAATCCAAAGCTCATTTCTGCCAGCTGAAATGTGAAAATAGCAAACTAACCTGAAACTTATGTTTACAATTTATTCTAGGATGGAATTTCATTAGATTTTTGCAGGAAAAAAATGTGTTTGCTCAGCTCAGCAGGAAATGCAAAAATATTACCCTTTATTAAATCTGCATCAAAACTTGAAAAATCTTTTTGTTAAGACTCAAATATATGCGATTTCAGGTAGGCAAACATAAATTAAGAGCAGTTATAATCAAGAAACCATCATTATGTTTCCATGCAAATGCCACTAATGATAAATAACAAGAGAAATAGAATTGCTTGATAGATCTCAGGAGGGAAGATGATTTCTGATGTTTTTCAGATTTTTCTTATGATGTCAGAAGCTGTTTAACAGACAAATCTAAATGAATTCCCAGCCTGCCAGTGCTTACGTATGCTTGTTTTAGTAGAACAGTTATCTTGCCCTAGTGTCCAACTCACCCAAACACTGACAGCTGTGCACAATCATAAAGAGAGAAAGAGAGCCTGAGAATGCTAGGTAAAGAACTGGAGAATATTTTACTAAGGGTAGTGAGATGTATAGCAAGTTTTTTTAATAGTTCCAAGGGGGTAGTGTTTGATTAATAAATAAATATTAATATAATATAATATAAACTGCAATAGTTTCCAGAACCTCATTGTACAAGGCTCTATTCCAACACATATGGAAACACAATCCCTGCCCTCTAATGACACAAAGTATGATTCTCCACGGTCCTGCACCTTATGTCATTGCTTATACCTGTGCAAAAGGGTTGTCTAATGCTACCACTGACACAGGTGAGTGGTGAATTCTGATCCGGAAGCAGCTTACATCACTGGATTCAATTTGCGCAGGTGTAAATGGCAGCACAATATTGAAGGTTCAGTTTTGTTCCCATCGTGTTCTCTAGAGAGCACTGTGTTGTTAATGATGCATTGTGTATGTTGTTTCTTCACATAGGCAATAAAGCCATATTTTAAACTCCAGCTTTCAGGTGTGTTTGTTTTGCTAATTCTGGGAATTAAGACTCTCTGGCTGTATAACAGAAATATGCTGGAAAGCAGATAAGGCCCTATCTGTGGAATGTGATAAAACGTAATCCTGTGGAAATCCCGTCAACTGAAAATGAGGAAACTGACTAAGAAGATAAGATTCCAACTGCCTGCCTTGGCCGCCCATTGCCCCAGCCCAGTTACCCATCTTAAACAGTCAGGTCCATGAGAACTTTGAGATGAGCCTGACTTTGCCTAGGTTACTTTCTTGGGAGATGGTGTACATTTATCTCCCACCTTCTATGGGATTCCTGACCACATTCGCCTTTGTATGGCTGATGGAATTATTGCCTGCTGCTCTGGAGGTTGTGGTAATGATTACAACCAGCTGCCAGCAGCCAGAGACCAGATGAAGTTGGACAGGCCTTCTGGATTTATCGATAGAGAAACCAGTGCATTGTCAGAATGACTTTGGCATCTTTTACCTATTAGAGATTGTGGCATGTATTTAGAAATAAGCACAGTGTATTCCTGGCTGTACCAGCTGGGCTGTGTCTACAATGAGCAATTCATTTAATTCTCCAGCTCTTGACCTAGCACTGGTGTAGTTTCTCCCCTCTGTTGAGCAAATTATTGGACTTTTTATTTATTCTTTGTGTTACTGTAGGACCTAGGAACCCTCGTCATGCACCATGCCATGACTCCACTGAGCTGGGTGCTGTACAAAGAACAAAGAGATGGTACCTGCCCTAAAGAGCTGGCGTGCTTCGGGGAGCAAAACTCTTTCCCAAAGCTTGGTGCTAGAGCTGGATTCTGGCAGATATGACTACTGAATACATCTGCCCACTCATAACCATCCACTCTCTGTTTGGTCGATGCATCTTCAAGAGGCTGCTCTGTAGCATTTTGTGAATACTAGTGTATACTAGATTACATACCAAATTAGTAAACAGATTCAGTATACTGCATGAAACAATGGTTTATTCTCTAAAGGGCAAATATTTGGTTAGGATAGTGTATTCTTGTCTGCACCTACTAGGGGGCAGCAGACTGCCTATGAGGGATGAAGTGCAAAGCAATTTTTCACAGATGAGTGCAGGATGAATGTTCTATTTGATCTTCATCTTCTGAAACCAGTGAACATAGTGAGTGACTGCCTCCAATGGGGTGTGGGTCAGATGCAATGGGCACACAATCTTTTCTTGGAATTTGTACTTTGTAACTTAAAAATATGCCTCTAGGCAATCTAAATACAATAAATTGTATATATACGTTGGTGGATCAGCAGTTATATATTATAAACACAGCAGAATTTTGCTGGTCTCTTAAAATATATTGTTTTAAGATATTAAATAATTAATTTGATATTGTTTTAAATACACACACAGAGAGAGAGAGAGAATGAATAGTACCTTATTTTGCTATTAAATAATCCTAAAACCACCTGCTGTTGAAGTTCCTCTTTGGGAGTAAGGGTATATGATCTTTGAACCAGCTGCATCTGCAGACAGTGGCAGTATTCTCAATTTATTTCAAGGTCAGAACTAGAGCTGCTTGGGCATTTTTCAACAAAATGTGTTTTCATGGTAAAATGCTGATTCATTAAAACAAACTTTTCATGGGAATGGGTCAGTTTTGGTTAATTTCTGGACTCAAAACATTTTTGAAAAAAGGTTTTCAGAATGTCAAAATATCCTGTTTTGACCTTTTCAAAATGAAAAAAAAAAATCTGGTTTTCCAGTTGAAAATGACTTTTTGTTGAAACTAATTAGAGGTAAAATGGTTGAAATTGAAAAAAAAAAAACCATGTCAATGTTATTAAAACAAAACGTTTCCATTGACCCAAACCAACATTTTGTTTGAATTTTCAGTCTGCAAAAATTTTCAAGATTTTGACTTTTTGTCCCAATTTGGGATGGGGAAATTTTTGAAATCTCAATTTTTTTCACAGGATGGACAAACCATTTCCTGCCCACAGGGGTGGCTCCATGTTCTTTGCCGCCCCAAGCATGTCAGTCAGACTGCCTTCGGAGGTCCTCTGGTCACGCGGATTTGGCGGCGTTTCTGCAGGTGATCTGCCGGTCCCATGCCTTTGACGTACCTGCCGCCAAATTGCCGCCGAAGCCGCGGGACCGGTGGGCCTCCCGCAGGCATGCTGCCGAAGGGTGCCTGACTGCCGCCCTCACGGCGACCGGCACGCCGCCCCCGGCACACGCTTGTGCGCTGGTGCCTGGAGCCGCTCCTGCTTGCCCAGTTCTTCGCTGTTTGTTGCTGGTGGAATGAGAGATAGCACAGGTCCTCAGAGGGAGAACAGTGTCTTATCTTCAGCCCCTTACGTGCTTGGAGAACCAGACTGTATCTTTATCACAGAGAAATGCTTTTAATTCACTGGTGATTACGAGATACTAATAAAATTACATGGCTTTACTGAACAATAGGAGCTGTATTATAACGTGTAATTCTGGTGATGAATCACACCCTTCAAACTGATGGGTGTGATTCATCACCAGAATTACACATTATAATCCAGCTCCTATTGTGAAGCAACACAGGGAAATTGAATTTTCCTGGCAATGATCCAATCACAGGTGAACAGGAGGGACAAAATACTCTTATTCCCCTGAAAACACAATCAGAAGGATTACTTCCCCAAGATATATTCAGCAGCCAAAGTACCTGAGCTGCTCATGCCAGTTCTCACTCCAAAACACAATCAGAAGGATTACTTTTCAAAACATCTTCATGAATTTAGAACTCAGAGAGAGCTGGCTCAAGCCAGGCATAATGCAGGCACAGGCTGCTTCTCGCACATAGGTCTGCACTCCTAATCTGTCACACTCGCTAGTCCAGTCCTTAGCCCCCCAACCCCCAGCTTTTCTGATGCACCTGCACCACTCCCTGCTGTTCATGCATAGAACCTCCATTTGTCAAATTGCAAAGGGGATTTGGTCTGGGAGGAGGGACTGCTGTTCACCTGAAACTGGAAATGGAACAGAGTGATGCCACTGGGCCACGTCACATAGAGCCTGATTCTTCCACCTTTACTTATGGTGACTAGTATTTTACTCCACACAAACAAATCCATTGAAATCGGTGGCCCTACTCATGGAGAAAGGTGAGTAAAGGTAACAGAATTGAGTTAAAGGCAATTGCTGCATTGAAATAAAACGTGTAACATTCAGTTGATGTGAAGACGGCAGAGCTCTCGGGTCTCTCTTCTGTACTTGATTCTGCAATTGGGAGTAAACAACCAATGAGTCCACAATGAAAATCCCATCGCTCATTCTCCCAGCCTGCCCCAAACGTCCACCATTCCTGCCCTCACAACACTGACTTCATCAATATCAACCACTCTGCAAAGGAAATCACCTCCTTCCTTCAACTGCCTCCAAGCTCTGGTGTACAATGGAGAAGGAATGTTAGAGAAGCAAGAAGCAGACTTCAGAGACAGGCATCATGAGGGAAAAGTTAATTAACAGCTGAAAGTCATTTTCCAGACTTTGTCACAGAAGTGAATTCGTCGTTAGTTTTTGTTTGTTTATTTGTTTTGGGTCTGGGCTTTTCTGCAGGAGATGAGAGGTCAGTGAAGCTCAAGGTAAGGCTCTGATGGCAAACTAAAGGAAATGAGATGCAAATATGAATGCCTCATTGAGAACAACCAAAGAAAGGTGGAAAGCTGGTATGAAACCAAGGTAAATTGCAGTACATCTGTTGCCGCCAAAGATCTGCTTTTTTCTATTTGGCCCAAAATCCCAATTTCCTGCATCACAAATGGGTTAAACTTGCCACAGGCCTACAGAGCCTGTATTTCCTTGTCAATTCTCAGATACAGTCTTTGCAATCCTTCTTGGATGATGCAGAATGCCACTACAACAGGGGTGGGCAAACTGGAGGAGCAGTGGGCCAGAACGCTGGCAGCAGGGCGTGCTGAGGCTGCAGGGGAGTGGGGACAGCAGGGGAGGAGCTGGGGGCTAACCTCCCTGGCTGGGAGCTCAGGGGCCAGGCAGGATGGTCCTGTGGGCAGGAGTTTGCCCACCTCTGCACTACAACATGCAGCTGCAACAGATCAGGGCATGATTGTCTCTGTGGAAGAACTGGCCAATACACAACGTGAAATGGAGAATCAAAACCAAGAGAACAAGATGTTCCTTGGCCTCTAAGCTTGACTGTAACAGGAGATCTGCCAATACTGGGAGGTGCTTGGGGAAGGATAGTATCATAAAAGATCAGGGTTGGAGCTCCCTGGCAGGCTGCTGCCTCAGTCACCTCTTGCCTCATGGCTCTTGGTGCTTTGCTGGTCACCGCCTCGCTTGAAGGTCCAGAGCCAAAAGAAACAAGTGTGCGCATAGCATGGCCTTAGCTAAGCAAACTGGAAAGGTGTGATGGCATTAATTAACATAGTAGTGTTATGAACTGTTGAAAGTGAGTATAGAACAACAAAGGAACCAGTGGGGAACTAGTGCCTGCTCAAAATGGGCACTGAAATGGGGATAGTTTGTCTGATGAATCTAAATCTCCCAATAGCAAGTACTATAGAAAGCTTTGTTGTTCTGTACTACTTGTTATGGGCTGGGCAGAAACTACCAGAAGAAGAGGATTTCTGGCAATATTTTGCCATTTCCCCTCTCAGACAGCATTAGGAAGTACAGTGGTAGCAGTGAAAATGAAAAATAAGCAGGAAAATAACCACACTTCTTCAATCTTTACAAGTGGTTAAATTGGAGGTTTGAGCGATAGTTCAAGCCATTTCTTATTTTGTCCAAAGCACTTGGCTTGTTCCTAATTATAATTGTTTTAAATCAATGCTCTGAAATACGTATGATAAGAACTTAGCCTTGAGCCTTTCTGATTTGGACACCAGAGTAACAGCATGTTCTCAGATTTGGCAGGGAAACTATAAAAAGCATCTGTGAGTAGGAAGATGCTATAGGTGGAGTCAGAGGATGGTGAAATTCAGTCACATTGTCATAAGGTCCCACCCACCTTGGTTTGGTAGAGAGAGAGGCCTGGGCTGGAAGCAGCTGATGACAAGCAATGTCCACTTGACTTCAACTAAAGTGTACCTGTTTTTTGTTTAATTTATCAAATATCCTTTCCCACTTGGTGGAGGATTCTCTGCACCTTGAGGTCTTTAAACCACGATTTGAAGACTTCAGTAACTCAGACATAGGTTAGAGGTTTGTTCCAGGAGTGGGTGGGTGAGATTCTGTGGCCTGCATTGTGCAGGAGGTCAGACTAGATGACCATAATGGTCCCTTCTGACCTTAAGTCTATGAATCTATGAATCTCAATATCCAGCAAGGAGGAGGAGGAAGTGGTAGAGAATCTTCAGGAGGAGGAAGATGAGGAGGTGGAGAACACAGCATAGGCGCCGACTTCCCCTCTTTCTCGTGGGTGCTCGACCTGCCCTCTGTCCCTGTCCCTGTCCCTGTACTAGCACCGAGTGGACCAGATGACCTAACAGGTCTTTTCCATCTCTAATTTCTGTGACTCTATGAGGCTAGGAGGTGAATAAAACATTGGCGAGTGGAGCAATAATGGAAGAAGTGGAAGAAGCCATAACATCTATGATGTTGGGTAAAGCTCCACATCCTGACAGCTTCTCAAATTAATTTTTTAAACTGATCAAAGATTATTTGGTTCCTTACCTCACTAAGATTTTTAATGATTATAAAAGAATAATCCTCCCCTTGCCAGTGAGACAGGCTGGGCATCTCAATGATAAAAAAGCCAGATAATTTTCCTACTCTGACATTTTCCTTTACGCCAGAATGTTCGTTGTTAAACAATGATGTTACAATCTTAGCTACTATTTTAGCTCAGCCATAAACCATCCAGAGCTACTGAGCTTTATCAAAGGGCACCAAAATGATGAGTGTGCATGAAGAGACCTGGAACATAATCTCAAAAGTATTATGCCATCATTTCACTGGATGTTGAGCAAAGTGAAAGTAGATAGAAGAGGCTTTTCTGTGGCTACCATTAGTCTATTTGATTGGAGGGGAGCGAGACCTAATTTTAAAAAGTGATTTGGATTATATACTCCTGTTATCAAGATAAAAATAGCTCATTATCTTAAACATTTGATTTGACAAGAGTCATTTGACAGGTCTTCCCCCTTCTCTTCCTTTTTTTTTTAGGCTATATTAATTAAGATTCTTGCTCAAAAATGTAGCTAAATTGGGTTATTAAAGCAGGAAATGATCAACATAAAGTTTATTTGCATAGGACAGCCTACTGATGGTTGCCAAACCATGCAAATCTTCACTTTTAATTGTCAGAAATATTACAATAAACATTATAACAAAGACACCAACTTGAATGATGGTTTGAAGTTACTTGCCTTCCAGGCTACCCTGAACTGCATACCTCAACATACTCTTTAGTCTGTATTTTTAATTATTAAGGATTTGGACCTGCAGATATGTATTGTGGTAATATGTCTTTCTAACTAAAACAGTCTAACTATAAGGATAGTTAAGGACTGGAATAGGTTATCGAGGAGGTTGTGGAATCCCCTTCATTAGAAGCTTTTAAGAACAGGGCTAGACAAATACTTGTCATGGATGTTATAGGCATACTTCATCCTGCTTCAGCACGAGGGATGGCCTAGAATGATGATCTCTCTAGGTCACTTCCAGCCCTACATTTCTATGATTCTATGTCAATGTAAATGACATGGGCAGTTGCCACTAACCTACTAATTTGTGATAAGCAAAATAAAGTGCAACTATGTATCACTTTTTTTAACTTCTGAAAAATTATTGTAAACACACACACACACTCATGTAAGGCCTGTTTCTGAGCTCATTTATACTGGATTTACACCTGTATAACTCCTTTAACTTCAATAGTGCTACTCCTGATTTACAGTGGTATAAAAAAGAGCAGAATAAGAGCAGAATGAGGCCTATATATTTGATATAAATACACACACACATACATAGTCTGATCTCTGTTGCCATACACTTTTTCCAGACCTTTACACCAGTACAAAGTGTGCAATGTGGATGTAAAATGCTGCCAACACAGAATAAGAAGTGTTTCACACCCACTTTGCACTAATTTACATTAGTGGTACATTACTTACTATCTATCTATCTATCTAATTCTGCCCAAGTTTCCTAGTTAAACCCAAATAAACATTCTTAGAAAGTTACTGAATTTTTCTGTTCTCACAAGCCATCCAAATGTTTGAGTTACGAATCTCTTCCTATACCATACCCTAACCTGCCTACTTGTCTGTCTGTCCTTACTTTGGGAGATCCCCAGAGCAAGAACTCTCCTTCTTGAATGATTGGAAATGACCTAGCACACAGTGCTAAATAAGTAATAAAAATGTGGCGTGAAATATTTTATTCTCCCTTTAAGCAAAATTATGTTTTCTTCTGTCTCTCAGTAGGTTTTTCAAGACAGTGAATCTGGCATCCCTCAGTGCAAGCCCCTTCAAGCAGAACCATGGACAAAGTGAAAGCATACCCAGCATGTTCCATGCACACCTATGCAAAGAGCAAGGAGAAATACTTCTTCCAGTTACTCAACACTGCTGATAATACCTATCCAAAGAGGCCCATCAGAGCTGATCAAATGGCCACCTTCAATCCTATCATGCCACCTGCTTCTTTCATCTTTATCTTTTTGTGTGCCAATCACTGTTACTTGAGTTAATCTTTACCATAGTTGGTAATCTACCTTCTGAATAAAAATGTCTCTAATAAAACTTTACTTCTGTCTGATGCAACCAGAAACCTGTGTCTGGGAATTTCTTAATTCCTTTTAAAAAACTTTTTGTTGGAATCTCATTCAGGTGCAAATACTAAGCCATATATGCAGAGTGTACAGTGATGGGCCAATAAGACTATTAAACAATCTCCCAAGTTTAGTGGAGGAAGTCCCATCATACGCACCATTTAAAACTGACTGGGCAAAACCCTGAAGAACATAGTACAGAGAAAAATTCTGCGAGGGTGCTTGGTGTGGGAAAGATGGCCAGAGAATTCACTTCTTCTGCTAATTTCTATGATTCTGTAATGTTTATTAATCATTTCCAATAACCACCTAACCTAATGTTTTAAACCATATATCTGTACATACAACAGCTCAAAATGCATACAAGGGTTTGTTAATAGCAAACAAGCCTTGACAGAAAGCTATAGTCAAAGCTGTACACAGGGGAAGAGTACATAAAGTTTGAGGCCAGAAGGGACCACGAGTCTGACCTCCTGCAGACTAACAGCACCACCCAACACCCACACACTAAATGCAACAATTGAAATTGGACCAAAGTATTACAGCCCACGAGAGACTAGATTATTATGTACCACAGGCAAGGAGGGACCAAGGTGCATCAGTGTCCAAGGCTCCTGAAATGTCAGGGAATTGATTAAGCAAGATGGACCCAGATGATCCTGGAAAACAACCTGCCCCTCATGCTGCAGGGGGAGCAAGGTCACTTTTTTTGTTTTTGTAGTAGCCTATTTGCTGTAAATGGAAAATACAGGTTTAATAGCTGCAGGGTGATTCTGGGATGCATTTTAGAAAAAATCCTAGCGAGAGTCATCTTGATAGTTAAAGATTCCCAAGCAGGGTCACGCAGCAGCTTTTGGCAGCACAAGTGTGTGAGGTCCAGATAGAAGCAGGTGGAGCATAGTTGTAGCAGTTGCTTCTCCTTACTTAGACACAGGCAGGTGGACTCTCTCAGTCCTAGCTCCGGCTTTTATCAAACTTGGCCATTTTCCTTTTCTCCCATCAGTCCCTGTTCCTCTCACAACAACCCCTACCCCCGCCCAACATCAATGGAAAACCTGACATGACAGAGGTGGAAGATCTTTTTGTGAAGTTCCTTCTCTGGGAAGTCTCATATCTGTATAGACAATTACAGACCTGGCTGATGTTGCTGAGTCTGCTAACCAGATGCTACAGGCTCCATGTCTCCCTCCATCCTCCCTTTCCAGTTTTCCAATTTTCACCAAAATCAATAAGATTCTGCCCATTGGTGCCTAGAACATTCCCTGAAATTTTAGAATTGAGCAGATGTGGCATTTCAAAATTATCATGTTCCATCCAAACAGAGAAATGCGATCAAGCTAGGCGTAGGCTATTATTATGCTGATGACACCCATCACTAAATCCTTCACCAGTCCCACCCCTGAGTCTATCTTCACCTATCTCAAATATCAACATCTGGCTCTTTCGTAACTTTTTTCAGTTGACAAATGAATTTCTCTCAAACTCTCTCAATTCTGGCCTCTCTTTTGTCTCTACTGTCTATAATCTTGGAGGCCCCATAGCTTTTCTTTGAACTTCATATTATTAAAAACTGTATTTCTGTCTACTATAACCCACACCTGGATCTATTACTTTCATGCATTCTCCATTCCTTCTTTGATTACTCCAATTCCTTCCTCTTTAGACTCTGTGGTACTGATAGACAAACTCCAGTCTGTTCAGAATGGGGTAGCACACCCAGTGAGGGAGCATTGTTTAGTGTCCTGTTTCTCAACCGGTGGGTCGAAAACCCCAGATTGATCTAAAAGGCAAAAGGGGGTTGGGAGGTGTTGACAATTAAATTATGATTCTAAAGCAATGAAAATAAAAATTCCAGAATAACTTTAGGGTGTCCAAAACTTTTAAAGTTTGTGATGTCAAATGTATTAATAGCGCCACCCATTTCAAGTTCACACACGTAACCCTCTCCCGCTCTCTCTCTCCCTCACTCCCTACGCACCTTCAAGGTCAACTATTCTCTATGTGAACCTTTCAAAACACGTGCACCATGTGCACGCGCACACACACACACACACATTAATTATACAGGCTTATCATGGATACATTTTTTACTGTTACTTTTATAGCAAATATAAAGAGGTAACACATTTTTTTGACTTCACATAAGGGATCGCCAACCCGAAAAGTGGTTTGATTATGGAAACGGGAGTCTTGAACACCTGAGCTCCTCATCCATCTGTGCCAGTGACTCACAGTGTAGCTTTATTTAAGTCACTCAGTTTATGTGGGTCTGTTTCCTCATCTTGAATAAGCATAAAAGCATTTTCTTGCCTACCTCATAGGGTTGTTGTCAGGATTTGGTTAATGTTTGTAAAGTGCTATTTAAATGCTAAGCATTATTAATATTCTCACCCTAAAATACAAACATGATACCATCAGCTGTTCAGTAAGACCTTCACTGTCTCCCTATCTACTACAAAATCATGCTCCTCATCTTTAAGTCCATTCTTAGGTATTCTCCAGTTTTAGCTCTCCCTCTAGCCCTATTTATTCTCTTGGCTCTGTTAGTTCTGTCTTTCTCTCTGTTCCCAACTGCCTCCTTTTATTTCAGAGATATAAGCCGAAGGGCTAACTCATTTTTCTATGAACCAAGGAACAATCTCTAGACATAGGATTCTAGTCCCTTTTCATCACGGATTCAGTTTTATTTTGTTTAACACAAGTGAAATATGTCAGTCATGTCCTTTTCCCCTTGGCCAGGATATCTACAGATGTCTGCCTGCCTTTCACCTGATCTCTCGCATGATGACATCATCTGGGAGGCAGCTGTTTAGTCACAGCTGAGGTGGGCCCAATTCCTCATAAAAGACCAGCCACCCTGAGCCAGGGTGTACTGTTGCTTAAAGCAGAACCTCATTATAATAGAGTTGCAAGTGAGAACAGGCAGAACACAACCTGCAAGGTTAGAAGCTATTGGGAGGAGAACTCATTAGATAGTTGAACACTAAACTGTCTGAGATCAGACAGTTAAATATTACATGTGACAAACTCCTGAACTAGCACTAACTGGAATTTTATCAATCTTAATATATTGTATTTTGCAATGTGTTATATAATCATGGAAACGTAGGGCTGGAAGGGACCTTGAGATATCATCAAATCCAGACCCCTGTGCTGAGGCAAGACCAAGTAAATCTAGACCAGGGGTGGGCAAACTACGGTCCCCGGGCCAGATCC
This sequence comes from Terrapene triunguis, assembly GCF_002925995.2. NCBI lineage: Eukaryota > Metazoa > Chordata > Testudines > Emydidae > Terrapene > Terrapene triunguis. The sequence continues at coordinate 2,176,726 of NW_020664544.1, forward strand.
GGGCCCTCAGGACTTTGGATCCGGCCTCCGGCGCCGCCGGCACCACATCCCTGCGGCCCCTCGGTGGGAGGGGGGGCAGAGGGCTCCGTGTGTTGCCCTTGCCTCCAGGCACCGCCCCCCGCAGCTCCCATGGCTGGGAACAGGGAACCGCAGCCAATGGGAGCTTTGGGGAAGGTACCTAGAGGCGCTGCAAGGGCAGCACACTCAGAGCCCTCCGCCCGCCCTCCCACAGGGGCCGCAGCGCTTCTGGGAGTGATGCGGGGACGGGGACGGGGCAGGCGTGCAGGGAGCCTGGCCCCAGTGCACGCTGCTGCCACCCCGGAGCCGCTTGAGGTAAGCGGCGCCGGGCCGGAGCCCGAACCCCTCCTGTATCCCACCCCCCAACTCTCTGCCCTAAGCCCCTGCCTGCATCTTGCACCCCTCCTGCCCCCAACCCTCTGCCCTGAGCTCCCTGCTGCACCCTGTACCCCTGTGCACTCCAACCCCCTGCCCTGAACCCCTTCTGCATTCTGTACCCTCCTGCACCCCAACCCCCTTCCCTGAGCCCCTCAGATGCCCCACACCCCTCCTCTTACCCAATCCCTTGCCCTGAGCCCCTTCCTGCACACCACAGCCCCTCCCACACCCAGGGCCGACGAGGGGGGGGGGAAGCCGGTACAAATTACCAGGGCACGGCAGTCCGGAAGCGGGCCCGGGGCCTGGCTTCCCCGGCTTCTCTCACCCCACCTCACCCCCCCAGTCGGCCCTGTTTAGCTGGTCTGCCCCTGCTGGGGGGCCTGAAAAAAATTTTTCACCGGGGCCCGAACCCGCTGTAAGTGGCCCTGCCCACACCCCGCACTCCCTCCCGCACCCCAACCCCCTGCCCTGGCCCTGCATACAATTTCCCCACCCAGATGTGGCCGTCGGCCCAAAAAGTTTGCCCACCCCTGATCTAGACCATCCCTGACAGGAGTTCACCCACCCTATTCTTAAAAACCTCCACAGATGGGGATTCCACAACTCCTTTGAAAGCCTATTCCAGAGCTTAACTACCCTTTTAATTGGAAAGTTTTTCCTGATAGCTAACCTAAATCTCCCTTACTGCAGTTTAAGCCCATTACTTTTTGTTCTACCTTCAGTGGACATAGAGACTAATTGATCACAGTCCACTTTACAACAGCCCTTAAGATATTTCAAGACTTAAATCAGGTCCCCCCTTAGTTTTCTTTTCTTAAGACTAAACATGTCCCCTTTTTTTAGCCTTTCCTCATTGGTCAAATAAGTTTTCTAAACCTTTTATCATTTTTGTTGCTCTGGACTCTCTCCATTGTATCTAAATCTTTCCAAAAAGTGTGGCACCCAAAACTGGACATAGTACTCCAGCTGAGGCCTCACCAGTGCCAAGTAGATTGGGAAAATCACCTCCCATGTTTTACAAATGCCATTTCTGTTCATATATTCCAGAATATTATATTTTTTTGCAGCTGCATCACATTGTTGACTCATATTCATTTAGTGATCCACTATAGCCCCCAGATCATTTTAGTAGTACTATCATCTGACCATTACTTCCCATTTTGTAGTTGCACATTTGATTTTTCCTTCCTAAGTGAAGTACTTTGCACTTGTCTTCACTGAATTTCATCTTGTTGATTTCAGACCAATTCTCCAAATTTGTCAAGGTTATTTTTGAATTCTAATCCTGTTCTCCAAAATGCTTGCAATCCCTCCCAGCTTGGTGTCAACTGCAAACTGTGTAAGCATATTCTCCACTCTATTATCCAAGTCATTAATGAAAATATTGACTAGTACTAGACCCAGGAAAGACCCCTGCAGAAACCTACTAGGTACACCCTCCAAATCTGACGGCGAACTAGTGATAGCTACTCTTTGAGTATGGTCTTTCAACCAGTTGTGCACCCACTTTACAATAATTTCATCTAGATGACGTTTTCCTAGTTTGCTTATGAGAATGTCATGTGGGACTGTGTCAGAAACCTTACTAAGATCAAGATATATCATGTCTGCTGCTTCCCCCCATCCACTAGGCCAGTAACCCTGTCAAATAATGATGCTGACCTATTAGGAGTTATATTTGCAATTAGTAGGATTATAATAATATACAGTTTGCAAAAGAATTTTTGATTTTTCAAGATGGAATAGACTATAACGCAACACTTTCTGCAGTACTTTCCTCCTTATCTAAAGTCCACACCTGTTCTCACACATCATGTAGAATTTCATGGTTGTAACTGCTGTCTTTGTAAAGCAGTTGTAGTAAAGACACATTATAAAATTAGAGTGCATCATTAAATAATTTATTTTATACCCTGAAAGTAAAACAATAAAATCTAATGAATACCCACTTATATTACCTAGAGCAGGGAATCTAAGGACTACTGAAGCACGAACAAAGCCAGAGCAAGCCAGGCAGGTTTAATATTTTATGCTCCCTGGAGCATAGCTTGCCAACCTCTCTAATTTTTTTTCCTCTTTGTTTTTTTATGCCAGAATAGTTTTTTTATGCCAAAGGCGTGCTTTGGGTTATAATTGAGGTGCGCTGGCCAAGTTATATGGGAAATCCAGATCTGGAATAGCAGGGATAGTGCAGGCAAAGCGGTGCACAGACACAGGACTAGAAAAGCAGAAGCATTGAAGGCCAGGAATTAAGTACATTAGCAGGAGGGACTGCTGTAGGTGAAGTTTGGGTTGTATTGATAGAGCTGTGTGGAGAACCTTGCACAGTATCTGCATTCATTATGATTAATCAGCATTATCAGCTCTAATTTTATGAGCATCAAGTCTTGCAATTTGCAGACTGTATCTGATGTTTCTATTAGTTACTCAAGAAGCTTACTGCAATACATGTTAGAGCAAGATTTTCTGAACAGCCATAGGCAAAAATAAATTAGCACACACAATCCTGCAAAAACCCTTCACCCTCAGAATAATTTGCTTTCTGCAGTTGAAAGAATAAATTTAATTTTGTTAGCACATTTCAAATTGCCTAGAGAAGATTTAAATTAATCCCATTATTTCTTAGGCTGATCTAATTCGTCAGGGCATGTGTAAGTGTACAGAAATACTTCCTATTGAGAAAACTGCTCCCTTATTGGACTACAACAGGAAAAAAAATGGAAGAAAAGGGGCAACATTCTTTAGTTTGATGGTAAACTGGCAAACTTTCTCCTTAGAAACCATCCATCTCCATCACGTATTTCCTGGTGCTTTCCCTACTCTTTTTACGAGCAGGGAATCTTGGTTGCTTAGGGACATGTTTACTTCGAATATTTATTTCCAACCATAATTTCCTATTTGTAATATCAGAGTAAGGTCCTTTGGAAATTATCATGATTTCACAGAGTATTATGAAATTAGCTGGACGTAAACAGCCTGGGCAGATTCCTAAGCAAAATCAATCAATCAATCAAAAAATCCTGTTTTCAAGCAGAAGTTTCTGGTAACAGTTTGGGGGAAGAGACTGTCATATATAACAGCAGAAAGGTTTACAAAGTTTGCCACAAGGTATTAGACGTGGTTGGATGTACTGGTACATCTTTAACTTCCTGGGACAGACACACAAGCGTTGGTGTATTTTTTTGCAAGTCCATTTCATATACAACAGCCTCATGAACTGCCTAAATTAAGAGTCTCTGGATTGTGTACACAATGGGGTTAACTGTTTGTGGACTTTGTCTTTGGTCTGATGCTCACCAGCTCTCTCGTTGATATGTACTGTTGGGGCCTGGGATAGAGGCAAAGAGTGAGAGAGAGTCGAAGGAAATCAACATCATTTTAAATCCATCACATGCATGTAGATTTAACAGCTAGTTTCAATGGTGGCAATAAACTAGCGGAAAGCTATGTCATAAGATCTGAATCCTTTGCAGACTTTGGGCAAGTCTACACTACTGCGCTACATTGGCGCAGCTGCATGCGCATCTGGTGAAGATGTGCTATGCCAAGGGGAGAACACTCTGCTGTCGACATAATTATTCCACCTCCACAAGAGATGGAAGCTATGTCAGCAGGAGACATAGTGCCAGTGTGGACAGTGCTTAGGTTGATGTAACTTACTTTGCTCGGAGTGTGTGTCTTTTTCACACTCCTGAGTGATGTAAGTTACATCGACTTAAGCAACGCTGGCAGTAGTAGTCATGAATTTGTATGCAGGCAATCCAGAACATTGGTCATTCTGCACTGGACTTGAAAATAGCAACAACATTTAGAGCATCTTGGATGGTTAAAGAGCATAACTGTATCAGAATCACAGTGCTCCTCAAAGATAAAAAGAAAAAAAGGGACTAGAACAACTGCCCTAAAAATTGTCAGTTTCTTTTAGGCACCCCAGGAAACCATGGCTTTTAGGTCATCCATCTAGCAGTTACTTACGTGAACAAAAATGGATAAAAAATAATGATTATTGTTGTGTCTTGAAACATCAAAACAGCTCAGGATAGGAAAGATTGATTCTGCCAGAGAGAAAGTGTGCCCTGTTTTTCAAACAATTAACATATAACCATACAGATACCGCTGCATTAAGTGACTTCCCAAGAAGATTGAACTAACCAAAGTTTGTGTGCGATGGAGTGCTTACCTAGTGGAGGAAATCATAGGAACCCAAACTTGCTGGTACTGGATTTAAACTTTGAAATCACTTCATTTAATAACTTGATAGCTTAGAAATGGGAAAAGTAGGGCTGGCTGAAAATCTGCCATCAAAAGTTTTTTTCGATGGAAAAATGGGATTTTGACTACATTAAAATGTTTATAGAAAGTGTCTGATTTCCTCAGGATTTTCTGGTTTTTCATTGAAAAACTGAAAATATTTGACTGAAATCTGATTGTTTTTATATGACAAAAAGTCAATTTTCGGTGGGGAAAAAATTCTGACCAGCTCTAGGAATAAGTGTGTGTGTATGACACTCAATTGCCACTTTAACAAAAAGGCCATGCTTCCTGCAGTGCACTGTACAGTGCATGTACTTTGACTAATAGCAATGAGAAAAAAGGGGAATTTGTACAGCAAATTAGATGAAGCTATCAAAAGACCCCCAAATGCTGAGACGTGTCTCCTTTTAAGTGACTTCAGTGACCAATAAGGAGCTGACAGTGCCACCTATTATGAGTTGACTGGATGAGTGTAGCTAATGGAAACAGCAGCAGATCTTTGCTAAACCAAAATAAACACCGCTGGATTCATGAAAAGAAAGCATTAGGATTCAGGTGATGATAATGATAATGAAATAATGGCAATATTGAAAGAAAGAAAAAAAGGAAAGCCCCACAGGTATACCATTTCAAAGTTACTGAAGTTCAAGAAGCAAAAATTCATACTTTTGTTCCATCTTTCAATATAATTGATGACAATTTTTAAGTATTAGAGTGAGACTAAACTAAAGTACTGAAAGTAGGATGGAGTGTTATTAGGGATTTTAAAAAGACAGGACTAGGGGAAATCTCATTTCTGAAAATCTCATATTTTGGTCTCTTGCAATTATATTAAATACTTCATTGTGAAATTCTTAATTTTTTTAGCATTATGTATCCATTTTATATTGTGGGGAAAGAATTTAAAACATTTAAAATATTTATAATTTATTACTATTTTATAGCCCCCAAAAATGTGCTGGGCATTTATAGACAGGCAGTAAGACAAAACCTTGCCCTGAGGAGCTTTCAGTCTAAAATACATCATATAGGACAGGAGGAGGGGAAAGGATGCAGGTTCTTTAACTTGAGCAGACTGAAAGCCTCCATAAAAGTGACCAGGTTATATCAGAGAACTTGATGCAAATATTTTTGCTCTTGTTGCACACATTCTAGAGTTCATTACTAACCCAATGTATATAAAATAGGTCAGATAAAATAAAAGCAATGTACTACTCTGTACCTGGGAAAGCATATGTAAGACATAGCACTAGAATCAGTGGTGGGAAACTCAGTGTGATAATTGATTTTAGTTACCTTATGGAATTTTGTCAAAGAGGGCCTGCACTGACCAAAAATATGCTACCTGAATAAAAAAAAAGACACAGAAAAGATATTTTGAATATAGCAAATTGCATCTTTCAGTCAGGCACCAGTAAGGTATCACACAAAAGACCAAAGTCTACATTTACTCTGTTGTAGGTTGCCATCTGTGAAACAAAGACAAGTTATCATCTCATCAAGGAGAATAAAATATTTCATCACCATTAAGCTATTATGCATAACAAATGGCAGGATAATATCATAAACAGTGAGCTTCTGCAAAGAGAATGCATAATGAGCAATCAAGCAAACACAATAGCACAGCTTTATTGGACGGGACGTGTCCCCAGATGGCACCCACAGGGCTCAGAAAGAAAATGTTGTATAGTGATTTGTTAAGTAAAAACAGCCAGAAATGAAGATGCAGAAAGATATCTTGAAAAAGAACCTTGCACATTGTGACAGATGGCAATTTGTGAGAAGTGACTGCAGCAAACCAAACAGGTTGCATAGTCAGGGTAACATTTGCAAATCCATGGAGAGCTTGCAAAATGGGCCATCACAGATAAGGACAAATGATGATGACACTCTAGGTGTGTCTCACTGTGCTCTTAGCTGGTGGAGTATGGGGTGAAAATACTGTGTCCATACCATGCTAAATCTCACAACAGCATCAGAACTCACTAAACCAGCAATCACAAAATATCACAAAGGCAGGATAGTGTTAAAAATAATTCAGTAATATCCAACACTTGATACTGCAAAAACAGTCCAGTTTCCTCAAACCACAGCTGCCAGAGGATTTGTGGTCCTCTGAGGCTTAATCCACATGAGGAAGATCACAAGAGTACTGACAGGTGAATCTTACAAGGTTTAGAGGTTGATTTCAAATAAGCAATCCAGGGTCCGGATGTTGACCTGAATTTACTAAACCTTGTATGTATACAAATATGGGCTGGAAATCTCACAAGAACAGACTTCTGGGCTGCAGTGGGGTTGAGATTCTGGATCTGGCAAAGGAAAAAGTTAATTAATCAAATAACAGCAATTCATACCATCAGACAAATGCTTTTTGGAGGTGACTGATTCTGGAAGCAAGCTGTTATACTCAGTGTTGGTTGGCCATTTCCATGACAATACTCAGAATACTCTTTTAGCTTTTTCAGAAACAGTGCTGGTGTCCAAACATTCAGTGAAAATATTAGGATTATTTGGGGGTACTGCCTCTCCACAGACTGCTACAACAAGCATGCTTGGCAGAATTTTTGAAGCTACCCACACCTTTTGATAAAGTGGGCTGTAGCCCACGAATGCTATTTGACTTATGCTCATCCTTTCCCCTCCTCCTTTATTTGACTTATGTGCAAATAAATTTGTTAGACTCTAAGGTGCCACAAGAACTCCTGTTCTTTTTGCGGATACAGACTAACACGGCTGCTACTCTGAAACCTGTTCTTTTTACTTTAGCACAGAACTTAGAAATTTAAGATAGAAAAGACCTATACGCCATGTGGTCCTTACCCCTTTAGGATCACAGCAAGATTCTTCCATAAAGTATCTTCTCTAGTGCTTTGTCCAGTATAATTTTAATTGATTCAAGTTATGGGACTTCCAACATTTTCCCTGGATACTATTTCAGACTCTCTAAGATCTCTTTACTATGAGAATACACAACACTCTAGCAATAGATGGAATTGACACTTTCTACCGCACTAAGACTTTTCAGCACTATGGTTTATGAAAACGCTTCAGCTTAATACAGCTTTTCACTGCACTGCAACTGTTTTTATAATAACATTATAGTACAATTGATTTTATTATGATTTCATATTGAATATCCCTCTCCTAGACAAGAATAGTTAAAGAGGTATATGCTGAAGAGCTTTTTGCTGCAAATAAAGTGTAATTATTCTTTCTCTGTAATATTCTGAGGGCTGTAGTATAATTTTCTTCATAAAGAAAAGTTGATGATTTAAAAATATTAATACTGATGCATTGTTTGGAATAGACTTCTGATATGTATAATGAAAATGGAAATATACAGAATATGAAAATACAAAAGAGAACAGTAACATTCTATAACAGTAGTTAACTACAACAATCAGAGCAAACAAAATGGAAGAAAAAATAAATACCCAACATAAATCTGAGGGCTTTAGGATTAATTTTCTCTATTTCATACAGGGAAATGAAATTTGGAAAAGAACTTTATTGACTAATTATGCCAGAGAGACACTATCCAGTAGTTGCCTTTTGCAGTTTATTGTCTTACAGAAACCTTCTTGCTATGATGAAAGAGGTGCAAATGAGATGAGTGAGGCAAAGCACTGCACTGATCTAACACAGAGATCCACATTAATACATCCATCCCACTGAAATTACATTTTTTTTCTCAAAGACAGACTGAAAAAAATCAGCAATGTGTGCTTGATTGTCTTGATATTGAAAAAATCCCTTTGGCAAACTTTTCTTGGCATCAACAATATGGTTGCCAAATGCCCTGGGAAGAGGAAACACCCTAATGGTGACACCCAATGTGTAAGGTATAAATAGAAATCGGAGGACATCAAAAATTTACAGTCTGAGTCTTTATCAGGCTGTGCAACTAAACTTGGGCTTTGGGTTGGACGCTTAACTACTATCACTATGAGTCGTAGCACTAAGACTACGATTACCTCTTCTTCAGTTGTTGGTGGCGGTGGAGGACGTAGCTCTAGTGGAGGTGGTGGTGGAGGACGTAGCTCTAGTGGAGGTGGTGGTGGGCATTCTTCAAGCTCCACTAGAAGGATAACCAGTGGTGGAAGCTTTTCTGGTAGAAGTTATGGTGGAGGAGGTTCCAGATGTGATTACGGAGGGAGAATAAGCTATGGTGGTTATGGAGGAGGAATAAGCAGTGGCAGTTGTGGAGGGGTAATAGGCGGTGGTAGTTATGGAGGGGGAATAAGCGGTGGTAGTTATGGAGGGGGCTTTGGATCAAGTTGTGGTGGCTTCGGGGGATTTGATGGCGGTTATGGAGGTGGCTTTGGTGGAGGTGGCTTTGGTGGAGTTGGTGGCTTTGGTGGAGCTGGTGGCTTTGGTGGCGATGATACTGGTATCCTCTCCAACAACGAAAAGATAACCATGCAGAACCTTAATGACCGCTTGGCTACTTACCTGAATAAGGTGCGAGCTTTGGAAGAAGAAAATGCTAATCTTGAGAATTTAATCAAGGAATGGTATCAGAAGAAAGGTCCAATTGCTACATTAAAGGACTACAGTCGCTATTATGGAGAAATTGAACAACTTAACAATGAGGTAAACTATTATTTTTCAGACAAGTTCTATTAATTATAAAGGCTTCTCTTTGAGACTATGCACAGCTACTTAGGCAGACAGCAGATAAAATATTTCATGTAGTATGAGATTACATACAAGCAATAAAAATTAGGACATGATAGCATTAAGGTTACCTGTATAGATGGAATCTTCGGATACTTTACTAAACTCTAACAAGTCTTTATTGAGCATGTGCAATCTCAGATTTTCACAGGCTCATAACTTGGCCAATTTTGGGCTGATTTTATAAGGCATGTCCTTTATGCCAGGGCACACCCTCCTGCCAAATTTTGAGTCTCTATTCCAAAAGATGGAGGTGCTAAAACTCAACAAAATGTTAGTAAGAGCTTTTTTTTTTTTTACATAGACAAAACATTGTATTTCACCTCACCTTGTCTAGAGAAATAGCGGAACCGTTTCTGCTAAAATGATCTATTTTAAAAAGAGGGCGGGACTCCGGCGTGCACAAGCCGAGGGGCAAGCAGGGGCGCCCCCCATCTCCGTGCGGTGTGTTCCTGCAGCCCGGAGAGGGAGGAAGCAGTAGGGCGACTGGCTGCCGGCTGAGAGCTCCTGCTCTGCTCATCCCTACAGCTGCAGCCTCCTGCTTCTCCTTCCTTGCTGTTGGAATCCCACGTGTTGCCCCTGCCTCGCCTGTAAAGCAGACAGCATTGCGGGGACTCCAACAGCAGGCTGCAGCTGGAGCGGTGGAGGGAGGACCCTGCAGCCAGCGGTCATGCTGCTTCCAATCCTCTCTGCCCAGGCTGCAGGGCCACGGAGAGGGCTGCTGCAGGGTGGGGACACCAGAGGCGTCCCAAGAACTGGGGTGTCATGCAAACCTTTCATTTCCCTCCAGAAGTATTCACATTTAAATTCCTGCTCACGCCCCTGGGCGGGAGATAAAAAACAAAACAACCTGAAGCAGACACCGGGCATGGAAAAATGCTCTTAACATTTGGTAAAGCTATAAGCAACTTGTACAGGAAAGCATCAGGCAACCTTAACTTTAGGCATCACTACCTGTGCCACTTGCAATACATTTTGCAGACACAACTGAAGACAATTGATTATAAAAAACTCTTTTGTGAGGGCATCAATACTCTTGTAATCCATTTATAATGGACCCTTTCCTTAACAGAACGACGTTTTTAAAAAGACAAATAGGTTTTAGTCATGGTTTATGGGGGAAATTTTACTAATCTAAGTTAATGAAAAATATTCCTTATAAGTGAAATTGGAACTAGGATGTTTTAATAAAATACTCTTAAATATAATGAGTAAAGGACAAAGCAGTTAGTCTGGTGTAACAACAATTATCAAGCTTCTCTACTGAAGAATGAAAAGACTTTTTCCTAAAATAAAATAATAAATATTTTAGTGATCTAATTAGCTCTAACCAGGCATTTGGGAAAAAATTGCTTTCAAAGTTTATTCTGAAGAAATGTATAAATAACTGATACCAATCTAAGGTACAGGACTGAATAACAAACTTTGGAGGTAAATAATTAACTCATACCACAAACATTAAATCATATTTGACAACATACAGAATAGTCCTATCTATATCTATATACCTATGTATATATTATAATATAACTATATATGTATATATTACTAAATATATTACTATAATTCATACTTAATCTTTCATACATAATCTTCACAGTTTAGATGATAAAAAGCAAAAATTTTCCAAATGTGAACTTGTAAATGCTATTTTATCCCTCCAATGCCATTTTCAGTGGTAAAAAAAACAAACATAAAATTACATGCTTTTGACATCACTTCAGTGAATTAAAGTGTTGTGGATCTTTTCAATAAAAGGAAGAGAACTCTAAGTCTAGACAGGAGTCATATACTAACTGATATCCAGCACATATAGGGGCCTGAGCATTGTTCCACTCATTCCCAGTTTCCCTACCTGCCCACACCTCACTCACTTGCATGGGAGATGGTGGAGTGACTCTGCAAAGGTTGCTTCCCCATCTTGTCCTGCTATCTGTAATGTGAATAGCCAGCACAGGGTGTGTGCATTATGGCCCAGTGTGGGCGTGTAGGATGGGCCACAAGATGAGCCTAGTTTCTAATCTTTACCCAGAATCAAAGTTAGACCTCCCAGCTGTATGAACACTCCAGTATCCTTTATTTGAATGCACCTGTTGTGACATGCAATGGTAATAATGTTTTTTTGCACTGTTATTTTGCGGGATATGGGATGTTTGTTTAATTATTCTCTTAAACAAGGTTTTACATGTTTTAAAAGACATGCAAATCATTAGTGTAGTGAATGCCTCATTAATATATACATCTGCCAAGACGGATTTTCATAGGAAGGTTTCAGAGTAGCAGCCGTGTTAGTCTGTATCCGCAAAAAGAACAGGAGTACTTGTGGCACCTTAGAGACTAACAAATTTATTAGAGCATAAGCTTTCGTGGGCTACAACCCACTTCTTCGGATGCATATTGAGTGAAACATATCGAGGAGATATATATACACACATACAGAGAGCATGAACAGGTGGGAGTTGTCTTACCAACTCTGAGAGGCCAATTAAGTAAGAGAAAAAAAACTTTTGAAGTGATAATCAAGGTAGCCAAGTACAGACACTTTGATAAGAAGCAAGTGTGAGAATACTTACAAGGGGAGATAGATTCAATGTTTGTAATGGCTCAGCCATTCCCAATCCCTGTTTAGCCCTGAGTTGATTGTGTCTAGTTTGCATATCAATTCCAGCTCAGCAGTCTCTCGTTGGAGTCTGTTTTTGAAGTTTTTCTGTTTTAAGATAGCCACCCGCAGGTCTGTCATAGAATGGCCAGACAGGTCATTAGTGTAGTGAATGCTCTTCATAGGAAGAGCACCATTGCATTTGCCTTGTAGGTGAAAAAAAAGCAACAGACACTTGTTTCTCAGATCTTTGGTTTCTCCCACACTGTTTATATATGACACTGCAGTTGTTTGCTCCCTTTTTCTCTGTGTCAGACAAAAGAGACTGCAGGGCTGAATGTCATCTGTCACCTCTTTTTCAGATTGTTAATTCATCTGTGGAGGTTAACAAGGTCATTCTGAATATTGATAACACTAGGATGACTATTGAAGACTTTAAACTGAAGTGAGTATCTCTCTTCCTTCCTGCCTGACCCAGTCATTTCCACCTCTTCACATCAGTTCCATGAATCCATTATCCAAAGCAATTCATATAGGGGGTTACAGTATTTACTTCCAACTAGATGACAGAACAGTTATTGGAAAGAGAAGTACTCCAGGAACCACTGGCTTTTTAAGATTTACATTATCATTTTTCTCTAGAGATGCTTTTGAACAGGGGCATTCCAAGGACTTCAGTTCGTTGTCACCCACAACTTTCCTTGTGTTTCTTAGGTATTACGAATTTAGGATCAGATCCTCAGCTGGTATAAATTAGTGTAGCGCCATTGACAACAATGGGGTTTTGCTGATTTTTAACCACTGAGGATCTGACCCTTAGTTTTACACGGTAATTGAACAAAAAATTGATGATTCCTCACTGAAAAAAGGAGACACTGGTAGGTGATATCTGTACAATGCCTACAGTGAGTGGGAACATGGAAAAGACTGAGGAAGGAGTGCTTGATTGTACTAAAAATCCAGTCCATGACATTGAACTAATAGGTCAGATGGTCAGGAAGTGCTGCACTCACCTACACAGGTGTTAATCAGGAGTAGCTCCATTGGAGCCAATGGGATTAAAACAGTGTAAAGTCAATATAAATGCAAAGAGAATCAGGAATAAGCAAAGAGATTAAAATAAGGTAGAAAAAGGCAACTAGGTGATGAGGACCTGTTCATAAACAAACCTGATAGTGCTAAGAATGCTAACCTAGTATTCCTCTGGCACCGCTGTTACTGACTTTCTTTCCCGTGGTTTAGATATGAGACTGAATTGGGTCTCCGCCAGAATGTGGAGAGTGATATTAATGGCTTACGCCCCCTGTTGGACCAGCTGACCCTAACCAGGTCTGACCTGGAATTAGAGTTTGAATCCCTGAAGGAGGAACTGATTTCTCTCAAGAAGAACCACGAGGAGGTAAAATCCCCCCTTAAAATAATAATGAATGAAAATTCAATATTCAAAGAGTTTCCTTGGCTACTAGTCACCAAATTTTGCCCACTGATTTTGAGTGTCCAACTTGAGACATCCTGGGCCTGATTTTCAGAGCTGCTGATTGCCCACCGCTCTCACTGACTTAACCAGGTACACTTCTTGTTCGGGAAAGGGATGGCTAAGTGAAGTCTACTTTGAACGTTAGACCAAACTAGATTAGGGAAATGAGCAGCTTTCATTCCCCAAATTCAATTCATTGGTGAAGCCATGGAAGAAAACAATAGATTTCATGTATGTAAAAGCCACAAGGAAATATTTAAGCTTCTTGTGAAAATATTTTTCATGGAAGAAGTGTGATGCATAAACGGACTACCATAATGAATGCTCAGCATGCAAGGTCCACAACACACTGGAAATCAAACACCCCACAGGAGGCAGAGTTGGGGCTGAGCATACAAAACTGGCCCTTTCACAGAGTAAAACAGTGTTGGCCATTGTGTAGTTTAACTAGGGAGACAAAGGTGTGGATCCTGCTCCTCTCCTGGCATATGACAAAGGAGGGTCTTGTGAGACATAAGGGGTGAATATCAGAATCTGGCCACATGAGAAAGGGTTGTGTTGGCAGTGGGAGGGTTGTCTTCCAAACCCTCTTTGCTAAAATATGAACTCAGAATGAGGTCTTTGTTTTTGGGGGGCCTGGGTTTTCATTGCAGGAACTTAAAGGACTGCAACCACAGGCCAGTGGTGATGTTAATGTGGAGGTCAATGCTACTCCAGGCTACGATCTGACGGAAATACTAAATGACTTGAGAAGAGAATATGAGCATATCATTGAGAACAACCGTAAAGAGGTGGAAAAATGGTATGAAACCAAGGTAAGTTGCAGTAGCTATAACTATATCTCTCACAAAAAGACTTGACATACTTTGTTAGCACACACAAGTATAATAGTGGTAGGACAATTGTTCACATGTTACTTAATGCAGATCATCTTTAAATTATGCTGACAGTTTAGCATGAGAAGTTCAGAATTGGAGCGAAAGGGTTTGCTGCGAGCTAGAATTCATAGAATCATAGAAATGTGGGGCTGGAAGGGACCTTGAGAAGTCAGGTCCAGACCCCTGCACCTATGGCAGGACTAAGTGAACCTAGGCCATCCCTGACAGGTGTTTGTCCAACCTGTTTTTAAAAACCTTCAATGATGGGAATTCTACAACTTCCCTTGGAAGCCTATTCCAGAGCTTAACTGCCCTTATAGTTAGAAAGTTTTTCCTAACATCTAACCTAAATTTCCCTTGCTGCAAATTAAGCCAATTACTTCTTGTCCTATTTTCAGTGGACAGGGAGAACAATTGATCATTTTTTACCGCAGAGCTTAACATATTTGAAGACTATCAGGTCCTCCCTCAAGGCTCCTTTTCTTAAGATAAAGTATGCCCAGTTTTTTTAACCTTTCCTCAGAGGTCAGGTTTTCCAAACCTTTAACCATTTTTAATACTCTCCTTTGGATTCTTTCAAATTTGTCCATGTCTTTCCTAAAGTGGGGCATCCAGAATTGGACACAGTTCTCTGTCTGGGGCCTCAACAGTGCAGAGTAGAGTGAGACAATTACCGCCTGTGTCTGTTAATACACCCCAGAATGATATTAGCCTTTTTTCACAGATGCATCACATTGTTGACTCAGATTCAATTTGTGATCCACTAGAACCCCAGATATTTTTCAGCAGTACCACCATCTAAATAATTATTCCCCATGCAGCCCTTCTCAGCTTGGTGTCACCTGCAGATTTTATAAGCACTCTCTCCACTCCATTATCCAAGTCACTAATGAAAACATTGAATAGCACTGGATCCAGGATTGACCCCTGAAGAACCTACTACATACACCCTCCAAATTTAACAGCGAACCATTGATAGCTACTCTCTAAGTACGGTCTTTCAATCAGTTGTGCATCCACCATTTAGTAATTTTATCTAGACCACATTTCCCTGAGGTGAACTAGTAGATATGTGGAATCCCTGTATTAAATAGCAAGGGGAATTCAAACCAGGCCTGGGGTGCACTGGCACTGCAGAACTGTGTGTGGAAAGTTTACACAGCCCAGTTTACATTACTCATAGACTCAGACTCATAGACTTTAAGGTCAGAAGGGACCATTATGATCAACCAGTCTGACCTCCTGCACATTGCAGGCCACAGAACCTCACCAACTCATTCAGCCTCTAGCCAGATTTACTTATTTTTGTAGATGCTTTCATGATGATAAATTCACCATATTCACCCTATAATTAAAGTGAAAACATCTTGATTGTGTATTTACATTTTTCAGATTTCAGAAGTTAATCACGAAGTCCACTCGAGTGGTCAGGACATAGAGTCAGGCAACAAACAGATCACAGAGCTGAGACGTGAATATCAGAACGTGGAAATCGAGCTGCAGTCCCTCATCAGCACGGTATGTAACAGCATTTGCTTCTGTATCTCACAAATGAAAAAGGACATATGGATTACAGGCATGACGGGAGACCAGG
Organism: Terrapene triunguis; assembly: GCF_002925995.2. NCBI lineage: Eukaryota > Metazoa > Chordata > Testudines > Emydidae > Terrapene > Terrapene triunguis. Next base: position 2,192,604 of record NW_020664544.1, read on the forward strand.
CACAGCTAGTGCTGCATTAGTAAAGGGTGAGATGGCTAGTACATCTGTTGCTGTGAAGGATTTGCCTTGTTCTTTTTGCCCTGGAGAATCCCAGTTTCCTGCATCAAAATAGGTTAAATTTGCCACATTCCTACAGACCCTGTTCTTCCTGTTCAATTCTCAGGTACAGTCTTTGCAGTCCTCCTTGGCTGACACAGAAGGTCGCTACAACATACAGCTGAATCAGATCCAGACCATTATTGTCTCTGTGGAAGAAGAACTGGCAAGTATCCGATGTGAAATAGATAATCAGAATCAAGAGTACAGACTGCTCCTTGGCATCAAGAACCAGCTGGAACAGGAGATCGCTCAGTACCGGCATCTACTTGATGAAGGAAATCAAGAAATTAGGTATGTGAACTATAGAGATATCAGGGCATTACATGAAACCTCAAAGCTGGTAATTCCTGAGTGTGAATTATAGTACTTAGGAGCAAAGAGAATCATGCAGGGTGAAGAACTGGTACAACAGATTCTGCAGTCACAAAACCTGCAAGGAAAGGGGCCTAATTTCATGCCACTGAGTGATCCTCAAAATATTTGGAGATTTGTTTCATAAACCATAAGGTGCTCCAAAACTCATGGCATTCTTGAATTTTAGAATTGGAATAGAAATCTTATGAGTAAAATTATACTTTAAAAATTGTTCTTCTGCTGTACTACTTTGGGCTGGGCAGGAAATACCATGAAAAGAGCCTTTTTTCCATTCTTTTGTTATTTTTGATTCTAGAAAAAGCTAGGAAGTACAGAGGCAGCAGTGAAAATAGAAAAGAATTTTAGTTTGAAGTTCTAGTGAAAATTCAGGTTATTTTTTATTTTACCTGAAGCAGTTGGCCTGTCCTTAATTCTGATTGGTCTTAACCCATACCATGAAACAAGCAAAAATTAGTTAGCTTTATGCATTTCAACTTTGGATCCCAGTGACACAGTAGGCTTTCAGAACTGGTGGGGCAGCAGAACCGAATCTGGCAAAAAATCTCTGAGCAGGGCTATGGGAAAATTCAACCTGTGGACTCGAGGTTGGTGGGGGGATGGATTTGAGTGTCATTTTCTTGATGATCTGCACTGGCCTTGGGGGTTGAGGGTGCTGGGTAATGGACAGGAAGAAGAGTGCTGGTCAGGCTTCCATGCATCTTCAGTGTGTGGGTCTCCTTTTGTGAAATGATTTGTTGTTTAATTCACTTTTCTCTTTTCCTTTTACAGTATTTCACGAGAAGGAGGTGGCTATTCTTCAGGAGGAGGAAGAGTCATTGGAGGTGGAGGATCAGGAGGCAGAACTGGAGGAAGTAGCATTACTTATGGAGGTAGCATAGGAGGAATAAGAGGAGGAAGTATCACTGGAGGTGGAGGATCAGGAGGCAGAACAGAAACAAGAGAAGGTAGTGTCCATTATGGTGGAGGTGGCACAGGAAGAGGAAGCATCACTGGAGGTGGAGGATCAGGAGGCAGAACAGAAACAAGAGAAGGTAGTGTCCATTATGGTGGAGGTGGCACAGTAAGAGGAGGTGAAATTTGCTCAGGGGACGGAACAGGAGGAAGACCACATGGTGTAACTGGAGGAGGGGAGAGAATTTCAGGAGGTAGTAGTAGTTCTTCCCACTCCTATTCATCTTCCCATGGCCACTCATCTTCTCAACCATCCAAGTCTGGTGAAGTCCACGGTAAGAACTTGTTTTAAGGATAATTGTTTCCTTGTTCTTTACACTCTAATTCAAACAGTAGGCCAATTGCTCATTTGGCTCAAAGGATTCCTTGTGTGGGGCTCTGCAACGTTTTATGAAGTCTCTTTTTTCTTCAAAGTGTACGTGAGGCTGTTGGGGAGACTGAGGTGAATTGGATTGCAGTATCATTGATATGCAACTGGTACACTGAACTGCTTTGTACCTCATTTTTAATCAGGCCCAAATACTCTTTCTTTTCCATTATCTGGGTGTCACAGAGCCCCAATGAGAGTGAGCTGGATGAGGTTCAGTTTGGACATGGCAATAATGATATTAGTTGGTTGGGGTGGGATCTCAAAAGTACAGAGGGGAAGTTTCTGCCCCTGCTACAGAGGAAGTTTGCAATTTGGGAGTGTTCTTCGACTCCAAATTGTTCCTGATGGCACTGTTGGCCAAAAACACCCTTTTCATCTATATCTGGTTAGATGATTGCAATATTTTATTTCAAACCTAACACAATTCTCCAAGTCTTTAATTACAACCACAGCTGATTTTCTTCATCTCATTTACTTTCTGCAGAACTCCATCAAAAATAAAAATTTGTAATAAAGCTCTGGAGTACTTACAGCCATCCTAGCATTTGTCCCCAGCCTGTTTTCTGTGTGTTAAACAGTAGTGCAAAGAGATTCTCTCCCCCCCCCACTAAACAAAGTAATGGTTCCCTCTCTCTCTCAACAGCATACTCAAGAAAATCCTTTGATTAACCAGACATGTCGATGATCCTCCAGCCAAACACCAGACAAAGTTAGAGTGAACTCACCACATTTCCTGCATGCCTAAACAAAGAGCAAGGAGAAATGCTCCTAATAGTTATTCAGTGCTGCTGCCATCTATACATAGGGGTCCATCAGAGCTGTTCAGATGGGCCACTTTCCCGCCTATTGCTACCCGCTTTTTCCATTCTGTAATTCCATTCTGTAATGTTCTGACAATCTGTACCAAGGTTGGTAATCTGCCTTCCAGTGAAAAGTGTCTCTAATAAAACTTTATTTCTGCCTGATGCAATCAGAAACCTGTGTCTGGGAAGTATTTTCCTTTAACACACTTTTTGTTGGTATCCAATTCAGATGCAAATCCCAACCCATCCTCACACAGAGTATATAGGAATGGGTCAGTTATACATTGCAGTAGTTGATGATGTTATACTTAAAGCAAAAGAATTAAATTGAGAGAAAATACATCTGCATCACTTAGTGGTCATGTACTTCAATCCCAGATTATCCAGCGCATTTCACACTGGTATTTTTCTGACTGTTCAGTGTAGATTGTAAACTCCTTGGGGCTGGGACCATGTCTTCATCTTTTAGTAATGTACCAACTACTCTTGTGGCACTCAGCAAATAATAAATAAACAAGCATAAGGAACTACTGCTTCACACAAGGCAGAGTCTCCTTGTGGAATTCACTACCAGGGGATGCTGTGAAGGCCAAAAATATAACTGGATTCAAAAAAGAATTGAATAAATTCATGGAGGTTTAAAACAAACATATGGAAGTACTTCTTCACATGCACAGTCAAGCTGCAGAACTTGTTGCCAGGGGTTATTGTGAAGACCAAAAGCATAACTGGGTTCAAAAAAGAATTAGGTAAGTTCATGCAGGATCAGTACATCAATGGCTATTAGCTCTGGGTGTTCCTAAAACTCTAACTGCCAGAAGCTGGGAATAGATGACTCAATATTGGATTACTCAACAATAGAGTGACCAGACAGCAAATGTGAAAAATCGGGACAGGGGGTCGGGGGTAATAGGAGCCTATATATGAAAAAGACCCCAAAATCAGGACTGTCCCTATATAATCGGGATATCTGGTCACCCTACTCAACAATTGCCCTGTTCTGTTCATTCCCTCTGAAGTATCCGGCACAGGCTGCTGTCGGAAGAAGGATACTAGACTTGATAGACCATTGGTTTGACCCAGTATGGCCGTTCTTATGTTCTTAGTGCCAATCTAGACCAGACTCCATAAGATCACTCAACCAAGTGAATCAAGACTGTGAGAAATTAGTGCTGGTCCAGTCTGCAGAGATAACAGTGACCCAGGACAGCATGATGGTCGGGGTGAATACAAGACTGACTTACACAGACTCTTACTTCCTTACTATTTGCCCCTACTGACCACCCTGAATAGTGGCTCTAAACATTCACAACTAACACCAACCAGTCATGACTCAATGAGATCCGAGTAATGATACAGCCCAGACATTGTGAGATTTAAGCACTGATCCAGTTTTGGTTTTGTGGGATCTTGAATGAATAAAACTGTACAGTGTAAACTTGAAAATGTGGAATCTAGTGATCATTTTGTATAGAAACATTCAATTTAAAAGAAAAAGGAAGAAGACAAGAAAAATCATTCATAATCCCAAATGATTTAGCCAAATACAAACAGAAATACCATAACTGTAGATTTTAAAAGTGAAAAAACCCCCATGAAATGAATTTGTTACCTAATTAGTAATTATCACCACCCAATTAACCTGCTGCAGAACAGGATGGATCTATATAAAGCCAATAAGAACTGGGATCTTTTGCAGGGCATATGGGGGGCTTCCCTCTCATTATTATTTTCTGTTTCTTCCCTAAAGAAAACCTCTTTGAATCTGAGGTTGTATCCCCCTGGGATCCTGCATGACTCAATAAAACTATGGGACCTGAAGAGAAAATACTGTTAAACAAACTGAAAATTGATAGCTACAGGGAGAGAATGGGGGAAGTCAAGGGAAGCCAGTTTTATTGTAAATATGGCAAATTCCAAAGCACGTGTCTTGGTCCCTCAGACACACAGAGATGGCTGCATGCGAATCCCCTTCTCAGAAAAGAGGATAGTTCTGTAATATAGAAACCAAGAAACAGTCTCTCTTGAGGAAAAAAGAATTCTCATGTTGGAAGAAAGCAGTTATGTGTTTTGTCCAGTATCCTGTGTCTGACAGTACCCAGTGCTGGACACATCAGAGGAAGAGGTAAAAGTTACACAGCGCATCCCAATTTCTCTTCCTATATTAGAACATGGAGAGAATGTCACATTCCAAAGCATGCTTCTTGTTATTGAACGCAAGAAGTTAGGAGACAACCGGAATCCTTTGCTTAGAAAAGAAAAGAGATTTATATGATTGAACGAAGAAACCCCCCTTTAAGACACAAAAGCATTCTCATGTCACAGTACAAAGCACATAGGGCCAATCGTCTGTCTAGTCCTCTGTTCTGTCTCTGACAGTGGCCAGTACTGAATACATCAGAGAAAGATCTAAAAGCTCCAGATTATACCAAGTTATATTACCTAATTATACTATACCTTGGGATGCAATGTCTTTCTGACCTCAGCTGATGATCGGTTTAAGCATTAAGAATGTTTTAAAACCCAGGAAATTAGAGTTCACAGGCTTGTTTTTTAGGCTTTCTCTGGAACCATGATCGTGAGCCCTACTTAAACTCTGCTGAATTAATTACTTGTGAAACAAGAAGAAAAGCTCATGGCTGGTCACACTTGTAAACAACTTAGCATATCATTTTATTATCTGTGAATGAAAGAAACTATCTTCACAATTGTATCCAGGTGGCTCACCTGATCCCACCCATCTTTGGTATCACTCAAGCCATCATGGCTAAATTCTTATGGCATGGTGTGACTGGGTATAATTTGTCTGCTGCTGTATCAAGACACAATGGCGTGAACTCAGCTCAGACAGGAAACACAGATTGAACTCTCAGCTTTCAGGTGTTTGTTTCAATATGTTTTTTCCTGGCTTAACGTAGTTCTATGTACTTGGGTATCTCCTTTTTTCTGCTGGAAGATGTCTTCTTTAGCATAGCCAATCACATAGTATGCTCATGTGGCATCCTCTAGTGGCAAGCACAGAAAATGTGATAGAATTTACAACACAAACTCTTCACAGGCTGAGGGACCATCATTCACGTATATGACTAGAGAAAGGGACAGCCTCATGAAAGTAACATACTTTATAACTTCGTAATAGCTACCATTAAAAGACTATGAAGTTTCTACCGGCTCCTTGTTCTGTATCCTCGAGATACAACAGTCTTTCCCAAACCCTGTGACCTTTTTTCCCCCATGAATATGTGCCCTTAACCTCCCAGAGAACATGCCTTCTAGTTCCTGATCCTAACCAACCCACTCCCATCCTCTCCACACTTTGGCCAGTTACTGCATTTGTTACTGTTGCTTTGTGTTACGTTGTTACTGTCTCCAAGGGAGGAGAGACTCTAACTTCAACCTTCAAGTGTGTTTGTTTTTCTGAAATCTGGGAATTAATCATCTCTGCTTGTATAACAGAAACACGCAGGAAAGCAGATGAGGCCATGTCTGTGGAATGTGATAATACATGATCCTGTGGGTAACGTGCTGACTGAAAATGAGAAAACTAAGATAAGAACCCAGTGCCTTATCCTGAGTGCATAAGGGTTCAGCTTGGTGAGGTCCCAGACTGACACCTTTTCATGAGTTGGCACAGATTATATTCCTATCTCTTTCCCTGTAGCAGCCAACCATCTTCTCCTCTGTGACTCTGACAGCATTGCTGCTTCATGCAGCACAATACACTTTCAGCCACTACAGTCTGCTGATCTCAGAGCATGAAAATCAGGCTAAACACTGAGGGAGAGATCCTCAGCTGGTGTAAATTAGCATAGCTCCACTGAATCTGATTTACACCACCTGAGGATCTCCCCCAAAGACTGAAATGAGACTGTAACCCTAGACTTAGCTTACAGCAAATAGACATTAAAGATAAACTTGCCAAGAAGAACTTGGGAGACCTGATTTTTCCCCTTTCTATTAGAGGAGCCAACACAAATTGGTGAATGAAGAGACATCCCCAGTATGGTTCCTGGGCTATTAACTCCTATACATTGCACTGAACATTGCTATACATTGTATTGTAGGAAACGCTGCGTTCACGCAAGAGAGTGCAATTTGTTTGAAGGGTCTATGAGGGCACAAAGCACATAGCTATAGAATACAAAGCATACTTCTGCAGCGACCTCAAAGATAGGTAATTTATGCTGGCTATATATCCAACATCTGTAGGAACTGAAGATGAGAAGGGATACAAACACATTAATAGTTAAAAATTACTAATAAAACTGTGAAGGGAAAATTTTAGAGAACCAATGAAACTTCAAACAGGGTCACTATCTATCCTAATTTAATGGGATACCCCTGATTTTGACAGCTGACTTGCATCTTGCATTAAAAGCATCTCAAAATACCATATCTTCAAGGCTGAGATAAAGTAATGATGCTATGCTGCTATATCACAAAGTGATGACTACAGCTGATGGGAAATTTTCCATCAAGGTATTTTTTGGGGAGAAAATGGCTTTTTGAAATTTTCATGCCATCTCTGGGATCTAGCTATGGACATGAAAATCTTACATGCAGGGGTCAGCTTTAGTTAAGAAAGAACGATAGAATAGTAATGTCATGATTAATGACATGAAAGTGGTTTGTCTTTACCAAGCCCCACCCTAGGCAGCAGAATTTAGCGTAGGCTTTTTAGTAATTCCCTGGTTTGGCACAATTGCCAATGTTAATATAATAATGTCCAGCAACTGTGTGCAAGGAGGAAATCCACTGTATTGGTCATGGAAAACTATGCCTGCAGACTGCCTTTCTGCAAGTCAGCATAAGAAATTTGTATCAACAGAGATATCCTTCCATGCATAGATGATTGTGTAGTAATCTAGGGGTGTGTATTCAGATCCTTCATTGACGTCTCTTTGGAAAATCTAACCTTAAATGCCTACAATGTCTCATACTCCCACTATCCAACTGTAACTCAAATTCAATTTTTTGCTGTTTGCATAGGAGAGAGAAATTTTCTATGAGCTGACAAACAGATCATTCCAGAATTTGTCTGCATTTCCAAATATATGACTAGACAATCATGAGCTGATCTGGATAAAATCGTAGTCTGGTCTAATCTCCTCAGAGAATGCCAGATAAGCCTTGGTTACTTAAAAAAGATCTTTGTGACTCTCCATGCTTTTGACAAGAAACACTGGAAACAAAATACTGCAAGGAAAGCTGCTCATGTAGTATTTTAAATATGTATTATATCAATAGAAATAATAAACATAATAATAATAATAGTCAAACTAAGGAAGTACAGGAATTCTTATATGAAAATTATTTTTGTTAAATTTCAAGATAAGCATCCACAATTCTGAGTAGAAATCCAAACAATTTGGGAACTTCTTGAAATTTGCCGGTCATTAAAACAAACCCCAAGAGACAATGCTCCTTTACGACTGGTGCACTGAATAGGCAATTTCAGGTCCACATAAGATGACTTCTAAAAGCTTGTTTAGTAGTGCCTAGAGAGAAATTTATGCACTCTGTAATTAATTCTAATAGCCCATTATCTATGAACCTACACTCAGAGGTACAGAAGAGTGGCTGGCTGCAGGGAATATCTTTTGACTGGAATGTAGTCTTGTGAGTGATTTGCCTGGTTGAAATAACACAAGGGTGCATCAGAGGCACTTCAAATCATGTAAACCTATTTGTTCCTACAGTGTTTATGATCTCAGGTCAAACCTGTCCCACAGCCTGAGGACAGAGAGCCTACCACACAAGCTGAAGTTTTACTCTGCCTTTCACAACCCCACCCCAGACACAAATCTACCAGGGGCCAAGAGGGGTCCATAAAGCCCATAATAATCTCACACACAGAGAAAATTAAAATAAATTACTTTCAGGTGGAAATTTGACATTTAACCAAAATTTTGTATTTGCATTTTTGGTTAATTCCATAATAGCATGAGTCTGTCCTCATTTTTAAGGAGTGCTGAACCACACCTTTTTAAGGGCTTCCAGGCAGCTGCATTTGGGGGCAGCAGCACCAAAAGCAACTGAAGTTATTTGCTAAACAGAAGGTAGATTCTAGGGTTTAACAAACAAACTATAAAGAGACTGTAAAGTGGACAATCTCTCCAGAGACTCCCACATACATCCAAGTTTCAGCTACAGTTAATGTAGCCAGACAACTCAGGAAGGCATCTATATTGTGATCCAATGGGGTGTCTGATTTGCACCCAGTTGGCACATATAAATACATTCTTCAAAGTTCTTCTGCATACTTTTTTAAAAAACGGAATATTCTTCCAGATCTGCAGAGAAAGATTAGAATGATTAGTAACGCCACCTCCCCACCTTGTACTTGTGTTGCCAGATTGGTCAGGCTGCAGTATGCCTTGTCCCAGCACCTGACCAGCTGCTATGAGAACAAGGACCTGAAGAGACATCCTTGCTTTCTGGCATAGCTGCCTGTTCTCACCTACCTGTATATTTGTGTAATGTCTTGCACACTTTTGAACATGATCCTGAATGGTACTACCAGAATACAAATAAATAATAATAATAAATAATAATATAGCACTTACATGGCACGTTGAATCCTCAAAATATTTTACAACCATTAGCTAATCAAATCTGTGCAAGATCTCCCCACATGCTGTTTTAGCAAACATCCCTCCTTGCCTGTTTTGCTTTCCTCTGTGTCCACATAGGCTTTTTTAGTTTCTGCTTATTTTAGTTGCCCAAATCCCAGGAATATTCAATGGGACAAGGGCTCTCTACTCCCTTAGGCTCTTTTCAAAATCCCAGCCTAAAAGTATTTTCCAGCCCTACATTTGTATGATTCTATGATTCTATATGGCACACAAAAATATGTTAAAAGAATGTTATTAAGATTGCAAAATCAAGCACTTAAAGATTTGGAAATTCCAGAATTCAGGCTTCCCGTGCACCGTAATTCGGCTCCCTTGTGTGTATGCATTATGACATCATCTTTATTACATAGCCACATACTATTTTTTGCACAGGACCCCTGCTTCATTCAGTTTAGGACCCCTTTCCCCTCCCACCCCCCGCGCCAAATTTCAAGTCCCTGCTCCAAACCATGGAAGCGCTAGAACTCTTCAAAGAAATGGTTGCCATAATTTTTTAACATGGGCCATGTTTTTCCCTGGTCTCATTCTTGGAAACTGCTGAACTACTTAAGCTTGGCAAAATAATAAGCAACCGTAAATGGGTCTTATAATGGGAAGTATCAGGCAACCTTAATAATAGGCAGCGCTACCAGCTCTGCCTACACTATCTTAGAGATGCAGAGAAGTCATCATCAAACCATTCTGAACATGAAAAGTTTGCAGCTGCTTCCGATCCTACGTGACTATGTATTCCTGTCCTCAGCGCAATGCCCAGGTCCAGTGAGGTTGTGGTCTGTCTCCTACCTGATGAATGTGCAATCAGGTTGCAATTAACAGAGATATAAAAAGTTGTGAAATGCAACGAATGGGGATGGTGGGACAGTAAAAGGTAGAAGAGAACTACAGCCCCGCAGGCCACTCCCCCCCCAACTCAGATTTTTTGATTTTGGGCTTCTGCGCTAATATGACTCACAACAGGGCTGTCATTGACATGTGAACCAGGCAAAATGTTTGTTGAGTTCCCTGCAGCCCTGGAAAGGTTTAATCTAATTGGCTCTGGCAGCTTCCTCCAAACAGGTTTTACTTCTTGATGCTTGCTGAAACCTGACTTCTGGGACAAATCAACATGTTTGTTTCAGAAGTCTGGCTCCTAATAATAGTCTCCAGCCTCAGCACATCCATGCTAGTATTTACGCAGCAGAGGACAGATTATACAAGATGTATAAGAAAAATTCAGGGACTTATTTTTCACAGATCATAGCACCAGATCCTTTCTCTCCACATGATTTTTAATCATTCTGTATGGAAATTCATTTTAGAACAACATTAAATACATTAATGCAAACTAGGTACTTTTTAGAGTGCGCCAGCTGGGCCTACACCAGGCAGTTAGGGCACAGCACATTAGAACTCTTTACAAATCACACACCTCTAATGCACTTTGTTCCACCATGTAGACAACCCCTGCTCCCCATTAACTTTCAGTGGGAGTTAGGCACTTAATCTGTTTAGATCAGAGGTGGGCAAACTACGGCCCGCGGGCCACATACGGCCCGTGGGATTGTCCTGCCTGGCCCCTGAGCTCCTAGCCCGGGAGGCTAGCCCCGGTCCCTCCCTCGCTATTCCCCCTCCCCGCAGCCTCAGCTCGCTCGCTCCGCCACCATGCTCTGGGTGGCGGGGCTGTGAGCTCCTGGGGCAGCGCAGCTGCAGAGCCGGACCTGACCCGGTCTCTGGGCTGCGTGGTGGTGGCGGCGGCGGCGGTGGCGTGGCCCAGCTCCAGCCGGGCGGTGGGGCTGTAGCGCCGCCAGCCACTGGTGCTCCAGGCAGTGTGGTAAGGGGTCACGGAGCGGGGGGGCTGGATAGAGGGCAGGGGTGGTGGTCGGGGGCAGGAATGTGGATAGGGATCGGGGCGGTCGGGGGGGAACAGGGGGTTGAATGGGGGCAGGAGTCTGGGGGGGCAGTCAGGAAGGAGGGTTGGTTGGATGGGGTGGCAGGGGTCCGGGGGTGGTCAGGGGACAGGGAGCGGGAGTGTGTGGATGGGGCAAGGGTCCCAGGCGGGCCTTCAGGGAGCGGGAGTGTGTGGATGGAGCAAGGGTCCCAGGCGGGCCTTCAGGGAACGGGGGGGGGTTGGATGGGGCAGGAGTCCCGGGAGGGACGATAGATAGGAGGTGGGGGCCGGGCCACGACCCCCTCCTCTAACCGGCCCTCCATACAATTTACGAAACCTGATGCGGCCCTCAGGCCAAAAAGTTTGCCCATCCCTGGTTTAGATGCTTTTGAAAATCCCACTAGCCACATATTTAGGCACCTAAATACCTTTGAAAATCTCGCGATTCATGCTCAAACTGACCACTGATCAGTTTCTGGCCCTGGCCCTGTAGCACACAGTGTGAAACTATATTACATCAGTTTTAACATGCCCTGAAATGTCCTGGTATAATACAGCCTGAAACCCAATTCTCCCAGTGCAGTTAATGAGAATTTCACATATCTATTTATTCTAGGTACTTATATGGTCCCTATTATCACAGTTTCTGAGTGCGTCACAATCTTTAATGTACTTCTCCTCACAATCCCCTTGTGAAATAGGGAAGTGCCATTATAGCAAAGATAGGTTAAGTGACATGCCCCAAGGTCAAACAGGAAGTGTGTGGCGCAGCAGAGAATTCACCCCTCGTCTTGCAATTCTTAGGTGAGTGTCTTAACCATGGGATCATCTTTTCTTTCCTGAACGGGAAGAATTGTGTCCCTGGATAATACGGGATGCTATTCTTGTAATTTTCTCTAAAATAAACCTTTATACAGCACCTCTCTGTCTGTACTCTCATTCTATCTGTTCAGCATATCTATGCATCAATTTGTATAAACTATTAGATCTACCAGCCCATCTAGTTGAAGTATTTGTCTCTCTCACATTCTGTACATCCTTCACCTAGTCACAATATCCTAATTTGTCAAAATTATCTTTTTCTACTTCTTTCTTATTGGCTGCATAGTAATATTGGGAAGGTTACAATATTGCAGATTGCTGTCTATTCTAAAATATGCCTTTACTTACAATGGAAAAGGGATATTTAGATCTGGAAGTTGTCCTTCTTAGTTAGAACTATGAAACAGTGCAGGGAGATAAAAAGAACAGACATTGCTTCTTTCTCTGTGGGGACAGGGTTTATGTGCTTCATCCTCCACATCAGTGAAAGGTAACACATTCAAATCCAGCAGAGATAACGATACAGTATCTTTTTCACCTAGAAAATCATCTTGAAAAATGTTTCTTCCCAGTTTATTAACGGTTGTGTGTGTATGTGTTAGAACCTGCCTTTGACACATGTAAAGATTCTTGTCTTTGAATTTGTTGGCACCTACATGGAGTAGGCAAACACTGTGGAGATTTGCAAGTGAATGATTAATGATGGGATATGCTGAGATACGCAGACAAGAAGCCCTAAGGATTGCATTTTATACAGTCATTTGCCAAATGCCTAGTCATAAAGAGCTTCAGACTAGCTCCTTTTACTGTGTGTTATTTCCAACAAGAAACTGAAAGGGAAAAGAAATGAAGGAGAATTGGAGTCTGAATCCTAGAGAATCAGTGTGCCATGCCTCACCTCTGATCCTTAGTGTGTGGGTTACAGTTGATAGCACATGATGAGGGTAGGGAATTGCTCCTCTTTGGAGCAACAATAAGGTGGTCTGTGCAGCAGCATGGCTCACAAACTCTCTATGTGGCTGCTACAGTCACGGGCTCCATCCCCAGTCATCATGGGTCTAGCCTCTGTCCCGGGTTTACTCCGGTGCCGCGGCGAAGAAGGCCTCTTCCTAGCCTTCTTGGTGTGCCCCTTGGATGGGGAGTGGTGCCAACTAGTCGATGGCGCTGAAGGGTCGCCGCACGCTGACACCACGGTGCCCGGTGCTGACTTGGAGTGGCGTGCCGGAGCCAGGGTCAACACCGACTCCATCAGAATAGCCCAGAGCCTAATGTCCCTTTCTCTCTTGGTCCGAGGCTTAAATGACTTGCAAATCTTGCAGCAATCGCTGAGATGGGTTTCCCCAAACAGCGTAGACAGTCCGTGTGTGGATCGCTCACTGGCACAGACCGCCTACAAGTGTCGCACGACTTAAAACCCGGGGCATGGGGCATGCCCCGGCCCGGGCGCTCTAGCTAAACTAAACTAACTAAACGACTAACTAACTACAGGTACCACACACTGAACGATCAAGCAGTTTTGGGGATGAGCTACAGCAAAGCCGGAGCAGAGCAGCTCTGAAGCACCTTCACTGGCGGCAAGAAGGAACTGAGGGTGGGGGGAGTGCGCAGCGTCCCTTATACCGCACCATGGAGGCACTGCTCCAGGTGTCGCAGGGGCGCTCCCCTACGGGTACTGCTAGGGGGAAAACTTCCGGCACCGGTGCGCGTGGCAAGCACTTACACCTATTGTGGAATACACATGAGCAATCACTCGAAGAAGAATTATACATCACAAAAAAAGCAGCAGCGATCCAAAGGCAGGGTAGGGACAGGGTAAAGTTTTGCTTAGGTTCTCAAAGTTCAGTAGGTAGCTGACTACAGTGAATAAGATGAATTAAAATCACTGAAGTAGAAGAAAAGTCAAGGCAGAATGATGAAGCAGCTTCTAATTTGTGCTATGGACTCTCTTTGGTGGATCCTCTTTTGGTTTCTAATCTCTTTCATTTTTGTGATGGGAAAGTAGTGAAGACTCAGGCCTGGGAAGCATTTCTCCATGCATTTAGGTAAGTTAGATCAACTGAATAAACCGAGCTGCAGCTGTGAGCACAGCCAGGCTTGGGGAGGGCTGGAAAAAGTGAATTCATGTGGCCATCACAGCAAAAGAGATAAAATCTCAGAACCTAAATGGAATCTTAGACTCTCCTCATACTGAGGCACCCAGAAGCTTTAAGAATGATCACAGGAAAGGTGCATCTACACTGGGAAATTTTAGAAGTATTTTGCTGCAGTGGTATAAGCTGTAGTGTAGCCATGGTCCAATGGTTAGTCCCTATGGCCTGAGCCAGATCTAATCTGACTACAATACACTATTAATATTCTTATGTTGTCTTATCTGGGCAATTAATGTCTGTATTTGAGATCTCAGTGAATCAAGAATCCGGGAAGGCTGCCAGAGCACGACCTTAATGATGATGATAAATTTCATATTGCACCATAAATGTGTATGTTGCTTTACAGACAAGTAAAATACCATGTCCACTCCCAATAACTTAACATCTAAGATGTCAAAGGTGAGGGCTGGTTCCAAACACTGAGGAGAAGATTCTTCACTGAATGAGGTTGGGTTCCTGACCCTGAGCTGCTGCCAGCATTCCACTGGTGGAGAGTTCTCCTGCATGGAGGGAATTCTCTCCTAGCCATCTCCAGCCACTTTAAGTTCACTTTGTACCACATATGCATAACTCTTTGTCAGAGGATGTTGTGAAGGCCAAGACTATAACAGGGTTCAAGAAAGAACTAGATAAGTTCATGGAGCATAGGTTTTTCAATGTCTATTAGCCAGGATGGACAGGGATGCAAAACCATGCTCTGAAGTGTCCCTGGACTCTGTTTGCCAGAAGCTGGGAATGGGCGACAGGGGATGGATCACTTGACGATTCCCTGTTCTGTTCATTCCCTCTGGGGCACCTGGCATTGGCCGCTGTCAGAAGATAGGATACTGGGCTAGATGGACCATTGGTCTGACCCAGTATGGCCATTCTTATGTAATTAATCAAAAGTGGACTTAACAGGTAAGAGAATCTAGCTTCAAGGGAGTACTGGGACAGGAGACAGAAGTTACAACAAGATCACGTGGTTGCTTTGCTTACTGCACCTTGATATTATTTTGTTTGGTTTGTTTGTGTCTCATCATTTATAAAAGGTTTTATATTTTAAATCCTAAAATTATGGACTGTCCTATTTGTCACTGGCTTGATTTCTCCTGAGGATGCGGTGTCTGGCATGATAGGGGATGTAGAGTGGCATGGCTGCCCAGTTGTTCCCCTGAACATTTAGGTGGAAAAGGCAGAGAGTTGATGGAACTCCCCCATGAAGCTTCATCATTGGGCAATGACAGATCCAAAATTTCTTTGATGCCACTTTATGCTCTAACTACACACTTCAGCATTCACAATGATCATACAACACAGTAAAATTGCTGTAGCTACAAATGGTTTTCCTCTCTGTTCATGCAGACACTCTAACATGTTGAGATGAACATTTCGCCTCCTGAGAAAATTTGGATCAGTTACCTGTTGGGCAGGTTTTTCCTGCCCTGGGCTGAGCAGGACACTCAGAACTTCTGCAGGCAAAACTGTCATCTGTGTTTCTTTCTAAAGGCTATTCTATATTTATATCCCAAGCTTGGGAGAGCTGTGTGAACACAGCAGCCCATATTGAGAAAAAGGAATTCAACTGTGCTGCCTCTAGAGCAGTCCCAAACTTTTTACTAAGGCAGCCCACCAACCGCTAGTTGTCTTTTTTTGCAACCCACCATTATATATATATATACACTCTCCACCCCGGTACCACAACTGTAATCCTGGCCCAGTGTGGAGAGGAGAGGTGGGGTTCTAGGGAAGCTCCTGTCCTATGGGGCTGGTCATAGAATCATAGAAGATTAGGGTTGGAAGAGACCTCCGGAGGTCATCTAGTCCAACCCCCAATCAGGACCAACCCCAACTAAATCATCCCAGCCAGGGCTTTGTCAAGCTGGTCCTGGCTCCCCAGTCTGAGTGTTGTGACGTGATGCACAGAATCACAGTGTCACTCAAGTTTGGTGCTGTGACCCCATGTGCCAGGTCACCACACCTGGAGCAGAAAGCCAGGCATGCTGCTGGAGGGTAAGTACCAGGTGGACTCACACTCCAACCTACCCCACCGCACCAGGCCTCCTCTCCGCACTGAGAGAAGTGTATGTTTGCCCAGGCCAAGGCCAGTGATGGGTTAATCCAGCCCTGGATAGGGTGACACATATACAACTTTCCCACAACCCACTGGTGGGTTGGGACCCACCTTTGGGAAATACTGCTCTAGAGTGACCATATCACTATTAGATGCCATGTAATGAACTGTCAGGTGATGTGCAGATATTTGCTCTTTATGTATTATCACTAAGCCACTGCTGGTTCACTAGTGAAGTGAAAATAGCAATTAGAAATGAAAAAGCACTATACAGCAAATGGAAAAAAGGGGAAATAGCCATCAATATAAATTAGAAATTATGAAGTATAGAAAATTGATATGAGAAGCTAAAGACATTAGGGAAATATCCATGGCTGGCAGGCCTAGGGCCAATAAGAAGTTTTGATGTATATTAGGAACAAAAGAAATCCTAGCGATGGTAGCATTACTAGCATTACTAAATGGAGGCAGTAAAACTGTTTATAATGATGCAGAAAAGGCAAAAGTGTTCAACAAATATTTCTGTTCAATATTTTGAAAAAAGCATGATAATGTACTCGAATCACATGAGGATGATGTACTTTCCAGTCCATTAGTAACAGAGGAAGATGTTAAATAATATCTACATCAGCAGGCCCATATAATATTCACCTAAGAGTCTACTGGAATTGGCTGAGGATATCTCTGGTTCACTGTTGTTAATTTTTAATAAATCTTGGAATACAGGGGAAATGCCAGAAGACTGGAAGAGTGCTGTTATCATGCCAATATTAAAAAACAGCAAGTGGGATGATCTGGATAAGTATAGCTCTGTTATCCTGATATCAGTCCTGAGCAAAATAATGGCAAACTTGATACAGGATTCAACTGGTAAAAAATTAAAGGATAGGAATATAATTTATGCCAGTCAACCTGGCTTTATGGGAAATAGCTCTTGTCAAACAAGCCTGATTTCCTTCTTTGGCAGATTGCAAGTTTGGAGAGATGCAATATACTTAGGCTTGTCTACATACCAAGTCAGTGTGTGGCTAGCCAGGATGTCAATCTATGCTGCTCCAGTGTGGTGTGCACTAACTCGCTGTGTGGACAATGCTACAGCACAGTGAAAGTCCCAGGGTGTGGCTTAGCAGTCAGTGCTTTCAACCCTTAGATTTTTGTAAGGCATTTGATCTAGTCTTGCATGACATTCTGATTAAATCAATAGACCCATACAATATCAAGAAAGCACACATTAAGTCAATTATGAACTGGCAAATGGAGAGATCACCAAAAGTAGGTGTCAGTGGGGAATCATAATTGAATGGGGGGTGTTTCTAGTGGCGTTCCACAGGGATCAGTACTGAGCCTGATGCTATTCAACATTTTCATAAATGATCTGGAAATAAATATAAAACCACTGCCAGTGGAGTGGTAAGCAATGATGAGGACAGGGCAATCATACAGAGCAATCTGGATCGCTTGGTAAACTGAAACATTCAAACAAAATGCATTTTGCTACAGTCAAATGAAAAGTAATACATCTAGGAACAAAGACCACAGGCCATACTTAGAGAATGGTGGACTGTATCCTGGAAAGCAGTGACTGAAAAGGATTTAGGGGTCATAGTGGACAAGCAGCTCAACATCCAGTGGGATGCTGTGGCAAAAAGGGCCAATGCGACCCTTGGATGTATAAAGAGGCAAGTAGTGAGTAGAAGTGGAAGGATGACTGTACCTTTGTATATGGCATTGGGAAGACCAATAATGTAATACTACATAGAGTTCTGTTTTGCACATTTTAAAAGGATGTTGCAAAATAGGAGTGTGTGCAGAAAAGAGCCACAGAAATAATTCAAGGGCTGGAGAATATCCTTCCAGAGACATAAAGAGCTCATCTGTGTAGCTGATCAGAAAGAAGATTAAGAGGTGAACTGATAACAGCAGTTAGGGTTATTGGACTCTTTTGGCCTTAAACTGTGAATTTATGAATGAATTTATGAATCAGTCCTCTCAGTTCACCACTTTATAAGCACTAAATTCACTAAAAAAAAATAAAAAATTCCCAAGCAGAGGATTGGGAATGGGGAGCCTCTTTCTCACACCACTTACCAGCGTAGTTTGCTGGAAGCCAGTTCTTACAAAGCATTCCAAGATTTGGCTTCTGCTTTAACATTCATTACATCCACTTTGTTTTATTTTAGACCCCTCCCCCATTGTAGAATATTTGCATAGAAGAGCTAAAGACCAGTAGTGGTGATACCACTTCACTCCCCAATAACCATATGATACATTACAAGAGATTGTGATATGTCACTTAGTAACCTTCTTATATTTAATAGTTTTTCCTGTGTGACTTCTCATGAGATCACCATGCAGTTCAATGTTCATTTCTGTCACCACTATGCTTTATGGCTGCAGAACTTAGATACTGAGGGGCAGATTTTCTAAGGAGAAAACAGTAGTTAGGCAATTAATTTCAATTGAAAGTCCACATTATTTGATATCATGGAGGTCTAAAATTACAGCTGCCAACTTCCAGGGCTCCCTCTGATGTTCTTTTGGAGTAGGGGTTAAAACATCCATGATTGAAAGCAATGTGACAAAATTGTCCACCGTGATGTGTGCAACAAATTGTGGTGAGTTGTAATGAATGATAGGATGGCATGATAGCAGGGTAGTAGACAACCTAGACTAGTAAAAAGTTCAAGAGGAAATGGAAACTCTCAGATACTGTGCCATTTAAGTAGATAAATAGAGAGGGAGGCTTGTAATGATGAAGAGGAGAAAGGTCATCCCTATGATATTCTTCAGGGCTACTTACCTGCTAACAGTGTGAAGGAGACTTAGAAACAAAGAATCCATGGGTTTGTGTCTTTGTTTGTCACCTAAAATACTCTGCTGCGATGTTGGCACAACACTATATGTTGGAAAGGAATAAATGTTGCGTTGCCTTTTTTTATATTCTGGCCTTTAAAACAAAGCAATTAGAGGCAGAGTGAGTGTCCACAATTAGGTTTAGAGGAGCTTGTGCTGGAAATACGGATCTCTCAAACAGACAGCATGGCAAAATATCTAAGTGCCTCAATTGTCTAGTCACCATATGTTAGAAATGGCCATTAACAGCCAGCCCTATCCAGGATATATTAGGCATTTTTAGGATGGGTAGTCTGATGTTTGTCACACATTTGCCAACAGTACTATACAAACCAGACGCTGAAGTGGACATTTCTCTTATTAAATGTAAGTGCAAATCACAAACTTTCAAAACAACAATGCCTGAATACAATAGATTACACTCTGTGATTTATCTTGTGACATGTTTAAAAAAAGACATATACAAGGAAACAAGAAGGAAGAAAACAAGCCCAGCTAGCATACAAGCCTTTGTTAAATTGGATTGTAGCTCCTAGCTACAAGCTATTTATCTGTATATTCAAATTTCTGTCCTCTGGAATCTGAGTCCCAATACTTGGTGAAGAAATTGTGCGCAGAACTGCTGGTACCATTAAACAAGTCTAACTTGTTGATCAATATAGTGAAACTTTGAAGAGCCCAGCTCTTGAGACAGAAAGTTCTTTTTGCTAGATTAGTCACTAAGGTGCCACAAGTACTCCTCGTTCTTTTTGCTAGAGCTTTTTAATGGTATAGATGACTCATGGGACAATAACGGAGTATGGAGTTCTTCATCTATTGGTCATAGGTACTAACTGGTGACTAAAAATCATTACCATCCGATGTCTGATCATGGTCTTTGTTAAATGAATTGGTGGTCTCAGTGCAGTTCCTAGGGGGCATAACAAATACTATTAGAATTGGCTGTAATATCTTAGTGCTTCCTTGAGACCCAGAAGAGAGGCCAAGCACTGAGCAAGTGTGAAGCATGGAAACTCTGCTCTCCCAGATGTGTTACTTTCATAGCAGGGTTGAAAGAGCAATGTGAGGAAAGCTTGCACTGCCACTGCCTGTGCATAGAACTTTTTGGAAGAAAAAATAAACTTGTTGGTCCAGGTAACCTGCAATTTCTACTTTGCAACTTGGGTATTTACACTCTCTCTATGTAAATTTGGCCTGAAGTTTGCAGTCAGTGGAATTATGTGAACAAGTTGCATGTAACACTGCTGGGCACTTTTAAACACCTGCTGCATTTCACTGTGTACGTGAGGATTATCCACAGGCACTGAGTTGGAGTAGGTATCTTGTTTGGCTTAGCTCTTATTTTTATATTGTTCGGATTGTATCCAAGGAGCAGAGGCACCGTCTTTCTTAGTTGCCGGGGGGGTGCTCGACCCCTGATCCACCCTAAGTCCTACCCCCACTCCACCCCTTCCCCCAAACCTCTGCCCTGCCTCTTCTGCACCCCCACCCCGCCTCTTCCCACCCTCTCCCCTGCCTCTTCCTGCCCACGCTCCTCCTCCCCCCCAGCGCCTCCTACATGCTGCTGAACAGCTGATCCACAGTGGGCGGGAGGCACTGTGAGGGAGAGGGAGGAGCTGATCAGCGGGGCCCGAGGCATTGGGGGAAGGGGGAGGTGCTGATCTGCAGGGCTGCTGGTGGGTGCTGAGGAGTGCCCCAGCCTGGCACCTCATGCTCCAAATGTTCCCCATAGTGGAAGCATTTCCAAATGGTGCAATGCTCCTCTGTTCTTGGAAGGGCTGCTCCCATCCTGCAGTGGTACCAATAGGATTGTTCCACAGCAATGCACAATGCTGGTGGGCTGCTTTGCTCCTGCCATTCTACAAGTAACATTTCTTGACGGGGCTGAGGGGAAACAACTAAAGAAAGAGACGCAAACAAAGGACAAAGATAGGCCCAGCTGTAAGGGTTCTTGTAGATAAGTCAGAAGCACCAACAACATGACTTTTCTGGCCAATTCATCTTGGATAATAAAGGATTTTTACACTGCAGGAGTAAGGGATACTGCTCCTATCCCCTGCTTTCAGTGGCAGTCACACCCTTTGCTAAGTGAAAGGACGAGTTTAGAATCATGCACCTGACACTATGCTGCTCAACCCAGAAATGCTGTGCGAGTGAAGGTTAAAGAACTATCTGAAAAACAGTAGGAAAAAACTTCCGAACTGACAAGGTGGTTAAGCACTGGAATAAATTGCCTGGGGAGGTGGTGGAATCTCCATCATTGGGGATTTTTAAGAGCAGGTTAGACAAACACCTGTCAGGGATGGTCTAGATAATACTTAGTCCTGCCAGGAGTTCAGGGGACTGGACTAGATGACCTCTCGAGGCCCCTTCCAGACTTACGATTCTATGATTCTATGAATTGGGGCTAGGGGAAAAAATCAAATCATGGCTCACTGAAAGAGACTGTCATATTATGAAAAGAAACAAATATTTTCATGTAAGTCATTTCTACCATCAAACCCTTTGTCCTGCGGTACTCCTAGAAGGAACTGAGAGCAAAGAACCAGTGTTTGAGAAATTTTTCTTTGAAAGAAGAATTTTATAGGAGAAGTAATGAAAACGTTGGGTAAGTGTGGGAATTTATTTTTCCAAAGCTCTCTCCTCACAGTGCTGTTTGTCATCTGGGCTCCCTCTATACAAGGCTCTATTAACAGCCTAACAGCCACTAACTGCATTACTATGTGTTATAAACCTTCTTCTGAAATTACCTAAGGAAAGTTTTCACAATAGAGGTACTGTACAGTGCAGAAGGGGTGTTTGCTTAAGGTCTTTTGTTTCAGTATAAGTAAACTAGCATTCTAGAGTCACAAATGTCTCTTTGAGCAGAGAGCCACATACTGTGAATCACACCTTTTGTCTGAAGAGGAAGAGAAGGGAGAAAAAAAAGAAATCTGGTATGTCTGAAAGTATTTGGCAAAGAAACACAGCCCACTTCATATCGACTGACCAATAAGAAGAATTTCAGTGTTGGCAAAAGGCTTATGGCTGTTGAATTCCACAGGGCTTACATATCATGTTCTATGGACAACTCCCATTGTCACAGGCATAAAGGCATAAAAGACGCCAGGTGGGAGAAAGAATCTTTCACTCCTGCTTCAAGAGCACAAACTGTGTGAACTGTGCTTAGAGTTGGATCCTTGCTATCTACTCACCATGTCCACTTACAGCTCGAAGCAAATCACTTCTTCTGGGCTAGGTAATATTAGTGGTTCCTCACTCAGTCGGGCTGTTGGTTCCTTCAGGGCTCCAAGTATCCATGGAGGATCTGGTGGCAGGGGTATTTCTGTCTCTACTGCTCGGTTTGTCTCTTCTGGGGTAGGAGGTGGCCTTGGTGGTGGATATGGTGGTGGTTTGTACGGTGGCTTTGGTGGTGGCTTTGGGGGTGGTGATGGAGGCCTCCTTTCTGGAAATGAAAAGTCAACTATGCAGAACCTGAATGACCGCCTGGCGTCCTACCTGGACAAAGTACGTGCTCTGGAGGAGGCAAATTCTGAGCTAGAAGTTAAAATCCGAGACTGGTACCAGAAACAAGGACCAGGGCCAGCCCATGACTACAGCCTATATTACAAGACTATTGAAGATCTTCGAGACAAGGTAGGTGTTAAAGTTTATTAAAAAGGATCTAAGGATAGACCCTAGGGTGACCAGACAGCAAGGGTGAAAAATCAGGACAGGGGGTGGGGGCTAATTGGCACCTATATAAGACAAAGCCCCCAATATCAGGACTGTCCCTATAAAATCAGGACATCTGGTCACCCTACTAGACCCAAATGTTTATTAAAACAGCATATATATCATGTGACTATTATTAGCAGATGAAAGGAAAATGTTATTATCTGTAAATAATGATAACTATTTTATTATGTAGTTTCCAGTAACAATGAAAGACAAATTCAGCCTCAATTACATTTCTGAAATTTAATAAGAAATGAAAAGAAAAGCTTCAATAGAAAACCAGCCAAAAGGAATGGTGGATTATGGGAGAGTAGAAGGGTGATGTGAGTATGTAGTGAATCAGAAGGGATGGACAATGACAATGCCCAGTATGAAATGTATCTGCTATTAAAATTGTTAGCTAAGAAAATGTGCACAAGTGACACCTTTAATAGTCAATGGTGAAATGATTTGAGGGCCCCACTAACTCCCACAAACACATTTGCTCAATGCCCCTGAAAACAGTAGTAAAGTCCTTACGTTTTTTTTATTAATTCTGCACAGTTATTGTACCAAATTTAGCCTTGGTGTAAGTGAAGGTAATTCCTACTGAAGTCAACGAGGGTCATATCAATTTGGTTTTGGAATGATTTTGGCATATCAAAAAAAAAAAAAGCCATCCTTCAATTTAAATCTTGTCAAACGACTAGGTATCTGTCTATCTCTGCAGTCACCTACCAATCATACACTTTTGTTGAAGACTCTGGACAGCCAGTTTGTGCACTGCTTTACCAGTTATCAGAGAAGATGACTATCTCTGAGTTGATATTTACAGTTAAAATAAGAACTGACCAGATATCGGGGTTTGCAAATGTGAGCTGGAACACTTCCGAATTTTAACACGTGAAACTGAGATTTTTTTAACCCTTTTTATTTTGCCTCCTGAGCTTGAACTTTGAAGTGTTTAAATATGTTACTTAATGAAAAAAGAAACAGCCGAGATTAACTAAACTAAGTGCATACAATACAGGATTTGTTCTGCCCCAGCAAATTCATTAGTGCACAATAACAGTTTGTTTAAGGGTGGTACACACCTTAGAAGACATACATGATTGCTGACTGAACTATGTAAACACTCAGTCTCATGAGAAAACCTAAAGTTTATTTTTCAGATCTTAGTGTGAAGTTCATGACCCCACCCACACAGTTTCCTTTCCCTTGGGCTTACCTCGCTCACACTGCACTGATTTTGGAAATGAACCTCTGAAAAAGAAGAGCTGGAATTAGATTCTCTCATTTTAAATCTCCTGGGCTCTTGCTCTTTATTCCCAACTCATGAGAGTGAGCAGCTTCCGCTGCTTTCCCAGGTGACCTATTGATTTCTGATAGTCACAGAATTTAAGGCCACAAGAGACTACCAGATCATCTAGTCTGACCTTCCATAAACCACAGGCCATCAACACCACCCAAAATCTAGCCATCAAAATTAGAGCAAAGTATTACAGTCCACAAGAGACCAGACTATTATGTGCCACAGGCAGAGAACTGGAGAGACCAATGCCCAAGGCCCTGCAATGGAAGGGAAATGATAAAGTGACATATATCCAGATAATTCTGGCAAGTGACCTGCATCCACACACCGCAGAGAAAGGTGAAACCCTGCCAAGGTCCCCACTAATCTGACCTGGGGGAAAATTCCTTCCCAACTCCACATAAGGTGGCTCATAAAAGTATATTTGTCAGGTAAGGTACACAGGGAAAAAGTTTTAAGTAAACAGAACTCTCTGTGTGGCTGTTCATGGTGTGTTACAGGAATCACTCAGCATTCTGGAGCTGGGGAACCTGCTGTATGATTAGGCTAGGAGATAAAATACATTCAAACTCTATACAAATGTGATATAGAATTTTCATAGATTACTATTATATTGTATTCCATTATGGAGTTATATACAAAGGCATAATTTGTTTTTATTTATATAAAAGTAACATGAACCCCCAAATCTCTGGTCAGGGCTAACACAGATAAAAGCCTCCTGAGCAGAATTTCTGGCCGGGGAGACTCAGCAGACTTCCTTGGCTCAGCACCTCTGTCTCCTTGTGGCTCTTTAATCCCGTGGTAGGTATAACTCTGACGATGTCAGTGGAATTCAGTGAGCCTGCCCAGAGGAGGAGTCATTTCCTGATCTACGTGCTACATCTCAGAAACTGATGGGTAGATCCTTAATGGCAGATCACACAAAGAAAGGGGCAGATCCATTCCTGGTGTAGCTTCACAGCCTTGAGTGGAGTTATATCAGAGATTAATTTTGTCCAGTATGTTAACTGAAGACCCTACTGCCCTTGATCAAAGAGAGACAGGCCTACTTTAGGAATAAAACAAAAAGACCTGAAATGTCAGTTACTCAACTTTAAAGCCCCCCATAGCTTCGTTAGAATTTCACCAGAATTTCTTACATCTTTTATCCTGGATTGTAATGAATGGAGGCATATGGTCATTTCAGCCTAGACTGTGACTCAGGCTGTGCCATTTGGCTTTTTCCAGATTCTTGCTGCCACCATTGACAACTCCAAGATTGTTCTGCAGATTGATAATGCCAGGCTGGCTGCTGATGACTTCAAAACCAAGTAAGTAAATTCCTCTAAGGCAAGGAGATACATACTGAAAGACAGGTTGCCAGGCGTCCAGTTTTCGACTAGAACGCCCAGTCAAAAAGGGACCCGGTGGCTCCGGTCAGCACCACTACCGGGTCATTAAAAGTCCGGTCAGCGGTGCAGTGGGGGCCCTGGGCTAAGGCAGGCTCCCTGCCAGCCATAGCTCCCCATGTCTCCCGGAAGCGGCCACCAGGTCCCTGCGACCCCATGGATCATGGACGGCCAGGAAAGCTCTGCGTGCTGCCCCCACCCTGAGAGCCGGCTCCGCAGCTCGCATTGGCCAGTAACCGCGACCCGCAGAGCCTCCCTGGCCACCCATGCATCTAGTGGCTGCAGGGACCTGGCAGCCGATACCTGGGAGCCATGGCAAGTGCCACCGGGACCCTGCACCCCGAATCCCCTGCCCCAGCCCGGAGTCCCCTCCAACACCCAAACTCCCTCCCGGAGCTCGCACCCTCCCAAACACCCTGCCCCAGCCCCCTCCTGCACCCCAAACCCTTCATCCCCTGCCCTAGCCCAGAGCCCTCTCCTGCACCCTGAACCCCTAATTTCTGGGCCCACTCAGAGCCTGCACCCCCAGCCCAGAGCCCATACCTCCCTGCACCCCAACCCCTGCCTGGAGCCCTTTCCCAAACCCCAAAACCCTGGCCCCACCCAGAGCCCACACCCCCAGCTGGAGCCGCCACCCCCCTCCTACACCCCAACCCCCTGAGTGAGTGAGGGTGGGGGAGAGCGAGCGATGGAGGGAGGGGGGATGGGAGCAAGCGGGGGTGGGGCCTCGGAGAAGGAGCGGGGCAGGGGTGTTTGGTTTTGTGTGATTAGAAAGTTGGCAACCCTAACTGAAAGACAGGCAGATCTTCATGTTATTATTATTTGGAAAAGCAAAAGGAATGTCACTAAAGCCCATGCATTAAAACTAGACAATACAAATGTGTTCTGAAAATAGATATAGCCAATGTATAATATGGGTTTCACAATGTACCTGGCTTAATCAACCAATCTTAATGGGTTGGGTGGACCTCCTCCTATATGTTAGCAGACACCAGTCTATAAAAATCATGACACAATTCAACAAAGTTAATAATAGCTACAATAATGAGGATGCTGAGAATGACTCTGTAGAGCCATATAAGGAGCTGTATAAAGATTAGAAAAATTGTAGTATAGCATCCTACAAGGTAAATGTATAGAGTGTAGAGGGAAGATCACACAACACCTTCCTGCACAATGTCTTGCTCTATTAAAGTAATATCATTAAATTCCATACATTAAATTAGAGCAGTGCTGTACATGTCACGTAAGTTATACTGCTCATACCAACCTATGTGCAAAGTATTGGGATAGATTCAGTATTACAAATATAGGTGTAACCCTTCTGCCCATCTAAGTTGGCAGCAACAAGGGCCGGGTTCTGTATCTAGGGGTTCCGTTTCAATAACACAATGCAAAACCGGCTCGAGCCCCCACCCAGTGACCTGGGACAATTACATAACACCCCCCTGGGTACCTCTAAGAGGCAATACTTCCCCTCTCGCAAGCACGGAGTCTGAGTGTAGCAGAAAATGTTTAATGACATGAGGTAAACGACATCAGCATAAAATTGGAAAAACACCACAAACAGGATTCATAACACAAACCATGAGCAAAACCCACCCCAGCAAATTGGGCTGTGTCCTTTCCCTTTGGTTCTTGAATCCAGCAACCCAAAAATCACCAGAGTCCCCAAAGTCCAACATCCCCAAAGTCTCTTGGGTCCAGCAACCACCCAAAGTCCCAAAAGTCCAACAACCCCCAAAGTCTCTGCCCCGGTCAGTGCAGCCCCAGAGTAAAAAGGGGGGGGGCACGCAGGGTGTTAAGGGGCACCTTACGTGATCCGAGGCTGGCCAGCCATCTGTTTCTCCGTGGGGGTTCCGCCGCAGCCTTTACCACGAGCCAGTCCACTTTCCTGCCATCCCACGAACTGCTCCACTCTACGAACTGCTCCGCTCCACTCCGCTCACCGACCTGTGAGCCGTTCCAGCCGTCCCCGCACACAGCTCCACTCGCCGTTCCTTGGGCCACTCCAACCGGCCCCGCAAGGCGCCACGCCGCTCGCTGCTCCTCCAGTCGTCCCCACAAATTGCTCCACCAGCTGCTGAGCAATATAGCTTCAGGCTCTCCCACTAGTTAACGCAGCCTCAGTGATCTCAGCTCTTAATAACATCAGCTCTTTTGTGATTTCAGCTCTTAGCGATTTCAGCTCATAGTATAGTAGGGGAGCCCCAGTGCTGGTGCACCATTGGCCCAAAGTGAATTCAGCTCAGCAGCCTGTTACTAGACTCCTAAGGGAATCAAAGTTAGCTCTGACATTCAACAGTAGAGAGAGGAGGTGATGCAATTGGTGTTTCAAACCCTCAGAGGGGGCCCATACCATCAGGTACAAATACCTGTCCCCATCCTCTCTCAATTCACTGGGTTTTGTAACCCATGCCCCTTGTCAAGCAAGTGCTACTTAGGTAATGGTGAAGGACTCACTCAGTCCTTCTGTCATACAACAGTTCCACTGGCCTTGATTCACAGAATCGGGGTAACAAAACTTTATTCTTCCTGCCCCAATAATAGAGAAACTGGGGATCCCACACCAGCCAAAGTAACCACTTTCAGTTGCTGTGTTTCCTGCCAGGCGAGTGGGTGTGCCTATGCAAACAAGATCAGCCCCTGGAGTTCTTTTCCACACTCGCCATAATTCACCACCAGATGTCAGGGTAGAGCTCATCCTGACTCTGCTTACATCGGGCTTTTTTATACAATGAAGAAAACTAAAGTCAAAGTCAAACGCAAATGGTAATAAATACTATTTGCCCCTTGTTCTAGATTTTAATAACTCTTGGGTTTCTTCTGTTTTTGTCTGCTTTTTTGAAGGTATGAAACAGAGCAGGCGCTGCGTATGAGTGTTGAGGCTGACATCAGTGGCCTGCGAAGAGTCATGGATGAGCTGACCCTGGCCAGAACTGACCTGGAGATGCAGATAGAAAGCCTGAAGGAGGAGCTGGCTTACCTAAAGAAGAACCATGAGGAGGTAAAAAACCCAAAGCGTACATTTGAAAATAGCAGTAGGAAAAAGATGACTGATATGTAGGAGGGAATCTGAACTTTCTCAGTTATGTTGGGCTTTCTAGTAGAATATAAAAAGCCTCTTTATAGATTGGGTACATTAGCTCTTGAGGAGAGTGGGTGAATTCAAGAGAGATTAGTAGTGTCTTTCACTAATGCTTGTGCCTTCTTGTGTCTTTCTCTGCAATGTTACTATAGGAAATGAAAGCCCTGGGTGGGCAAACAGGTGGCCAAGTCAGTGTTGAGGTTGACTCTGCTCCAGGTATTGATCTGACCAAGATCCTGGCTGACATGAGAGACCAGTATGAAGTCATGGCTGAGAAAAACAGGAAGGATGCTGAAACTTGGTTCAACAGTAAGGTAAAAAAAAATAAAACAATACAAGACAGAAGAAAATAATTTCAAACTTCTTGTAGAAAAGGGCTCCTACAGCCTTTCATGATCTTCAGAAAACTGCACTCCATTTATCAAATGTTTTCCCTGCTTCAGACTGAAGAGCTGAACCAAGAAGTAGCCATCAATACTGAACAGCTGCAGACCAGCAAGACTGAAATCACAGATCTGAGACGCACCCTCCAAGGCCTGGAGATAGAGCTTCAGTCCCAGCTTAGCATGGTATGTGGCAATTTCTCCCAAGATTTGCAATTTATAAATCCCTGCTAGGAAAGATATAGTGATAAGTGACCCCTAATCAAGGGTGTTTCCTTTCTAAAGACCAATCCTGTATTTGGTGACAGCCTTTGAATTTTTTTTCTTCCAACTTCTCTATTCTCAGAAAGCTGCCTTGGAAGGCACCTTGGCAGACACTGAGAATCGCTATGGTGCCCAGCTGGCACAGATCCAGCACCTGATTGGAAACATTGAGGCACAGCTGACTGACCTTCGAGCTGATATGGAGCGGCAGAATAGTGACTACAAGCAACTCATGGACATCAAGACCCGTCTGGAGCAGGAGATTGCCACTTACCGCCAGCTGCTGGAAGGCCAAGACTCCTAGTATGTAACTATACTCACTGCAAAAGACATTTGAGGGTTGTAACACTGTCATGATAGTTCTGTGGGAACTCTGCACCACAGTATGTTCCATGTAAAATACACTTGGAGACTCTAAAATGTCCAGTGGACGACATTGGCAGGATACATGACAAATCTGCAAATGTCAGTGATCCTACCTATGTTATGCAGATGGGATTTATTATTTTGCATTATATATAGCTACATTAATTATTTACTATTTTTATTAATTGATTAATTATTACTAGTTAGTTTATTATTTGTTTCCAGTAATGCCTACACCATGCTAGTTGCTTTCAAAAAATAAAAGAAGGCACAGTCTCTGCCCCAAAGAGTTTCAAATCTAAATGACAAACAGACAAAGGGTAGAGGAAAGAAGTAGAATATATAAGTAAAGTAATCAAGGTGGTAACTGGCTATTAGTTACACAATGTCTTAATAACACAATGTTGTTAGTGTTGTTTTATAAAATAAATAGATTATCTCCAAATATCCACAGCTGGTTCTTTTCTTGTAGGCATCATGGTGGAAGTGAATCTTAAGGAGGGATTTGAATGCAGACCCAGGATCTAGCTAATTTCAAACAGCAGTATAACTTTACCCCAGACATGGTGCCATAGCCTTCTCTCAGTTCATGTGTGGCACCAAAGGGAAAACATTCCTCATATTCTGGAACATGAAAAACCATTTGGGCTTGGACAGACTCTTAAATCTCTCATATTTAATTTATTTCCCTAGTTCCAGAATCCTCTTTGCCACTTCTGTCCTTTTCTGACACATTTTCTATAGTTTCCTCTTCCCTGAGCTAAGGAGCAGAAGAGTCAGTACAGGAGCCAGCAAGGAGATAAACCTTTCGTTCCTGATGCTGAAAAGGGCGCCTGATAGAGAGACTTTACTTTTTCATATCTTCCTGTCATCCAACACTTGATATTTGTGATTGTTCTTTGCTATAATTATTTTCTCTTTGTGCCACAGGATGTTTTGGACCCTATCTGGAACTGCTGGTAAGGATCCTTTCTCTTTATGGGAACCTTTAAAAGGCAGAGTATTTTTATTTTATAAAAAGAAGAATCTGTTGATGAGTGGTATCCATCTTGGTGCCTATGCCACACGTCCGGTCTGTAACTGGAACGCCCGGTCAAAAAGGGACCCTGGCGGCTCTGGTCAGTACTGCTGACTGGGCCGTTAAAGGTGCAGCAGGGCTAAGGCAGGATCCCTGCCTGCCCTGGCTCTGCGTGGCTCCCAGAATCGTCCGCCACCGTCCCTGCGGCTCCTAGGCACAGGAGCAGCCAAGGAGGCTCTGCGCGCTGCCCCTGCCCCAAGAGCTGGCTCCGCTGCTCCCATTGGCCTGGAACCGTGGCCAATGGGAGCTGCAGGGGCGGTGCCTGCAGGCGAGGGCTGTGCGTGAAGCCTCCCTGGCCACCCCTGTGCATAGGGGCCACAGGCACCTGCCGGCCGCTTCAGGGAGCCGCCTGAGGTAAGTGCTGCCTGGAGCCCGCACCCCTTCCCACACCCCAACCCCCTGCCCCATCCCCAGCCTTGAGTCCCCTCCTGCACTCAAATTCCCTCCTAGAGCCTTCACCCCACGCCCCCTCTAAGGTTGCCAACTTTCTAATCGCACAAAACCGAACCACCTTGCCCTGCCCCCAGCCATGCTCCTTCCCCACCCTCATCCCCAGCCCCACCCCAGTTCCCGCACCTCCAGCTGGAGCCCTCACCCTCCCCACACTCCAACCCACTCCCCAGCCTGGAGCCCCCTCCTGCACCCTGAACCCCTCATTTCTGGCCCCACTCTGGAGCCCGCACCCCTAGCCGGAGCCCTCAACCCCCTGCCCCAGCCCGGAGTCCCCTCCCACACTCTGAACTCCTCGGCCCCACACCCCAGCCCGGAGCCCCCTCCTACACCCCAAATCCCTCATTCCCGGCCCCACCCCAGAGCCTGCGACCCGAGCTGGAGCTCTCACCCCCTCCCGCACCCCAACCCCTTGCCCCAGCCTGGTGAAAATGAGCAAGTGAGCGAGGGTGGGGGGAGAGCAAGCGACGGAGGGACGGGCAATGGAGTGAGTTGGGAGCGGGGCCTCAGAGAAGGGGCGGAGCAGGGGTGGGGTCTCAGGGAAGGGGCAGGGCAGGGAGAAGGGCAAGGGTGTTTGGTTTTCTGAAATCAGAACGTTGGCAACCCTACATTACTCCCGGTGATTGATAGAATTCAGACAATGAATGCCATTCCATCTAGTTAGAAATTTTTAACAGATTACAGCTCCTTGCTAGGGATCTTTATATAGTCACAGCAAGATACTAAAGCTGGGGAGAAGTATCTAAGCACAATAAATGGCTATGTACACAGCCAAGCACATAGTCATTCCTATGGGTGACAGGACTATGAAGAAATTCAAGACTGACCAGTTCAGAACTATTATGCACACATTTAAGGAGAATTTGCTGTGAATGTTCTTGGGTCCACAGTATCTTGCAAAATACTGTGGAAGTGACACATGCTTCAAATTCAATGATATTACAAAGAAAAGTTCTGAGAGGGAGGATTGAGAGTTGAGGTTGGAGCTAAACTTTTCTCTCCACCCGCTGAAGCTGTTTTCACCTGTGTAATCGTTGTTCTTTACCTCCTTATGTACTGCAGGTTCTCAAAGCAGCAGCAAAAGAGACAAGGTGGCTGATGGAAAGAACTACTGAAGAGACTCAGACTATCTTACTTTCGAAGAATAAAAACACTAGACAAGCAGGAATCAGTACCAAAGGGTGCCATCACAAACAGACAGTAGTGCTTTGAGATATTCATTTCTAAGAAATTCTAGACCACACAATGGTCAAGGTAGAATAGGGCCATTTATTAGTGATACATTTATGAACTGGGTTAGCTGTTCTTGCATTTCCAGTTCTCTTTTACTACTATCTTTGCTGTTTCTACTGTCTAATAAAATCATCTGATTTATGCAAACTTTACTTATGTCTGGTTATTGTGATATACTGAAGAGATATTATTATGAATAGCAATGCTGGGGCCAACTGAAAAGGACTATTAAAGTACTCTTGGTAAAAACATGGTGAGTGGGAACCGGTGTTCATGGGTGGAAGAATAAAGTATGTCAAAAGTATGTAAATGGAGTGAGATCCAATAGAAACATATAGGATCCTTCAAGATGGAAAGTTGTGTAAAATCTTTTCATGCACTATATAGTCAAACACATTTATCCTCATACTAAAAGGAAGTGACCAGGAAGCCAATTCAACCTCTGCAGTGTTGATGTAACACATCCCCTGTAATTAGCGCTGATAAGTAAACCAACCAAAGCATTTTGTATCAATGTTAGTTTCAGAATGGTCTTCAAGTGTAGCATGGCAGTAATTCTAATCTGTAGGTGGAAAAGGCATGGAGCACTGTGACAACTTCCACATTAGAGAGAACAGCTGCATTCTCTGTGCCAAGCACAGACAAGAAAAGGCACATCTGGCTAATACAGTACCTGGGATTGCGAGAGCATCTGGGTATCCAGAAGTATCCCAAGACCATGAATCTCATCCACAAAGTGTGAGCAAACCCTTTTTAATCATGGGGGCAAACACCATACTGGTGCATTCATTTGGTAGTGACTCATGGGAATTGCCAACACCATTTCCTGCAGCACCCTGGGTATTCCTTGGAGATTTCTTTCCAAGTACTGACACGGCCTGTCCTGGCTTAATTTGTTGGAATCTGGCAAGATCACATTAGAAAGTTGTCTGATTGAAAAATAACCACAGGGGGAAAAATAATGAAAACACCTCTTGTCCCCACCACAGAATCCTACCCACACAGATCAGGACTGAGGTGCATTGACAAAGGCAAGGGAGTGAGGGGGAGACTAAGACAGGAACAGAAGTTGCACTGAGGTACCTTGGCAGAGCTGGAGGTGAGCACAGAATCAGAAGAGCTGGGAGTATTGCAGGTCATGAATAAAAGTATTAGCTTTGGTAGAGATGAAGCTTGTTCTAAAACAGTATACCTTTATATTTTACCTCTGCCTGTGGGAGCAGAGGGAGAAGTCTGTAACGCATCAAACACAAAGAGGCTTCTGTATCTTCATTCAAAGTTGCTGACTCACTTTCTAACAAATGTTTCATATCAAATTGCAAATCCTTTGTCTCCTAAACTCAGTGGTTACACCTGGAATCCATTCCAGATCAGCAAAGATCTCCAGTTCTGTCTTTATTCTCCAAAGGCTATACACAGGAGCCCATTCCATGTGGGTTTGTAATTTTTGTCAGAGTTCTCTTTATTCCAAGTGTCTGAACAGAGAGAGTGTCCCAATAGAGTACTGACATTAGTTAGCTTACAGCAAGTTACATGCTCACGCAGTAAGTCAGGTTCTTTGGCATTGCAATAGTTAAAACAATATGTGAAAAATGCTTAACCCTCAAAGTGCTTTGCATTATGTGGACTCATGAGGCTGAGTATTTCTATCATGCATCGTTTGTGTAATTAAATGCTACAGGGTAGAAAGTAAGATGTATGGGGACACTTTCCTGCATGGACATCCTACAGCCAACATTTTCAAATTTCAGTATCTGAAGTTAAGTACTAAATAGACATTTAACCATGTAAAGGAATGTCCTGATTTTCAGAGGTGCTAAATATTCACAAATTTTATTGAAGCCCTACCTGCAGATAGTCAGCAGCCCTGAAAATCAGGCCACCTTTATTTAGGCACCAAAATATGGATTTTAGTGCCTAATTTTAAGCACCAAAATTTGAAAATGTTCGCATATACTCTTACTGTACTGGAAGGTTTCAGGTGAAATATTCAATGTAAAATCATTCAGATAGTGTCACCTTAAATCTGAAGTCTGGCTCTCTCAGTTCATTCAGAAATAGACAGCCTCCCCTTCTTCAAGGGTATGTGATGAATCGTTATGGTTTGACCACACAAAGGCTGGGTAGGTCGTGGTGACAAACAAGCCTCTTTCTGAATGGAACTCTTTGTCTGCATGAGCAAAAGGGCTATTATTTTTTAGAAATCCATTAACAAAACTATGACAATATCAGAGTTTGCAGAGTGCAGACATGCCAGAGTACGTCTGCCAACAAAGCTTTGCCAAGACAGGACAAAGGGAGTAGTTTATACATAGCTTAGTTTGGAATTCCTCATTTGCAGAGGCACAGTACTGAGTGTAAGGGTCAAGTCATGAGGTATAAAATCTTAGGGAAAGATTAGTGTGAAGTGTGCAAAGACCACAAGTGGCAAGCTCAATACAGCTCCTACCATCTCAGTGGGTGGGAGGCTCTGCTGTGACTCCCACAGTAGAGTCATTTCCACTTCATACCGAGCTGCAGAAAAATGCTGGATGAACAAGACAGTGAACTAGATCTCAGCTGGTGTAAAATGGCATCGCTCCACTGACCTCAAAGAAAGATTCATTTGAACACAGGAGGGTGGTGAAACTGGGAGAAGTTAATGTTTGGGGAAATGTAAAGAATTGTTTAGGTGGTTCATACAACAAGAGTAACATACAGAAATAGTCTCTAGAAAAAGAAACCCACATTTGTTAATATCAGGATTCACACCTAGATCTAGAGCTGAACTAATATTGGGGGGAAATTCAGTGAATATTTATTCAAATTCAAAAATGAATTTTGATTAGCCAAAGTAACTTTTGATCTCAAGTTTTACTAACGTGAATACTCAAGAAAAGCAACATCTTAGCTCAATTATTTGACAAAAGCCAATTAATGTCACACTGTCTATTTGACTATAAAATAATATATTGGCTAGTTAGAGAAGTAATCCAAACAAGAGCCAGTAATAATATTATGAGGCTTATGTAAATAACCAACAGAATGTGAATTGTGAACTATAGATACACACAAATTGTTTACCAGCAATCTGCACTCATTCTGGACAATTTGATCATTTTTCTTTCATAAGAAGAAGCAACACTCAGACTAGGACTCACTGAAATGAACGTTATTGTGAAAGCATCTGTAAGAAACAGCAATTGGTTCATGCTGTAAAAACTTGATCCAGAACTGAACTTCTCCAAAATTCACAGGTGTTTGGCACCTTTGGTAAGAAAATATTACAAATAATATAGAGAAAAAATATAAACTATTGGAACAAAGCTGGCCTTGTCATTTAAAATGAAAAACAAATCAAGAATAAGAAGATGGAAAGATGGAAAGGGCTGAGATCTGCAACTGCTGTGCCCTTTTGGGATTGCAGGATCTTGATCACGTGAAATATGCCCTGAGAATTCAGGCTCAATGTTCCAGAAGGAGGAATAAAAACATCAGACTCTCTGTCAGGCTGTTCTTCTGAGTTATGTTATAGGAGAATAAATTAAGCTGTCTTGCCACCAGATTGCTTCTATTTTTTCGGCTGCATCTGCTACCTACCGTTCATGAGATCAAAAGGTCTCCTACCTCTATTGTGGCGCCATGGGGTTCGAAGGGGAACGATCCGTAGCAACTGCCGGTGCCTCTGTGGGCGTTGCCATCCCGGACGAGCCCCCAAATTGTCGGAGAAAAACTGAGTTCTCACTTTTTGTTTGGGTACAACAAGTCAGATGCTTTATTAACTCTCACAATTGTGCAGAGGGAGAGAGCTAAGCAGGTCTCTCTCAACAGTAAACAATTACAGCAAGCATTTATACCTTTTGTTACAGGCAATAATGAGCAACAACTGCATTTTGTTTATACATAGGTCATTCTGATATCTTGTTTTGCTCACTAATGTAGACTCTTAGTCTACATTCCATATTATCTACACAAGGTCGCAATAACTTCTCACACAGTTCTTTCTCACCCGCCTCACACAATCCTCGCTTCTACAAATCTCGCGTTATCAGGGCTACAGTTAGCCTGACTCTTGCTAACAAACTGTCATGCATTGCAGTTCTTTTCTGACAGTTCTGTTTCTGCTTCCACATGTCCAATAACAATCCAGTGTGTGCATGGAGTAAAATAAAATCAGTAAAGTATATTTCACCCTCAAGCTTCCAAAGGAGTTATTATGAACAGTAAGTGCAAAAAAAATTAAAATTATGAAAAATCTGTTTAGTATCCCTTTAAAATCTATGATATTTTCCACAAAGACTTCTGTTGAAACCCAGGATTTTAGTGAAACAGAACTTGATCTTGCTTATTATAGGATCAGTAGGAGTTAAACTGAGCCTAGTAGCATGTAAGTTTCAGCATGCTTACATTACAGGGGTTTTATGGAACATTCTTCACTGTTAGAAGGGTTTGTTGAAACTTGTTCTTTAAGATACTAAAGACTTGGTGATATATAGATTTGGCAAGCTACTAAGAACTATCAATCAAGCCCATGGCAAGACTAAGCCTCCATGGCTTAATTCCAAGCTCAGTTTGAAACATGCTATCAAAATTTGGAAATATACTGCCTTTTCTCTAGAATAGGAAAGGTGAGAAAACAGATTGTGAGAGGGCAGTATCATAAGCAGTTGGTTAAGGTGTGGATCAAAGAGGGGCAGTTGATATAGTTCTTGGTTCCCAGTGCCATCTCTTTCTGGTGATGTATCTCTAGTGCTCCATTCAAGTGTCAACTATGCAACCTCACAAAAACCTTGATACTGCGGACCGTTAATCTGAAACCTCCCATCCCATTTTCCAATTTATTTATCTATATCCAATTCTGCAACTGTGATAGATAGAAACCTCTTTTATTGATGTTGCCAGCAAACACATAACATTTGTTGTTTTTCTTTAAATGTTTGATTTTAATGTACATTTGGTGCTTATGAAGTGAAGGGCAGGAAAAATTTCTCCCTTCACCTTTGCTCTGTCAATACACATCAGGTCCTACAGTACAACCTCTGCTTCCAGTACTTGGCTCCCTATACATCACTCCCAATGCCAGTCTGTCCTGACCGGCAGCATTTCCAGCTCCCTAAACCTACAATTCTGACTTGTAGCATGCCCTACTCCTCCTCATGCTAACCCCCAGTCTCCAGTAAAAACCACTGCTTTCATCTAAAGAACAATCTCCTTGGAAACTGTCATTCAAGCGCCACAAAAGGGATGCAGGGGCAGGGGGAACAGGGGTTTTAAGAGCAATGCTACTTTGTTTCCATCCTCTCTTTCTCTCTCTCTCTCACACACGCACACACACCACTCTAGCAGGATAGAACAAATAACACTTGCATCAGAAATCTCACAAGTTCAGTCTCATCCTGTCCACAAAGGATGTAAAGATGTTTCTTAACAGCATCCAGTTCATGTTGCACAATTACACTAACAGATGATTGATCTGTGTTGTGGAATTTCATCAGAGAATTGTTAGGACTGAAAGGGACACATAGTTTACTCCCCTGCTTTTAATGAAGGACTAATATCTTTAGATAATTTCTGATAGGTACTCCTCAGGCTGTGATTTTTAAGATATCAATTTGATATTGATTGCACCTTCATTTTCAGAAAATTGTTCAATTTCCATGTGGATATCACCATTAAAACGTTAACTTCTATCTGACTGAAACTTTTCTGTTTAATGTTCTAGCCAGTATGTTTAGCCTTCGCAACAGTTAGCAGTGGGAAGCTCTGCCACTTCTTCTTTGCAGCAGCCTTTTAATTACTTTTCATTCACCTCGTATCATCCCCGTTCTTCTGTTTTCTCTTGGCTGTTACCTCCCAATAATTATTCAGTTATTTTAATAACTATGAATTCTGTCTCCTGGTCATTGATCACTGTTCATTTGAGATTCACATACCAGCAGGATTATGTGTTTTATGTCTTAAACATTGAGGTTCCAAACCCTTAAGGATGATTCTGAGCAAAGAATAGAAATAAAAAAGTAGCTGATTCTAAAGTCTTGATGGAAACAAACCATGATTTTTTTTTTTTTAAGGGGTGGAGGAACAAGCAGCAGCAATGGATAAGCTGCTAAAGATGCATTTTAAATGACTGTGGAAGTTCATCTAAAACAAACTTCACTTTTGTGGAAGACTTTTTCTTAAAGTGACTACAGTGGTTTTTGTTAATGCATAAATTGGGTGTGGTCAAACTCACTTGGTTTTTCTTTTCTTGAATGTAAAAAAAAAAGTAAAACATAATCCAAGTGTCAGAACTGTAGCCTCAAGAAAAAACAAACATGCATTCATCCTGAATCATACCTTTTGTTTAACTGAAGAAAAAAAGTTCAACTCCTCAGGATGTACAGCCAGCTGTGTTAGTAAGCAAAACTATTATAACTTGGCATCACCCTTAAGGGTGGAGATCTTTTGGGGGAGGGTTGGAGAGTGGGTTTGTCATAGAACACCCACCGTGGTTGGTATAAATGGAGCCCCACGACAGTGCAGAGACTTACTCTCTTCTCCTAGGCCAAGCTGAGTAACTGACACCGGATCCTTCAGCGCTGCTGCCATGGCTACTTCCTTTATGCAGAGCTCCTCTTCCAACTATGGTGGTGGTCTGGGGGTTGGGGGCGGTGGCTCCTCTCGTGTTTCTTCAGTCCGAGTGGGAGGATCCTACAGAGCCCCAAGTATCCATGGAGGATCTGGTGGCAGGGGTGTTTCTGTCTCTTCCGCTAGGTACGTCTCCTCTGGAGGTGGATATGGTGGTGGCTTAGGCAGTAGCTATGGGGCTGGATATGGTTCTGGCTTGGGTGGGGGCTATGGAGGAAGTAGTGGCTTTTATTCTGGCTTTGGAGGAGATGCTGGTGGTTGCTTTGGAGGAGGTGCTGGTGGCGGCTTCGGTGGTGTTTATGACTTTGGTGGTGGCTTGGGTGGTGGTGATGGAGGCCTCCTATCTGGAAACGAAAAGGTAACTATGCAGAACCTGAACGATCGTCTGGCGTCCTATCTGGACAAGGTGCGAGCTCTGGAGCAAGCAAATAGTGATCTAGAGATCAAAATCCGAGACTGGTATCAGAAGCAAGGTCCCACTAGTCCAGACCGTGACTACAGTCCTTATTACAAGATAATTGATGAGCTCCGAGACAAGGTATGTCATTCATATTTAGAAAGGATTGTTATAGCAATTTGCTATTATTAGTGAATTGCACATTCCAACTTTTTAAACCTATTAGAAAGAATTACAAAGTCATAATTTCTTGCCAAAAAAGTAAATACATTGTGGATAAAAACACTCCAGCAAAAAAGAAGGGAACAGCTATTGCTGTTTACTGTATTGAAATAAAAGTCTCACTCTGAAAATGGAGGCTTTTTTTTATGTTAATTGAAAGCTCTAAGACGATAACAAAATGGGACACAATACATTAAAGTTTATCCATAAGTTGTAAAGCAATCAAATATTAAACAATGTGACAAAGTATAAACCATGGCCTTCAAAAGTAAGGAAGTCTCCAGGGCAAAGGTAAGGTGAAATATTGTATGGTGTAAGTTTATTTTCCATTTACCCTAGGTGTGAATTGAACGTACTGTTTAACTTCCCAGTGTAATTAATTTATAAGGATTATAAAATTTGTACAAAAGTACCACAGAATAAATTTAAAACGAGAGAAACATGCTTATGAAAAGTTAGATTTATATTTTGAGTTGATTATTTCATACACATTTTGGCAAGGAGAATGTTTCAATATTCTGTTGCCATCAGAACTGTACAGGGTAATAATGTGCTGTCAGTTTTAATTCTTATTTCATTTTTTATCTTAAGAACATTAGCCCAGAGAATGAAAGGGTTGGACTTTGTTGCCATTAATTGCATGAACTGAGAGATTACATGAATAGGAAGGAGAGGGAAAATCAAGCTGTCTAATTCCAGTCTGACACACCCACACTTGCTCCAGATAAACCTCAAGATCTCTGTTCTACACTCAGCTCCCGGGGCCACGTTTAGAATATGAATAATGTTTAGCTTTTTTTATTTTTCCATGTGTAAGCTATGAATAGTATGGTGTGGGGTAAGGGTGATATAATGAAATGTGTTTTTTGGAATCCATAAATCGTGTTTTGATTAATGATTTATCACCCAGATCCAATCCTTCTCCCTTCTTTACTGCTTTACATGTCTCAGTAACTATCTATTATCTACAACTATCTAACCCCTTCCACACCCCAACCCCCTGACTCAGCCCAGAGCCCCCTCTCATACTCCGAACCCCTTTGCTCCACCCCCAGCCCACAGCCCCTTCCTGCATCCCAAACCCCTCATCCCTGGCCCCACCCCAGAGCCTACACCTTCAGCTGGAGCCCTCATCCTCTCCCGCATCCCAACCCTCTGCCCTAGCTTGGAGCCCCCTCCCACACCCTGAACTCCTCATTTCTGGCCCCACCCCAGAGCCCACACCCCCAGACGGAGCCTTCACTCCCTCCCGGATCCCAACCCCCAATTTTGTGAGCATTCATGGCCCACCATACAATTTCCATACCCCAATGTGGCGCTCAGGCTAAAAAGTTTGCCCACCCCTGTACAGTGATTTTTCACCATTATTCACAGGAATCTTTTTTCTGTCTCCCAATTGCCAGATTCTTGCAGCTACTATTGACAATTCCAGAGTCATTTTGGAGATTGACAATGCTAGGCTGGCTGCAGATGATTTCAGACTGAAGTAAGTTAATTTTGCTCTCACTGTCTCAAATGAATATTTCTGAAGCTGAACATCTCATCATAGTAGCAGAGAGTATGTATTCCCATCCACTGCTCACAAGTTTAGGGATGGAATTTTCTCCCTTAGAATTTACAAGAGAAAATCCTGGCAAAAGAATAGATATGCTAAAGGAAGAAATGGGAGAAGAAACTTTATCAGCAATGACACCAAGCCAATCAAGATGTTTTCCTGTTTTGTTATACCTCATGTCTTAACTTCTATACTGTTATTAACTTTTTGTACAGTTCATTCTCACTGAAAAAATTATCACGTAAAGATATTAAAATGAGAAAGGGTCTGAATTTGCTTTCAGCTAGGAGTGGCATGATAGGATGGGGGGATAATCTCTTTCTTGTACTCATTCTCTCTCAGAGGATGTAAGCATTAGGAGGGGAAAGCCAGATAGGAAAGCCAAAGAGTGACTGTTCAACTGAAATTCAGGGATGCTGTTGAAATGAGCTTGTCTGCTGTCAAGATGCCAAGATGCCACCAACTACTTTCTCTTACAATGAAGTAGCTCCAGGATTATATTTTCTCACCAAGCGCCCTGGGCAAAGCTAACAACATATGCCTTTCTTCATAACTGAGAGGTCACTAAAACTGGATTGTCCATTATCTTTTTTATAGATGTTAATAACCCCCTCTAGTTATACAAACCCATAAAGCTCATATTTATCTGTACTTCAGAAATCTAGTTCAAGTCCAAATACATTTGTTATTTTCAAGTTTTCCTCTTTAAATA
Organism: Terrapene triunguis; assembly: GCF_002925995.2. Taxonomy (NCBI): domain Eukaryota; kingdom Metazoa; phylum Chordata; order Testudines; family Emydidae; genus Terrapene; species Terrapene triunguis. The sequence goes on from NW_020664544.1 coordinate 2,234,335, forward strand.
TAGTGATTTTCTTACTGCTTATGAGCACCAGCCTGATAACCCAGTAGGTGGGCATTTTGTAAGTTCCCACACACAGTTCTGGCATTGCACCTAAATCCTGATCTGTCTGTCAGTCTGTCTTATAGTACTAATCACTGTTGTAACTAGGTGCTGGTATCTTGGGATTGCCAAAAATGCCAACTTATTTGGTGGTATGATGTTGTCAAATGTCAACAAAGAACCAAGATGGCTATCTCACAAATTTTTGCATAGCATACTTTAAAATTGGAACAAACATTCTAGCTTACTATTTTTGGTCTCTCTTCTGACTTTACATTGCTGTTGTCCTGTTCCTCTCTGACACAACAGGCATAAGATTCCCTGTTTTTATAATTACATAGGATACAAAGCCATGTGTTTTCAAATGTCTGTTTCTTTTTTTTTTAATTGCAGATATGAGAATGAGTTGTTCCTTCGCCAGAGTGTTGAGGCTGATATCAATGGCCTGCGCAGAGTCTTGGATGAGCTGACTCTGTCCAGAGCTGACCTGGAGATGCAGATTGAAAACCTGAAGGAAGAGTTGGCTTTCCTCAAGAAGAACCATGAGGAAGTGAGTGCTCTAAACATGGAGTGGGGAGAACCATCCACATTTAGAATTCAGTTTGGGATTAAAAAATCCCCCAAGGAATGATAGTTTCACAACTGGATGATTTATAAAATATCTTTAAACTTAAAACAAATCCAAAGGGCTCCCCAGGCTAACATCCCTCTGATTCCAAACTGTGTTAAAGATGTGAGTTGTGTACCTGCTTTGACATGCATGAGCATGTGGTCAGAAATTTTTAAATTATTCCATAGATAACAGTATTTGTTACATGAAATGTTCCCATTCATTTAGAAACAAAATACGACTTTTCCAGACATTTTATTTAAAAAAAGATCACATACATAGATAAACATCAATCCACAGTAATCAAGATATTTCATTTAAAAATTTCAGCTCCACATAAGCAAACAAAAATTCAGTGTCTGAATAAATTTCTTCATGAAAAGGAACTGTTAAAGAACCCATGAGTTAAGATATTAAAGTTATAATACATGCAATAGAAATTATACATAATAAAGTTAAATTCTATATAAGGAAAGAAAATAAAAACTTCTAATTTAACAGAGGATGTTGCAACCTGTATCAAGGTAGTGAGGTAGTATCTTTTATTGGACCAAATTCTGTTGGAGAAAGGCACAAGCTTTCAAGCTTCTCAGAGCTCATCTTCAAGTCTGGGGAAGGAAATCATTGTGTCTGAGCTAATTACAAATTGGGACAGATTGTTAAGCGTAAGGGATTTACACATGCTGTAGGAGCCCATTTAAAATGAAATGGGGAATTAAGGGCTAGCAGGCAGTGAGGTGTGTAATAACCACAACTCAAACCACACGTTTCCCAATTATGCTATATGGATTGCTGAGGGCAGAAAGTGTACAAGGGAAAAAAGTATAACGTCTTTTGTGTCCTTCTGTCTCTGTAGGAAATGAAAGAATACAGCAATCAGCTGGGTGGAAAGGTCAGCGTAGAGATGGATGCTGCTCCTGGGGTTGATCTCACCAGTATCCTGTCTGAGATGAGAGAGCAATATGAAATACTGGCTGATAAGAACCGTCGAGATGCTGAGGCCTGGTTCTATAAACAGGTATGGCTATCCCAATGAACAAATAAATTGATGCATTAGCAGCTCATCATGGCCCCAGTTTCTTTGCAACGCTACTGCATTTGCTGATCAGTTTCTGCATTCGGTAAGAAGCTAAGAGCCCTGATACACCTACCAAGATTTTAAACATTATTCCTCTTTTCACCATTGGACCATTGCTTAGAATCAGATCCAAAGCAAGCAGCACCATGATGGTGATTAGAATGGTACTTTCCTTTGGGGAAATAAAACATTTGGCAATCCAATTTGCATTTGATTTTTATTGTATTTGTTTTTCTTCCAGACTGAGGAGCTGAACCGTGAAGTAGCCACCAATACTGAACAGATCCATACCAGCAAGAGTGAGATTACAGAACTGAGACGCACATTCCAGGGCCTGGAGATAGAACTCCAATCCCAGCTCAGCATGGTATGTGGCTGTTCCATGCACACAATAAGTCACTATTAGCACATGCTTCCCTTTGATCTCTTGCTCTACTACGGAATGAATCTGCATAATAACCCACTTTAAATTTGTTTTATATTAGAAAGCTGGGTTGGAAGCCAACTTGGCAGAAACAGAAGGAAGATACTGTGCACAGCTAGCACAACTTCAGGCCATGATCACCAGCATTGAGGAGCAACTGGCGGAACTTCGATGTGACATGGAACGGCAGAACCAAGAGTATAGGATGCTCCTGGACATCAAAACCAGATTAGAGCAGGAGATTGCCACTTACCGCCGTCTGTTGGAAGGCCAGGACTCCCAGTATGTAACTATGTCCAAAATAAAACCCTAATGGCAATTACATAATCTTGTTAACATGGCATATGTTATAACAGTAATGTATGGAATCTGCCCTGAAATTAGGTGAACTTGAGCCTCATTACAACCAGGACTACTGCAGATTTCTGAATTGTACTGACTGGGTACTGGGCCTAATGTGGGTGCCAATAGGTGTCCAGGAAAACCCCAAAGGCTGCCAAAATGCAAGTCCATCTTCAAAGGCAAATGAGCTGATAATGAAAACTTTAATTATGAAGTGGGAATGCACTCATATTAACTAAGATGAGCTACAAGATGAGCAATAGATAAAAGTCCTGCATGTTTCCTGCTGCATGGGAATCATGGCCATTAGCGTAGAACCATCTATTAAAGTCTCTTCTCACTACTCATGTAAATGTCACACCCCTGGTTCCTCCATAGAAAGATGAAAATATGCACTGTTATACGGTGTAATTCTAAGCTATTTCCTCATGTTTCCAGGGTGTAGAACACTTCTTAAATAAACTTTTCACTTGTTGGGGACTATTCCCATCTCTGATCCACAAACAGAACTGGCATTAATGCTAGTCGGACATTTGTGTGTGCACTGAAGCACTATTTTTGAGGGGGAAATCAGCTCTTAGTTTTTATTTTTTTAAATAATGAAATTTTGAGAGAAGTAAAAATGTAGAAATGTCAAGAATGGAAATAGGAATCTAAAGAGCTACAGCTGTACTGACTGCTCTTCACGTTCTTTACTGTTACTGGACCTTCAGAATATGCAAAAGAGGATAAGCAATCAGATCAATAACAACCAAAACACTCTAACTACTGAATGGTCATTTAAGGGCCACATTTTCAAAAGGGCCTCCATTTCGCAGCTGCAGTTTTTCACAGTCGATCTTTTGTACACAAAATGTGCGTGTTCCAACTTAGAGGCCGTTCAGTGGTCAGACTACATCAGTAGGACTGAATCTGCTGCACAGTGCACAATTGCAGTGGGACTCATTAGTTTAATCCCATATCTCTTCTCTTCCACAGGCTGTCGGGATGGAGCCCTAAGGATGGTAAGGAGGATTTTGAAATAAAGAGGGGAAATAAAATACATTTAGTAGTGAGGTTGGTGGATGCAACCACCATCCTTATGGCAAAATAGAACTGAACAAGCCCATCCTCTATTGACTAGAGGGATTACAGACAGTATCTCCATTTCTCTCCCCAAAGATTGATCATACTGTCTCCATAGCCCCCACAGCTTTTTAGGACCAAAATTATTTTATCCCTGGTCTAGCAAACTGATCACTTGTACCCATATCTCTGAAATCTAACTAATTATGGAGAGCTGGGCGTCCCTTGATCGGCTTCTGCTGAGTCATACCAACAGTAAGGTACTGCCAATTTTGATATGTAATTTTCATAGGGAAATTACATAAACTTTACTTAGATCTCATGATCCTCATATTTCAAGACTGTGACAGTCTAATGTCGTGAGAAGAGGCAGGGCTGTGTGTATGATAAGTGAAGGAAGCTTCTAGTGGGAGAAAAACAGGATTCTTCAGTGTTCCATGAATGTATATTTATTTCCCCAGTTGTAATTACTGTTTCCCTTTCTCTTCATCACAGCATCCCTTAGCAGCATCAGCAGCAGTAAGGTTCGCATCAGTGTGGAAGATTCAGTAGATGGAAAAGTAATTTCGACCCACGAAAGGAAATACTGATTCCCTTCACCCACATGAGACCACCTGTATTGTACCAGTTCTAACCACAGCAGGCCTCTGAGAGGGGAATCATGAAACAGAGTAACAAGGAATCTGTTCAGTACGCACACTAGAAAATTCCAAAAGGAAATGATAATTATATAGTCATAACAGTGTAATCCGATAGTGCACAACAGCTTGGTGTCTTTCTTATAATTTCCTCTCTGTCTTTGACACTGACTATCTGTTCTTAAATCCTGAGGTGAAGGGCTCGTTTTACTGCATACCAGCAGCTTTACTGTATTGTATGAGTCTGGATAATAAAATTTCTCTCCTGGCTTGAAATAAATGTATGTTGAGTTTTTGTTTAAAATTTTTTCATAATCAGCAACATAGTTTTGTGTGTTAGATGTGGCACCCATGTCACGTGTCCAGGACAATCCAAACCAAATTACTATCATCATACATCTGCCTGCAATTGTCTCTAATTCTGAACAGCTTTTGGAGTAACTGAGATATGAATAATTCTATATACTATTAAGTTCCCAACACTACTCCTAATAATACATGGGCAGAAATAAAACAAAATTAGGCTACAGTTAATACATCTGGGGAAAATCATCTAAAATACAGATAGTGAAGGTGAGGGAGAACCCTGGAGAGCAGTAAAGCTTACAGAGACGGGTGATAGAGGAGAGCAAGCTAGACATGAGTTTATAGTGTGATTTGGAAGCAAAATGTCAGTATGATTTGGGGCTGCATACATACAGGCGCTAGGTCCTGGTGCAAGAAGGCAATAGTCCCTTGATATCCAGTGCTTCCACCTGTAATATTGAGACTGCACCTGGGATATACCTTTAGGTACCAGTTCAGTGGAGGAACGATATCCAGAAACTGGAAGGATAAGGAAAAAAATGATTAAGGAACTGGACAGACTGATTTATGAGGAAAGATTTAAAGAACTAAACATTTATGTCATGGCTTACTAGGGACACAATAGGACAAATATAATAACCACCTCCAAACAGCTGAAGCCCTGCTTAGCACCTTTTCATATGGAGTCTTCATTACTTCCTGAAAAGGAGAAACAGACATGCCCTTTTAGACCAGGAAGTTCCTTTTCCCTATAATGTCATTTGGAGAGTTGAAATAGGAAAGTAGGACTCTGAGGTAGTGGAGAAAGGCGGGTGGGGTCTGTGACTATGCAGAGTCTACCTCAAAGAACCTTGGTTATAGGTAAGTAACCTCCATTTCTCCTTTGATTGTCCTCTGCATATTCCCATTTATGGGATAGATTAATAAACAGTTCTCTGACCCAGAATAATGGGACAACGGAGTCCTAATTATACAAGGACTGAAGGACTGTGTAGCAGGGCTGGCTGTTCAGTCAGCAGGCCTAGTAGTGAGAGCCTGCTGCTCCAGTCTCCCTTTTAGTTCAATGTGTTCGGAGCTCCCTGAATGGTGTTCAGCTGGATCAGCTTCTTTGTTGATAATCCCCTAATCCTGCCCATCCTAGGTCTAGGTGTAGGAAAATGTGGGGTTGGTAGGGGGACCCAGGCCCTCCTGCTCTGCTGGATCCCAGCCCAGGGCCCTGAAAGTGTGATAGCATGGGATGGCATATGTTAGACCCATCTCCTGCACATCTTGCCCTGGGCCATGTCCTACCACACCCAATGCACTAGTTTGGGGCATGGCTGCTGTTAAATTATAGTCCATTGTTTCAAACCTCAGAGTCCCAGGGCTGATGCAGGTAACTCTCTGGTACCCCTGCATGCAGTTCTCCTTACCTCTTGGGTGATGTCTAAAAGGAGGGAGGGAAAGACTAACAGCTGGACCGCCTCAGTAAGGGCTCCTTTTCTTACTGTTGCAGGGCAGTGGTCCTCCAGGAAATGGCTTCTCTCCTTCCCCTTGCCTACGCTGCTGGAGGTCTCCATATACTGCTCCTTTCCCCAGGACCACGCTCACCAGTAGTACCTAAGGAGCAGAGCTTTCCTGGCCCAGTACTGCTCCAGCCTTTTCCTTGACTCAGCCTCAGTGTAGGGTTTGTAAACTACATCAGAGACTGCCAAATTTTGCCAAATTTTGCATCAGATCTAGTTTCCAAATCTAAGGAATAAGGTTTAGTAAAGATCTGAACAGAACTCCACTGTGTTGCTCTACATATCTTTACTAGAGGAAAGTGTCAAGCCCTACAGACTGCCTTTGCTGTAATCAAATGCTTTCTAATCCCTTCAGGAATGGGTACCGCCTTCAAATTATAATCTTCATAAATACCTAATCTATCCCATTGAGAAAGTGTCTGTACAAAAATAGCTTTCCCCTTGTTCTTCATTTCATAAGCAATACACAATTTTAAGGACTGTCTAAATTGTTTAGTCCTGTCTAAATAAAATGATAGAGCTCTTCTAACATCTAGTGTGTGTAATTTAGCCTCTCCATCATGAGTATGAGGTTTGGGAAAGAAAACCGGTAAAATAATAGACTGATTGATATGGAAATCGGAAACCAACTTTGGTAAAAAACTTAGGGTAAGTACAAAGAACCACTTTGTCTTAATGAAAAACAGTGAATTGCAGATCAGCCATTAATGCATGTAATTTACTTGTATGCCTTGCAGAAGAGATTGCTATAAAAAACACTGTTTTTATAGACAGATGGAATAATGAACAACTCCCCAAAGGTTCAAAAGAAACTTTAATCAAATGTAACAGTACTAAATTCAGATCCCAAGATGGCATAGGGTAACTTGATGTCTCAACAAGACATTTTATGGCGAGTCAGCCAGTACTAAAAGGTTTAGATAAGTCAGGACTCATCACACTAAGTTTTGCCACTGTAATGTTATTTTTATTGCATCATCAAAGGGACCTTTCATCAGACCTAAACAATAACTCTCATTAATTGGGCATGGGTTCGTTAAGTGGCATTTGGACTGCTCAGTCTGGGTTTGATACTGTGCTAATACTGTCCCCACCATCTGTCTATCGCTGTTTCTATGGTATTCTGCAGAGATTCTGATGGATTTAGCAATCAAAATCCTCTCCTGGTTGCCAGCCCCATTAGCTTATTTTCCCATTCGTCTCCTTGTTTACAACTCCTCCAAAGTGTCAGCAGTACACCCCTCAACACTATCTCTCAATTAACCAGAAGGACTGATATAAAGTAACAGCATTCCCTCCCGCAGGACCTGATCACACCGCAATCAAAATGCTATTAGCCCCTGCCAGTCCACGGTGAGGGACCAGTCCAAGCAATCATACAGAAGGTACACCATTAACTCCCGGACACTCAGAAGCATATACAATTTTTCAAGTTAATATATTTCAACAGCACTGTATGTCTCCCTCCTCTTTGCTCTCTCCCCATCCCCTTTCCATCATTTAACTTGTGTAGTATTCTCAGTGTTCTCACCTCTTATTGGGCTGGCCATGCACTTGTGTATAGATTTGATGTCCCACCACTACAGCACTGTAGCTTTCCTTTTATTTTCTAGGTATTTTCCAATAAAGCATAAGATAGTAAAGGAATCAAATCTAATTTTGTCCTCTAACCATGGTATTTTCTTTGCTTTGTAAAAACAGACTCAATTTAATTGTTTCTGAGACAAGATGTCTTGCACTATTCTGACCCCAGTGGCTTTTATTCTAGCTGCTTTTAGAACACAATGTATCTTTTGAACAATATTTATTTTCTCTAGGAAATCTGAGTGTGCTTCTGCAGTTCTCAATATTTTCAGCAACATTCATTTTCCATTGCCAAGGCGAGCACCATACTAATTGTATCTGTTTTGGTGCAATTCATTCACGTTCTTCCATTGATCTCATTCTACTTTTAGGTTTAGCTTTGTATTTTTGCAAGACTGGTTTGTTCCAAGTCTTTTTCATAGAATCTCAGAATAGAATAATAGAATATCCAGGTTGGAAGGGACCTCAGGAGGTCATCTAGTTCAACCCCCTGCTCAAAGCAGGACCAATTCCCAACTAAATCATCCCAGCCAGGGCTTTGTCAAGCCTGACCTTAAAAACCTCTAAGGAAGGAGATTCCACCACCTCCCTAGGTAACCCATTCCAGTGCTTCACCACCCTCCTAGTGAAAAAGTTTTTCCTAATATCCAACCTAAACCTCCCCCACTGCAACTTTTTCTTTGCATCCACCGGGCTGACATACCCCTATATTTATTTGTCAGTTCTTTTTCATGGTTCTTTGAGAATATATTTATGGCTCTCACTTTCTCTCATAGGGCATATCAATGACATTTCATTTTTGCTTCTCAGCTATCTTTGCCCTCTCAATATTCCAGGACTTCTGTACAGCTTTCTCCATCTTAGTCAACAGCTATGAGAAATCTGTCTCCATCTTCTTCTGGTGAGTAAGACTGCAGTAGTGAAGCAGTATTAATTGTCAAATGGGTTTGATCAACTAGTGTGTACCCAGCTTCTTGTCATTCCCTATCTGTTTTACCATGACCCAGTCACATAAGCTCAGTTTTCAACTGACTATGCTGCATCACTACTCTGGTGATGGTTTCCTTCATGTCATGGTTGGCTCAAATATCATATAGTTGAACTAGGGTAATCCTTCAAAATGCAAAGTCTTCATTTGTATATGAGTCTCAGCCCACATCCCTGTTAGTGTGACTGAGCAAAATTTCCATATCACTGAAGTTGTCCAACATCTTTTGTTTCAGCTTCAGGGCCTTATTCCATCTTTTGGCTCCCTCAAGATTTGCAAGGAATCATAGAATCATAGAACTGGAAGGGACCTCGAGAGGTCATCTAGTCCAGTCCCCTGCACTCGTGGCAGGACTAATTATCTAGACCATTCCTGATAGGTGTTTGTCTAACCTGATCTTAAAAATCTCCAAAGATGGAAATTCCACAAACTCCACAGGCAATTTATTCCAGTGCTTAACCACCCTGACAGTTAGGAAGTTTTTCCTAATGTCCAACTTAAACCTCCCTTGCTGCAATTTAAGCCTATTGCTTCTTGTCCTATCCTCAGAGGTTAAGAAAAATATTTTTTCTTCCTCCTCCTTGTGGTTTCCATATTTGAAACCTGTTATGACTGTTATGTCCCCTCTCAGTCTTCTCTTTTCCAGACTAAACAAACCCAATTTTTTTCAATCTTCCTTCATAGGTCATGTTTTCTAGACCTTTAATCATTTTTGTTGTTCTTCTCTGGACTCTCTCCAATTTGTCCACATCCATCCTGAAATGTGGTGCCCAGAACTGGACACAATATTCCAGTTGAGGCCTAATCAGAGCAGAGTACAGCGGAAGAATTACTTCTCATGTCTTGCTTACAACACTCCTGCTAATACATTCCAGAATAATGTTCGCTTTTTTTGCAACAGCGTTACACTGTTGACTTATATTTAGCTTGTGATCCTCTATGACCCCCAGATCCCTTTCTGCAGTACTCTTTCCTAGGCAGTCCTTTCCCATTTCCTTCCTAAGTGGAATACTTCCCATTTGTCCTTATTGAATTTCATCCTATTTACTTCAGACCATTTCTCCAAATTATCCAGATTATTTTGAATTTTAATCCTGTCCTCTAAAGCACTTGCAATACTTGCAACAGACTAGGGTATGAGAACTGACAGGTATTTATTAAATACAAAGTAGATAAAGGAATGTTATATCTCTAGAGAGAAGCATAGAAAATGCAGAGGTGATACACCTATTCTCAGCCATTATTTGAATAATGTTCTTCAATACCTCAGTGGCTGAGTTCCCTTCTAACCTCTTTCTATTAGTTGCTCCTCATACTGCTTTTGAATAGTTTTTTCCATACATATATTTCACTATTATTTGTCTAAATTGTTCCAAGCTTGAGCAAATCTTGCCCTTGACATAGACCCAAATACATTTATAATCTACACAGTTTCTCTATAACCTCACTGACAACTCCCCCCCACCCCCCAAAAAAGAGGAGAGGAGACAGTGACAATCTGGTCCTCTGTGCACCCAAGGGCCTGTATCAAGATAAAATGATGAAGATTTACTCATATCAAAGAAATACACGAGGGCGCACAGAGAGCTGCTCCCAGAACAAGAGTACATTTCAGCAACTGCCTTTTCAATTGACCCACACCAGGGCTGGGCTCATAACAAATACTGACCATGCAGTACAACATTACGGGGTACTGTACTGTTAGAGGAGTAGTCCTTTGGATAAGGGTGAACTGAAGTCCCATATACTCATCTGATGTGGATTGTCTATGTGGAAGACAATGATCACCAGGTAGTTTTCATAAAGAGTAAGAGAGAAATCTGGTGTCTTGCATAACTTTCCCTCAATACAGTAAGTTCTAACATCTATGGCTGTGCTCACTCTGAATGTTTCATTTGTCTCCAGAGTCACTGCACACTAAAGTTGGTGGAAAAACAGGGTTTCTCCTCACAAGAAAACTATTTATCCTGAATGCCGAGGTGAACTATTCCAAGGGAAAATCCCCTTGCCTTCCAAGACTTCACACAATGACATTGTCTGATTGCCCTATATTATTTTTTACTTTATACATATAAAAGAAAAAGGTTCTAACTTGTCAAAATTGAGATTTTTCTGGATTTAATGTTTTACTATATATTCTTTGTTGCTTTCTTTTCATGGTTCACATTAACTTCTGTAAAGTCTATTCACTTCATATTAAATCTATCCAAAAATATTTTGTTTTACCAGGCTGCTGAAATACCCCTGTAACCCAGAGAGTACAACTCCATGTGCTCAACAATCTGCAAACCAGCCTTTGCATCAGAATCAATCTGTGCACCAGTTTTTCTCCCTGACTATAGACCCTGTCTGCCAATGATTGAACCAAACCCAGGTCCATCCTACTGTAATCCCTGTGCACCAATGTGTGCTCCAGCCTGTCTACCCTGTGTATCTGTAACTTGTATTTCCACTAATATCAGAAGCAAGATGGTTTTTGGTCTCCAGTCTACTGCAGAAGGTTTGATCTCTTTGCTCAGTGATTTTCTGAAGAAAAGGATCTGGGAGTCATTGTTGTTCACAAATTGAACATGAGCCAACTATGTGATACAGTTGCAAAAAGCTAGTGTTATTCTGGGGTGTATCAACAGGAGGGTTGCATGTAAAACAAAGGAGGTAACTGTTTTGGGCACCACACTTTAAGAAGGATGTGGACAAACTGGAGCGAGTACAGAGGAGAGCAATAAAAATGATAAGAGGGTTAGAAAACCTGATTGGTGAGGAAAGGTTTAAAAACTGGGCACTGTTCAGTCTTCAAAAAAGAAGAGTGAGGAGGGACCTGATACCAGTTTTTAAAATATGTTAAGGGCTGTTGTAAAGAAAATGGTGATCAATTATTCTACACATTCACAGAGGAAGAACAAGAAGAAATCACTGTAATCTGCAGAAAAGGAGATTTAGATTAGATATTAGCAAAACTTTCTGACTATAAGGATAGTTAAGTACTGGAATAAGTTACCAAGGGCGGTTGTGGAATCCCCATCTTTGCAGTTTTTTAAAGAACAGGTTAGACAAACATCTGTCAGGGATTGTCTAGGTTTACTTGGTCCTGCCTCAGTGCAGGGGGATGGTCTAGATGACCTCTTGAGGTCTGTTCCTACCCTACATTTCTATGGTTCTATGGATCTACATTTCTATTATATTCCAGATGTGTTTTCTGTTCTGTTGAAGATCTGCAAATTTTTGATGACCCTTTCAGTTGCTTCTACATCTAATGAGAAATACTTCAGGGTCTCCAGATAAAGCCAAAATAACCTTGCCACACTCTTTAAAATAATCTTTCCTTAAAAAAGGAATATTACAGACAAAGTAAAAACTGGTGAGACTGCCAGCATCTGGAGAAGGTGTTCATTTGAGGACTGCTGGTCTTCTGAATAAAGCCATTAACATTCTCTAATAATGGATGGAAGGGGCCTGATTCTTCTCTCACTTACACTGGTTTTACATCAGTATAACTCCATTGTGACAAAAGGATCAGGCCCAGTGTTTCCAAGTAGATTTCACAAGACATAAGAGGCAAGGGTCCCAATGTTAGTTTCTATAAATAGCTATAGAACCTCCTCTTGCATATCCGGACTGACCCAAATTCAAGCACTTTGTAGAGAATTTTGACATCCCTAGATGAAATTTACTAAATCAGAGTAAAGCCACTCAAAACAATGTGTTTGGTCTTTCAGAATCATTAGTCGATTGGTCTCCCTGGAGAATGGAGCCTCTACAGAAGCACTCCTCTGGGTTTCCTTGCATTTTTAAGGATCTCTGAAACATGTCTTTTACAGATCTGGGGTTTTTTTTAGATGAATTCAAATTCTATGGCCTGTGTTATGCAGGTCAGACTAACTGATCATAATGGTCCCATCTGGCCATGAAATATATGAATTCCTGGTGGGAGACAAAGACGGTTGCCTCATTGAAAGGGGAGGGATAGCTCAGTGGTTTGAGCGTTAGCCTCCTAAACCCACGGGTTGTGAGTTCAATCCTTGAGGGGGCCATTTAGGGAACTGGGGTAAAAATACGTCTGGGGATTGTCCTGCTTTGAGCAGGGGGTTGGACTGGATGATCTCCTGAGGTCCATTCCAACCCTGATATTCTATGATTCAGTTTAAGCACCGGAAAATGGATTTTGTGGAATGCTCAAAACAGATGAGATATTGGCTATTTGTTTTTTATTCATAATGAACTGAATAGAGCTGAATGTAAGGTTAATTTCTGATTTCTGTGGGGCTTGGCTGCCTTTCTAAGAGGCATATGGTGAGTAGTCAGCGGAATGGATCCCTTTATCACACTCACTCTCTTACTTTTCCAGCTCTACTGGAAGCTAATCCACTTTGCTGTCGGTCAGTGACAGAATCAGGATGGAAGTGGATGCAACCCCCTCATGCAATCTGAACGAGGGGGAGATAAGATATCAGTACAACACTTAGCTGAGAAGAACTGGTGTCGAGTTTAGAACTGGTACTTGCACCCAGGTGAGTATTTTGTGGCAGACAAGTCACCACAAAATTCCAAACCCAAAGGATGCCCAACTGTCATGTAAAGTGGAGCCCCCATTGTCTGACTACACTACAAAAGTTTTTTTCTCCTGCTGACAACAGTTCATCTTAATTAATTAGCCACTTAGAGTTGGTTGGGCAACTCCCACCTTTTCATGTTCTCTGTATGTATATATATCTCCTCACTATATGTTCCATTCTATGTGTCCGATGAAGTAGGCTGTAGCCCACGAAAGCTTATGCTCAAATAAATTTGTTAGTCTCTAAGGTGCCACAAATACTCCTGTTCTTTTTGCAGATACAGACTAACACGGCTGCTACTCTGAAACCTGTCATTGTCTGACTGTTTCCTTTTGCCTTATTTGTATTTCAGATGGAGGAACTGGACACAGAGATGATCACCAGTAGACAACAGATGCAGTGCAGCCAGACCAAAATCACTTAGCTAGGACATGCTGTTTCTGCTCTAAAGATCGACCTGCAGGCTCATCTCAGCATGGTGTGTAATACTCAGAGCACTCACAATACCTTTGACATTTCTGAAAATGAATTAACAGGTATGTCTGACACAGTATTCCAGCAGAAGATCTAAATAACTGGTGGCTGTATATTTATCTATATATCTGAGGATTGTCTTACACTGAAATGGCAACCAGCCTTTAGCTGACAAGTTGCTTTGTAGCACAAGGGGAATAAGGGACTTGCCATTCATCTCTGATGGCATGGATTTTAAATCAGACACTGGACACAAGTAAGGATAGTTCACCTGTCTCAGCCTAGTCCTTAGTAGATGTTTATCCCATTCTCAAAATAAGCCACATTTTGAGAGGGAGGGCCTCCCAATTAAGTGCAGCAGGGCAGGCCAACTTCATAAAAAGTAGTTAGAAGCAAAGTATATCACAGGTCATCTGGAATTTTCTAATCTATAAAACCAGACATTTAGAAGTGAACAGAACTGACTGCATCTGTCTGTAAACTTCAGAAAAAGCACAGGCAATATTGGTTGCTCGGGACTTGTCCTGCATGAATAATAATATTTCTTACATTCATGTTCCTTTTTCATCTCAGAACGCTGCTCTGCAAAGCACCTTGGCAGAAACAGTAACTCATTCTAGCAACCAGCTGCCGGAGTTCCTGCGTCTGTTGAGCAATGTAGAGGAAGAGCTATCTGAACTTTGATCTGGCATAGAGCACCGAAATTGTGAGTAATGGTCCTCTTGGATGCCAAACTGTGAGATTCAACCTGCTGGATGAAGAGAACTGCAGTCACTGGTGTCAGTACAAAGCTCAGTATTGCTATCATGGAGTAAGATGGAGTATATTCTGTCTCGTGAACCATCAGCGTCACTGCTAGCCATGTTCTGACTCCACAGTGAATATGAAGCAGAAAGGCTGCAGTTTAACTTTCATACACTAGACTTAAACCACAAAGCTGTCAGTCTCAGAAGTCCCATTTGGACTTGAAAATTGAGCAGACTTGATATGAGTGTTATCAGTGACAAGTTATACTGGATACCAAGAAGTCATGTTTTCCCTTACCATATCCCCATTTGATTAGATTAAGCTGAATAGCTTTAATTTCTGGCCAGCAATTCTAAGCAATCTTCACTTTTACCAATCACTAATTTTGTGCAGCAAACAACAGAAAACAAACCTTAGCTGTTAGTGCCATCTGCTGTCAGAATAGTTTAATTCAGAAAGAGAACAATAATTTTGTATTTACTAGATAATAGTGTTTTTAATTTGAGTATGCTGAAGTTCTTTATAAAAGTGGATAAATTGCCCTCAGCAATTTAAAATGTTATGTGCCCAACCCAGCTTGTACACATGCAGTGATGTATACACACAAAAGAAGGAAGATGTCCTCTGAATGGGAATATGACCTGGGAAGAATTTTAAAAAGAAAATTCAAAGCTCTTTGCTAGTTCTGAGAAACCTCTACAAAGGGGAGTTTAAATCCCGTGCAAGTCAGCGAAATCGGGATGAGAGTGTGTTATATCATGTTTCTGTATTTGTCTCTTTGGTAAGGATGCTTCATCAAGAATGGGTAAAGGTGACAGCAATACCTACTGCTAGTGATATTACTGGAAACGTCAACAAACAGAATAAAAATATAAAAAGCTATATTTAGCCCAGTTATAAAAGGGTGTAACTGTATTACAGCCAATTGTTATAAAATAGCTGAATTCGATCAATCTTCTAATATGAAGCAACAGCATGCTGCACTTGTTTGTACCTGTCCCACTGTCCTGAACATTTCAGTTCAGCTTTAGGTAGTCTACATGCTAAGAATGATGCTGAGAATTGCAGACCACTGAGTGTTGCTTCAGGACCAAGTAAATGTAAGTACTAGTTAAAATATTTTAATTGTATGCAGCAGGATTTAGAACTACTGGCCAAATCTGGCAGGCCTTATTGAAGACTTATTTAGGCAAATCTCGGATGCATTTCAATAAGAGTTATTTCGGAGTAAGTTCTGGCCTTAAAAGAACTGACTCTGTATTAATTCAAGTTTATCCTGCTCTTGTTTTCTTGGGTCCCATGGACCTAAATACAAAACAAACTCTTCTGTGAATTGCCATTAATTGTCCTTTTTCAAACTACCGGTAATAAATGTTTCCAAAATATAATATAAAATGAAAAGACCATATATAAAATAAGTTGTTTGAAGTGTTGTTGTAACCTTGTTGGTCTCAGGATATTAGAGAGTCAAGGTGGGTGAGGAAGTATGTTTTACTTCTGAAGAAGAGCTCTGTGTAGCTTGAAAGCTTGATTCTTTCACCAACTGAAGTTGGTCCAGTAAAGATATTTCCTCACCCACCTTGTCTCATATATAAAATAACATATTTACAAACATTTTAACTGTAAAGAATTCAAATGAATAGAAAACTTCCTTATCCAGGACAAATATAGTGTCTTTCCACACTATTCCCCGCATTTTGAAATAGCAACGTAGAGAGAATCATTTCAGTTCTACATTTTTCACCAGTAGGTGGTGCTCTCAATACTTTTTAATGTAAACCAAACTCCCTTGAAGACAGTTGTTTCAGTTTTAGTCTGTAAAGATGTTTTTGTCTGTTTATGTTGAGACAAACATTGGACATGTAAGATTATTACAATTAATATAATACTAATGTGGATACAGGGACCACAAGTGGTACAATGGGTAAGACAGAATTTTTGATGAACCAGTTTTCAAATCCCGAAGTCAGAAGACAGTTTGAGTTGCTCTCTCAAGATAGCACCTGTACAAGACACTAGAAAGGAAAGACAACCCCATCATTCTGATTGAGAGTAGCAGCTCTGAATATGAGCAATCACATGCAGATACACAGACTTGCACTCGCTTAGAGAAAGAAATGCTGGACTGTTTCTAGAAAGAATGGTCCCATCTCTTGTCATCCTCTGGGAACCTGTGACTGTTCAGGTCGTCATAAAAAATCATGGGTGACCAGATTTTGAACACTAAAAACTGGACATCACTCTTGGAAGTAAGGATGCTTTTTGAGGGAAACTTGTTCTAGGTATAGTACTTGGGAGCATTTTACAGCTGATGGGAAAATAATGTGTAGGGGGCACTGGCTGGGAGGTAGGTTGCTTCATGGGGGATGCTCATTTCTCTCTATTCCCCCAAGTGAATTTCTTCTTCCTATCTTCTCTACTTGCCTCTTCTGCTCTTAACTTAATGCTGATTAGGTGCACAGATGTGCCAATTCCTCCCTCTCTACCAGTCTTTTCAATTCAACCACGTTATTTTAAAATGGTGAATGTAATGCATATGAATTTGAAGCGACTGGCAGAGAGTTGAGAGGCAGTGTTTGTTCACTTAGCATACATTCAGTTGGGTCAATAGTTAGTATTAACATGGGAATGGTGAAGGAATATCATAGGAGGAGAGAGGACGGAAAAGGGTAGAAGAAAGCCACAAGCGGAGGAGGCAGTAAGTGAAAAGTGCCCCAAACCAGACTCCTCTGTGTCTGTTCCTGGGACCTAGTGCCAAAAAACACATAGTTCATTCCAAATTGCAGAGCCGGTCTCTTAATCAAGAACTGGCTCAATATAAAAGCAACACAAAGCATATATTATGAGGGCTTCATTCCACCAGGATGAACATACTCCACTCAGGACAATATGTACAGTACAAATGTGCACATTTCTTCTTCAACTGCTTTGTCATACCTGGCATGCTACAGCAATTTCACTAATAAAGGGTTTTCCAGACATCTGTTGAAGAGTTTTGTTTTGATTAATGTCCACATCTGCTTTACTGTCTGACAATGAGAATTCTATTATCTACATTATTTAATATTTCCTGCATAATGGTAACCCTTACCCCGCCTATCTTTTCTGCAGGCTATCAGAATTCATTGGGTGGCTTTTTATCCTCTCCTATTTATCCTCAGCTCTTTAGTCCCAGTACCAGTAACCTCATGATCCAAATGTCCAGATGAATCTTTCTATATAGGGTCCATATCAAAGCAAACAAGCAGCTAATACTCCTCATAGAAAAAGCTCAGTTTTCAAATCTATGTTCCTTTCTTTAATAAACAATCTAAATCTTGCATTCAGATACTTGAATTAATGCATAAAAATAATGTAGGTATTAAGTGCTTATTTGAGCATCCAAATGCAGGATTTGGCCATTCTATTAAGATGCTCATGTTACCTGTGTTATTAATATATTTATTAATAATCTGACATATACATAGTATCCATTTGATTCACAACCAAGAACATCAAGTTGGAGTGGAGGGAAACATTCCCATATTTGAGACCTTCCTTCCAGATGATGTCATGGTATCCTCTCGCACTGAGGATTCCTCTCTGTGGGAGGGGATCCTCATTAGCAGGAAGAAACAAATAACAGTAACAGAAATATATTAGAAATATTATTAGAAATATACATAGTTGGGTTTGTGATGACCAGGAGAACTGCATGGTGAATTGCCTACCGGGTGCAAAAGTTGCGGATCTCTCAAGACATCTAGACAGACTGATGTGTAGTGCTAGAAAGGAGCCGGTGGTCATGGTACATGTAGATAATAATGACATAGGGAAAGGTAGGAGAGAGGTCCTTGAGGCCAAATTTAGGTTGCTAGGTCAGAGATTAAAGTTTAGGACCTCCATGCTACCATTCTCTGAAATGCTTCCAGTTCCACACGCAGAGCCACTTAGACAAGCAGAATTGCAGGTCTCAATGCATGGATGAGATGATGGTATTTGGTGGAGGGATTTATGTTTATTTAGGAAATCATATCTCACCAATCTATTAAAATTCTGCCAACAAGCATGTGGACAAAAGAGTGCCAGTTGATATAATGTACTTGGACTTTCAGAAAGCCTTTGACAAGGTCCCACACCACGGCTCTTAAGAAAAGTATTGGGTCAGACCAATGGTCCAGCTAGACCAGTATCCTGTCTTCTAACAGTGGCCAGTGCCAGATACTTCAGAAGGCATGAACAGAATAGGCCAATTATCAAGTGATCTATCCCCTGTGGTCCAGTTCCAGCTTCTGGCAGTCAGCGATTTAGGGAAACCTGGAGCATGGGTTGCCCTTCTCTGTACCTTTTCCAATTGTAATATATCTTTTTTTGAAATGGGGAGACCAGAGCTGCATGCGGTGTTCAAGGTGTGGGCATAGCAAGGATTTATATAGTGGCATTATAATATTTTCTGTCTTATTATCTATCCCTTTCCTCAGGGTTTGTAAAATTCTGTTAGCTTTCTTGACTGACCAGATGTTTTCAGAAAACTACCACGATGACTCCAAGATCTCATTCTTAAGTAATAACAGCTAATTTAGACCCCATCATTTGGTATGTATAGTTGGGATTATTTTTTCCAATGTGCATTACTTTGCACTTATCAACATTGAATTTCATCTGCCATTTTGTTGCCCAGTTACCCAGTTTTGTGTGATCCATTTGTAACTCTTTGCAGTCAGTTTTGGACTTAACTATCATGACTAATTTAATATTATCTGAAAACATTGTCACCTCACTGTTCACTTCCTTTTTCAGATCATTTATGAATATGTTGAACAGCACAGGTCTCAGTACAGACCCTTGGGAAACCCCCCCTATTTGCCTCTTTCTATTGTGAAAATTGATGATTTATTCCTACTCTTTGTTTCCAATCTTTGAACCAGTTGCTAATCCATGAAAGGACCTTCTCTCTTATCCCATGACTGCTTACTTTGCTTAAGAGTTTTTGGTGTGGACCTTGTCAAAAACTTTCTGAAAGACCAAATACAACTGTATCAACTGGTGCACCCTTGTCCACATGCTTGTCGACACCCTCAAAGAATTCTAATAGATTGGTAAGGCATGATTTCCTTTTACAAATGCTGTGTTGACTCTTTCCCAACATATCGTGTTCATCAATATGTCTGCTAAATCTGTTCTTTTTTATAGTTTCATTCAGTTTACCTAGTACTGAAATTTGGCTTACCAGCCTCAAATTGCCCGGATTGCCTCTGGTGCCTTTTTTAAAAATTGGCATTACTTTGCTATCCTCCATTTATCGGGTACAGAGGCTGATTTAAACGACAGGTTGCATACCACAGTTTCACTTTGTGTTTCTTATGTAGCATCATTTCATACCTTTCTTTCTTTATGGTCCTCTACTCACATATTTGTCTTTTTTCCCATCAAATGTTGTTAATTTTTTGTGTGTTTGTCATTTTTAATTTGCTCTGCTTTCATGAGATCAGCGTGATCTTTCTCTCCATGTCACTCTCTCTATTGCCTCTGAACTGTTGGATTAAGACTCTGCATGTAATGTTGATTGTCCGTGGGAGGGTTGGATTAGATCAATCAACATTTTTAATCAATCATCATTTCACTTGTTGATATAACAAAGTGAGGGAGCTGAGCTATTTGAACCACAGACTGAATACACTATTTAACAGCTAATATTTGGTGAGAAGAATTACCAGAGTACCTAGTACAGCCAGCCTTTTCCATCGACTCTCTTGCTTCTGTATTTGTTTAGCCTAACTTGTAATAAGCACCAGGTCCATGGAGAATGAGGAGTACATTTTCAAAGAGCCTTGTGATGGGGTGTACTCCCCACACTGGCCCTGCAAGAGCTGCATTAGGCCAAGTGGGTCCAATAAACCAGTTAGGATACAAACAGGAGAGATTTAGGCTGGATGAAGCTAATTAGAAGGTGAGGGAATAGCCAGAACTTTTATAAAGCTAGGAGGCTGGAAATAGTGTGGGGAAGTAGCAGCGAGGAAACCTGCAGTTCCTCTCCCTGTGGTAAGGGAGAAGCACAGTAGGAAGACATCCAGAGGTGAGAGCAGTAAGGTGGTATAGATGCAGACCTTAACTGTTCACTACAGGGCCCTGAACTGGAATCTAAAGTACAAGGTGGGCCTGGGTTCCCCTACCAATCACTGCAGAGTGGTATTGCTAAGGGCTGTGGATATGAAGACTGATGGAGTCACTGTGAGAGTGACATAATCAGGACAGCAAATGTGAGGAACACCTGATGCCGCTTATGGAAAGAGATTTTGAAAGACTACCCCTGGAAGTGGAAACCACGTAGCAACCTGGCCGAAAGGCCGAGCCATGACGAGGCAGCAGCAGCTCCTGGAGCAAGAAAGGGACTGCAGACAGGGAGAGAGAGACAGAGGGCAACCGCAGGAAGGAGCGTCAGCCTCGCAGAGCTAATCCCCAGAACCGCCACAGGGCAGTGCCATCCAGTGCTGAGTACAGCACCCCATCACAATGTCTTAGCTTAACACCCAAGGGATAAAGAATAATAGGGAGGTGTTTGGGAGGGTCAGAAATGGTAGGAAAATATCACAGAGGGCTCAGAAATCAGAACAAAAGTCAAAGATATGCAAAGAGTTAATTTCTTGCTTTCTTGCAATCAAGTAGGGACTCTGCACTCTGTTATAAGCCCCTTTATCTTTCTTTGTATTAACCTCTGACTTTAAGGCTAGGAGCACATTGTGTGTCTTCTACTGCACTCTACTGAAATAAAGAACAAAAAAGCAACCATAAATAAATATATTTGGACAGATTAAACCAGCTCATCCTGTCTTTTCTCAGAGGTGAGTGGGAAGTCTATGTGAGGGAGATACCAAGTAAGATATGTGTCCACAGCCCATGGGATCCCATCTAGGCTATCAGAGCTCCAAAGGAGCTATTTGCGTTTACAACACATGGCTTAGGCGCATAAGAGTTCTTCCACCATCTATGTAATCATTGACATCCATATGATTATTTAATAGATGGTGGCAGCGGAGGAGTTTTCAGACTTTTTAATGTCTATCAGCTTATTTTAATGAGATTTAGCAGCTGAAAATAAAGAGGACCAGAACTATGTGATCAACCAGTTGCAGTTTGGGACCCTCTGGAGAAGAGGAAGCTGACAAAAGTACAAGCAGAGCAGTGAAGCTCTGTAAGTAAAATTATGTACAGAGACACGGAGAGAAAGAGGAAAGAAACTTACTTAAACTGGTAACGACAGCAAGAAAGGAGTCTCATAAGGGCAAATGAAAAATCTTTAAGTGATTCTAGCCTTTCAACAAGAGCACGTGAATTATTTACAAGCCTATTAAGGATCTAATGAGAAGTGAGGCTTGTTTTCCTTTAGGCTTGATTAGAAATTGCCAAGCAAGATACATTTAGGTAAATTGAAATGAAATTTTAATCCTCCTGAGCAAGTCTAAACAGTAAAGACATGATAGATTCATGGAGATAAATTGATGATTACATCCAAAATAATGATGTAATGATAGTTTCTTAAGGATAAATGTGTGAAGTACAAAGTTGAGAATGAAGTAGAAGAGAGGCAGTTCTAGGTGCTGATAGGCAGGGATGTAATTAAGTGAAGAGTGCCCACCATGACAAGTAGGAGTATTGTATTTAAATCCTCTCTCTCACTCATAGTTCTACAGTGAGGGTGATTATTAACATAGAGATAATAAAGGGGAAGGCTTTAGGAAGTAATTTGAAGGTAGATCTCAACTATATATATTTTTATGGCCACACAACATTATTCTCTCTAGTATCAATACACCTGTGAAAAGACTGAAAAGCTAGTTGATAAAACACTGAGTTATATAATAGACACTCTTCTTAGAACAGATGCATAAATACAGATGAGCAAATGCTTTGGTATGTCAGAGGAATGTGATGCTTATTAATAGTTTCTTTCCATTAAGGCAAAACTTGAACAGCTTGTTGTTGAAAAGAACTCACCATACGATCATTCAGAAATCAATTGGCCAAGGTTTCAAAAGTAACTTGTGATTTGGGGGAAGTCAAATGTTGAGTGCTCAACTTGTGACACCTCAGAGGGGCTTGACATTCAGAAAGTGCTGAGCATCCACAATCTGAAAATCAGACCCCTTAAAATAGGGCACTCAAAAACTGAGGCACTCAAAACTACTAGTCTCTTCTGAGAATCTTGGCCAGTGTTGTTGTTGTTTTGGTTTCATCAACAATGAGTTTGTCTGCAGTTTTAAGGAAAAAAAATAAACTTCTGTGGTAGCTTTGATGTATGGGATAATACCAGAGTAAAAGCAAAAGAACACGGGAATCTGTTAAAACACAGCCCAGTGCCAATTATTTTTTTAGGCATTAATATTCAAAAGAAGCTGCCCAAAGAGGAGCTGGTCTCATGCATTCAGAGATTCCAAGGCCAGAAGGGACCACTGTGATCATCTAATCTGACCTCCTGTGTAATGCAGGCAACAGAATCCCCCCCCCCCCACACACACACACACTCAAACACATACACATAAAGCAGTGTACAAACAATACAAACTACATTCTCAAATTACCCACTTGAGATAAGCAAGTATTATTATATAGATGCAGAAGCTGATACACAAAGAAGGAATGTGATTTGCCCAATATCAGGCAGTAAGCCAGTGGCAGAGCTTAAAACAGAAGACAAGAGTTTCTGTCTTCTCATGTTTTGTTGAGTCTACCAGAGCATGATGCCTCAGTATTCATCAATGTTGAAATAAAAGCAGCAGAAATTGCCAGTGTATTGTTCACACCCCATTCTGTAGACAAGATAAAGATTATGTTTCAGCTAAAATAAATCATACATCAGATCAGCCACCATATGGCCCCAGGTCTGGAGTAGCACTGGGTAGCTTTTAAAAAGATGGATTTCTCTGCTGCCTGGCTATACAATTTAATATATTATCTAAAATGTACCAACAAATGGGTCAGTTATATGTCCTGGTTGAAGTTTAATAGTTGATTGTTTTATATATTTCTCAGTGCAAGACATCAAAACTAATGTGTAGTAAACGGGAATATTTAGAGTAATTTGGGAACAAATGAACCTGATATATGATTTTTTTTTAAACACTTGTGATAATTGTAAAAATTGTCTTTGAAATGTTTGGATATATTGAAAGAGCATAATTTATCAGAAAGCATTCAGCATTCTTGAATCTTTGGGTGTTTGTGGGAACAGAATGCTTCGTGCTAAGCGGGATGGTGAGTAGAAGGAAACGGAAAGATGAAGAAAACTGGGAAATTTGTCATGGTTCAAGTTGACACGCAGCAACAGCTAGAACAACAGAAAGCGTGTTGAGGGACTAACACCACCAAATAAACGTCTATTTTTGAAGGAAAAGCAAACATCCCAAAATGTTTTAACTAAGTTCATTACTGGCTCCAAAACCAATTCCACATAGAACTTAATAAATATCACTCCAAATCACACAAATAATTAGTGACATACATCCAAAACAAACTGTATGCTTCCAAAATGTTACAAGGGAAATTTATTTTTTAATCCTACAATATTTATGAAGCCATTTCTACTGAAACTGCAGCTAGTATATATTCTATAACCATGTTACTGCTGCTTAACATACAAATTCGGTAAGAAAATGTACTTCCAGTGCTGACCAATGTACCAATTTGTAAAACAAGTAAAATCTTCTGCCCCCGGAACATTTGCCCATTTCTAGAACTGGATCCAAACTAAAGCAAACCTCTTTGAATGTCAAATGATCGGTCACCTTCCCTTCAATGCCACTGCCAAACCCCACTATTTTGTATTTTCACGCTGCCTTTGCAATTCTGGGTTCACCTCAGGCTGAAATTATGGGAAAACTGTTATTGCACTATTTCTAGCCTATCCAGACTTGGGAAATAACTGGAATGTCTTGAGAGCCCATTCTGACAAGATTTCCAGGCAAATTTTTGAGTAGGTTCAGAGAAGCATTTGACTTTTTGGGTGTCTCTTATACAAACTCAAACTCCAAACTTTTTACATTTTCCCATCACTACCTGCTATACTAGGTTCCGATTTAAGTGGAAATTAGGCCTTTCTCCGTTGGTCCCGTGCAGAATGAAAGAACAAGTGGAATGTAGCAGCAAAGCAGTTAGTAACACGGGGCCAGATCTCCAGCTGATGTTAACCGGCCTAGCTTCATTCATTTATATTACTTGAGGATCTATCCCTTTTTTGTTCTTTGAAGCATTCATAACAGCTTCATAGGAAGTGGTGTTTAACATGCAGTTAAAATTCTAAAGCTTGTTATAAAAATACTGACATTTATATATATTCAAATGGTCTGTTTATTAAAAAGAAACGTGGGAAACCCAACCCTGTTCTGACCTTTAGTACTCTGTATAATTCAAGAAGCTCTTCCCATTGTAGACAGGAAAACACAACATATTTACTATGAGATTAGCCTGAGGCAGAGCTGATCCTGCTCCACACCTACTGCTGCTAGCCACACCTTACTGTTATAATAATAAGAAGGAGGAAAAAGAAGAAAAATAATTGAACATGGTATGCAGTTGTTGTTCCAAATAACAACAGTGTGTGCAGACTCATAAATGGCTCAGAATTGACCAAGAGGAAACACATATTTAATGATGACACAATCCTGTTGCTACAGTCATTCATGTAAGGGAACTCCCACAGGGAAAGGCATAAAAAAGCTTAGGGAAGGTTGAGAAACTGCTCAGTCGGTGCTAGTAAGTCAAACGTTGTGTTAGATCCCTAATAGATGTGATCATGAACTCCAGCCAAAGCCGTTTCCAATTTTCTTCTGGATCCCACAGGGGTAGTGCAGGGTGTGATTTGGCTCTGCTAGGAAGCTCCTACAGACCTTCAAGTGCACATGGAGGGGCCATTGGCACATCTGTCTCCATTTCCTCCACCAGGCCTCTCTGGATGGCCTCTGGAGTGGGGGTATCTTGGGGAGCCTTTGGCAAGAGCCATGGGGATAGCATCTTTCTAGGCGGGAATGAGAAACAGACCATGCAAAACCTGAATGACCGTTTGGCTGCTTATCTGGAGAAGGTACGTTCTCTGGAAGCAGCTAATGTTCAGCTGGAAAGCTGTATCTTGGAGTGGCACAAGAAGAGGTCTCATGAAAAGAAGCGTGACTTCAACCAATATGAGCAAAACATCACTGACATGCAAGGACAGGTAAGTCAGAGCTGCATTTGGCTATGCCATTCTGCATCCCCCCTCTGTAAAATCTGGGTACTCCTTCAGGCTGACAGCCCTACTTTACAGAAGCATAAATAAAATATTAGAAACATTAATGAAAGTGGTTACCAGAGCTGTGCATAAAAGTCCATTGTGCACTCAAGGAGGCGGAGAGGGATAGGAAAGGGTGGAAGGAAAGAGAGGTGTCAGAGTCTGTAGATGTCTGTGATATATAGAAATTAAAATATTGTCAAATGTTCTTTTGAAGTTGTGGACTGATCTGCGATTTCTTGCATAACATGTTCTCATTGAATGCCCAGTGTGGTAAATCACACAAAGAAAACTTGTAAAGCAGGAAAAGTGAAGAGACTGCCTTATTTCAAAGGGGGAGAAAGGCAGATTGGACTCCCTAGGACTACTGGAGTGAGGGGAAGAGCTGGCCTATTGTGGAAAATAGGAGAATGGGGGGGTTAAAAGTTCAGAAAATCTGCAAAAGTCATTCATGAATGCCCCTTAAGAGCACTGACAAAGATACTACAAATCTTCCAAATAATCCAAATCTTGTAGGTTTTATACCGAAAAACCATAAAAGTCTTGTGTGTAGTCTAGAAATATGAGTCAGTCAGCAGATGCCATATAGAAACCATTACCTACAATTGTTCTTCCTCCTATCTAGCAGTTCCTTGCAGCAGTTCTTTGGCTATACCAAAGATACCTAGAGCCAAGTAATGAAATCACTCCTGAAATCACATGCAAAAATGATGTCACTCCAACATTCCCAATATAGCACTTTTGAAGGGGATAGGTTTTGCAATGCCTCAGGAAATACCAGAAACATAGAAGACCTCACAACACATTTGTAATGGAATGAGTAGAAATACACATTCACACAGGCTATTCTTAGAGGTACCTTTGTATTTCATTCACTGATTTCTGTGGTGGTGAAGGAGGGACATATAATGATCATATCCAAATAAAAAAGAAAAATGAAATGTCCATTCTAATTATGAAAACAGCACTGACAAATACTCTTTGGCATGTTTTCACTGTAACTAAAAAGTGAATTTATGGTTCCCACCACTATATCATATTAGCGCTCAACAATACTTCTTTCAAACTCATGTATCTAAAAATGTAAGAATAATATTAATCTGCATACATAATAAAATCTAATTAACTCAGTAATCATCCTGTGACTAATCAGAACAATTAACTTTACATGACCATATAAGGCAAGAAGCAAAGCTACTCCACAATGCTATGTTTTTAGTTTTTAAATGGCACTTTTTGTTGGAATGGGGCTGTTTAGGATTTCTTATGACCTTGAGAACTTTTTTCCAGAGATATCTGGACATTGGCATTAACTGGCACCTTTGCTGACTTACGGTAGGGAGGCCTGGGATTGAATCAACATGGATAAAACTTCCTTCTGACAGCTAAAGGTGTTCCCTTCAGGCAGAAGATGAGGGACACTGGCCCCAGGCAATGCATAAGGAAAGCTAGTTCTGCTGCTGCCTTGGCCTGCTCTGAGGATAAAAACAGGTCATCAGTCTCCAGGCCTGTCAGTTCAGCAGTGAATTCATTTTAAAAGAAAAAAAAATCTCTAAACCAGAGATAAATACTTGGTCTCCAGCTAAACAGATTTTCTCACATCTTGTATGAGAGCCCAGAGAAGTTCTGATTCAGGGGGGAAATCCAGACCTACAGAATTCACCCATGCCAGAACCTTTCTTAAGAAAGAAAGAGAGATTCAGAAAGATGAAAAGACCCAAATCATAGGATTGATCAGGATAAAGCTCTAAGTGAGGGAAGCACTGTACCACCAATATAACTCTTGTATCTACCATTCACAGGTAAGGTGGGTTATCCAGTAGTTACTAGCATCAAGCCTCTTAGACCAAGTGTGTATTATTTTATTAGTATGTATTATGTTATATACCATTCATCGAGGAGGTGGGATATCAGATGGCTATTTACAGTGGGCACCTCGGACAGCTTTAATCCAGAATTTTCATTTATTTTGGAAGGAACTCCAGCTAACCTCATCATTGCCACCATTGTGAATGACAATGAAATAAATATTTATTAATCATAATGAATTAATCATGTATTAGTCAAAGTGCCCATATTTTCTGATTGAATATGGAATATGTCCAAAAAGAGCTTGTATGAATATCCACCATCCATCCACAGAGCAGTAAAATGGTTATGGTATTAGACTACAGCTTGCAAATATTTACTGCCTGACCATGCCTCACAGTTGAGGACTTTACTGCTATTTTAGCTCTTCAAAATCAAGATCCCTCCTTACAATAAAACCTGGCATTTGCAGTTTCCTAAGCTAACAGCTCCCACCTCAGTGCATATGGTACAAATGATACAGGCCTTTCAGCATATTATCTAGTGCTTTGTTAAATCTACCTTTACAGCCTCAAACAATAGGGTTTAGTGTTGGCATTAGGGATGGAAGGTTGTTAAATTATAGCGGTTTTTTGGTCATGTAAAACAAATTGAAAGGCTCATTCTAGTTCTAAGCAGATAGATGTCCACATTCCAAAATCAGCAGCAACTAGCATTCTAATTGGCATTCTTCAGCTGTCCACAGTGCAGTGACAGTCAGTCCTACTTAGTATATTTCAGATTAAGTCCTTCACTTCTTTGCCTTTTAGATGCCATGGACAGAGTCTCTTTTACACTAAGGCCCTTACAATGTCATTATTTTTATTGTTGATTTGCTATATTATAAAACGGTTACAGAACTCAAGACACTAATGCAGCTTTCATTATGCTCTTCCACAGTATATTCTATAATGCTCAGGAAATGGGGTCAATTATTATCTTTATTTCTTTTCCCTGCCAGCAATAACAAACCCCAGGCTGCCAAACATTTAGGATATTATTGTACTTCTCAGCTGGCCTTCATTATGTCTTAGGGCAAAACATGAAATGTGCTGTGGCCAGGAATGTGCTGTGTATTCTGTATTATTGATTGATTAATGCATTCCAAGGACACCTTGATTTTTCCATTCAAAAGTCAACTTGGAGCACTTCAAGATATTCTTGTCATGTTTTATTTTTCCTGGTTTCTTGCTGACTAGGTGCAGAAAGTTTTATTTGAAAAACCACTGGATAAAGATATTTCTGATTTTACGAATATTTTCACCTTTTATTGCCATCTAAGTGTTTAGCGAAGGCTGAAGTGAGAAATTTCCCTGTGATTACCTCTTTTCTCCTCCTCCCCCTTAATTAGTAAAAGACTTGATATGTCACAGTTCTTAGTTCATGCTAATTACATATTAAATTAATGGTTTGGAGAGAACTGGATTGCTTTTAAGGATTTGGAATGGAATACTGAGCCTTTGACATTCACATTCAAACCTACCCCAGGTTGGTGGAGACTGAAAGCCATTACCTTTTGATGGGTTGCCCAGTATCTTCTGTAAAATGAGCTAGTGCTCTTACTTACTTCTGTTCCTTTAGAGCAGGCTTCCACATCACAAAAGCCACCACTGGAATTGTCACTAACTAATTTCACATTGCTGGTAGTTTTAACAAGGGCAAGAGATGACATTTAGTGAGACTTAGGTTCCTAAACACCTAGGTCACTTTTGAGAGTGGGGCTTAGGTTCCTAAGGAGTTACATACATCTAAATACCTTTGAGGATCTGGGCCCAAGTCACTAAGGTGCATTTGAAAATTTTACTCTAAATCCATTCACACTTCAAACAATAGGAATGGCAGAATAGCGAAAGACATCCACTATATGGCATATCTGTGGGAACTTAACTCTCTATCTGTGGTTTACAGATTGAGGATGGCAAGATCACCAATGCCAGTATTTTTCTGCATATTGATAATGCTAAAATAGCATCTGAAGATTTGAGTCTCAAGTAAGTTCTTTCTTGGCTTCTTCATATTTGTAAGAAGGGTGAAAGGAAATAAATCCAGGCTTTGTCCATGATAATATAATAAAACTTGTTTCTGGTGAAGTTCTTTGGTGACATCTGATCAATAAAATGAATGTAAAGCAAAAAGAATAGAGAGAAGAATGAGAACTTAATGTTAAAATTATAAATGATTGCTGAACAATCACGATTGACTCTGTTTATGAATCGTAGATCAGGGCCTGAAGAACAAGTTTTACTGCAGGTGTTTAATTCTTATCACAAAAAGTATGTATAGACGGTAAGGCTGAATATAAATTAACTCTGGTCTGCACCTCATCCTCTCCCCCAATTCAACCAAATTATTCTGTCTCCTGTGATCTTCAGTTCATTCTTCCTGAACCCCGAGCATGCCCCTCTCCCTCACTCCCTTTTGCTGGTCTCCACAGTGGGGTTGCCACAGTAACTGAATCAGTTCCTGATGAACCACTAGGGTGCCATCTCAGTGGGCAATACATAGTATTAAGAGACTTTTTTCAGGAAAGTCTAAGAAACCTGAATGGTTTAATTTGAATTGGAAACTTCCAGGCAAGTGTATGCACATGAGGGGAATTTACGTTATTGTAGGCTAGTTCCTGATGGACCCTGAACAGACTCCTCCATTCACCAAAAGACGCTCAGTCACTTAAGTGGCCTAGCACTGTAAGGCAATATTTTTTTTAAATGACTTTTTTCTTTTAAGACTCAAAACCCCAAGTCACTATCCCATACATTCTCTGTGCTTCCTTTCACTTCATTACTGGTTACCAAGATATTTCGTTGAACAGAACCACTAAAAATTGGAACTGTGAAGCTTCTTAAATGGAAGGGAATGTTGTTCTGTATAGGATTTCTGTGTGATTATCGCATTCTGAAGAGAGTCTGGTGAATTAGTTGGAGGAAACATTAGTTGACCCCACAAAAATTATAGCAAGGAAGAGATTTTGGTTTCTCTTATATTTGAGATTGGGGAGCAATCAGAGAATCAAAGGCCGTTTCAGAACTGAAAGTAACTGCAGTACCAGTTTCAAGTGTTGTTTTTGTCTGGGGTTTTTTTGCCCAGGAGGTGTCAACTTCCTAAATGTGGCTAACTTGAAGAGTTTTAAAGGATATTACTAGCTAGTTTTTAAGCAATTTTTACACACAGTGATTTCACCTGGCTTGTATGGCAATCACTCTGGGGCAAACTGCAGGAGACATTAAATTCTAGCTGCTGTTTTAAAATCCCTTATAGCAATTTTTTTTTAGTTTTGAAACCCCTATTTCTAGAGCTGTGCTAGTCATAAACAAGAAAATTAAGAAACTGCTATCTTGTTCATTTCCCTTTATCATATATGGGAGTGGTATGGTGACATTTCATTTTAAAGGATCTCTAAGAAATAGCAAAGAATATGTTTTTAAAAGAGCCGACTTTCTTGTGATTTGCCCGAGCATTTGCTTTTCTTTGACGCTATTCATCGAGAACTCATGCATTCACCTGTTCTCAGCATGCATGTTTTGCCTCCTTTTTCCTGGTAAAGATATGAGGCGGAGCAGTCTCTCAGGCAGGGAATGCAAATCAGTGTTGAGAACCTGCGTCAGGAACTTGACAACCTGACCATTGTCACGACAGATCTGGAAATGGAGATTGAAGGCATCCAGGAAGAGCAGATCCTCAGGAAGAAAGACCATGAGAAGGTAGGAGAAATCTAGACCCTAAAATCCTAACTAATACAGTTTTGCTAATGAATGGAGCAGTTTGTGTAATATCTACATCCTATAAATGAGGCAGATAATTCAAGGCCCACTTGTGCTCCTACTGAAGTCAATGAGAGTCTTTCCATTGACTTCAATGAGAGTTTAGTCCAACCCACAGTTTGCATTATACATGATCTAGTGGATTAGGATTGGACCTCTTTAATTCTAATCCCAGATATGACAATAACTCACTGTATGTCCTTGGAAAGTTCATTTTGCCCGTTTGCCTCTCATTTACCCCACCTGTAAAACAAAGATAATAAAACGTGCCTATCTTACAGGAATAGTGTGAGAAATAATTAGATAATATTTGTGCAGTGATTGCAAATGAAAACCACTGAGATAATTATTATCATTAGCTGATACAGCATCATTCATGTTTATGATCAGCAAAGCAGATACTAGCAATGTGGTGAAATTATTCGGATTATATATTGTGTTTCCTAAGGTATGAAATGATTGTTACTGGTGTGTTCGCCCCCAGATTTACCCTCATACTCTGGATATGTCAGTTCTGAGGTTTGCTTTGAGATTTTGGTTTCATCTGAACCCAAAGTTCAGAATTAAAGTTTGAAAGAGACTTGGGCAAGAATGAATACAGACAGATCAAAATTGAAGAAAATGTTTGCACAAATCCCTCCAAAGTAAAAACTAATTACTTTTCCAAAGCTCTAAACATAGCTAAATAGACAGTACTTAGTGTACTTAAGCCTTGACAATTAAACCTTACTACTCTGAATTCTCACTTTGTTGTTGTGCGGTATATGTTGCTACCTCCACACAGCACTGTGCCACTGCTTGACAACATGACATTTTCATGCTGATTGCTGTATTGTTGTCCTTAGTTGTTATCCATTGTAGTACCTAGGTACCAAGTATCCTGCTCAGTGATCATCATCTTTTAAAAAGTGGAACAGAAATCCAAAGGGAAGATGGTAAAAGATCAGACTTCCACTGACTGACTCACTTGTGTACCCAGAAATATTAATAAGCTATATTATAGCAATTTTTGGAAGCAGGACAACCAAGAAGGACGTTACTATGTCCAGTTAATCTGCATTTCAAATGCTGTAGTATCATATCTTGGAGTGTTGCTTCTGGGGGCGCTTTTGGAAATGGTATTTAAAACATGAGATTATGCTACATTGAAGAGAATTTTACCAAACCTGTTTGACTTATAATTATGTTGTTTACACAGTAATTATATGTTTTAATTTGACTGCTCCTCTAGTAATTACACTGAATTTTTATAATCTTCTCCTGTAAACTTGGCTATAGTTTCATAAATACTATGTATGCTCTGAAAGGTGAAATTATAATTAGAGTTGAATGAATCTGGATGGTTTCAAGTTCCATTCAGATAAACATCCAAATGTGGCAATACTTCTTTCAAGTGTCTTGCTTCTAGAAATAGTATGAAAACAAGTTTTTTTGCGTTTTTTGTTGAGTTCTCTGACCCAGTCCTACATGCACTGAAGTCATCAGGAGCAGAAGCAGGCTGCTGGTTTTGGCCACGTCAGATACACCATGACATTACCTACCCACAATATTTAATCAAACTTTACTGAACCTCCCAAAAAAGTTTTGAGCACTGGTTTGAGTCACATTTTAGATAAAGATATATACTGGCTCTTATTGTGGCCAGACTAATTTGCAGACCCATAAGAACAACTGAATTTATCTGGAAAATCATTCATCTCAAGTGGAGAACAAACTATTTTATCACCCAAGAGGTGGTCTTTCCAGTTTAAAGTCATGTCATGGAGTCATGTTAGTGGATGACCTGGGGGAAGTTGCTTTGCACTGCTCTTGTCCATGCTGTACCTGTTTTGTGGATATAGAGGACTTCAGTCTCCAGGATCGTCAGTAGAACATCTTTCACCAACAGAATATTAATTTTAAAAAGAGCAGTCAATAGGGCTTGCAGATTGTCTGCACCAGTCTCTGGTGAACAGAAGCCCAGCAACCGAGTGGGGATAACCAGAGCTCAAAAGTATTGGTATATAGATATCAGAAAGAACAGCTTGCCTATGGAGGCATACTTCCAGCCCTAGGTTCTTTGTTAAGTATGTCTACAAAGCAAGAAAGTGGGGGAGGGGGTTGTAGGTTGGAATGAGGCAGCCCTTATAAGAGTTTAATCTTTTGACTGGTATGGGTGTGAGACTAGTGAGATAAAACCAGGGCCGGCTCTAGAATTTTTGCCGCCCAAGGCAAAAACAATTTTGGCCGCCCCCCCCCCGCCCCGCCCCGCCCCAACTCCGCCCCTTCCCCCAGGCTCTCAAGTCTGAGAGGGAGGGGGAGCAGCGGCGCACGAAACGGCCGCTCGGGATCTCCCCCGCCCTCCCAGATTTGAGAGCCTGGGAGGAAGGGGGAGACTCCGAGCGGCCGCGGCGCGGGCGCCGCTCCTCCCCCTCCCTCCCAGGCTCTCAAGTCTGAGAGGGAGGGGGAGCAGCGGCGCGCGAAACAGCTGTTTCGCACGCCGCGGCCGCTCGGGATCTCCCCCTCCCTCCCAGGCAGCAGCAGCGGAGGTGAGCTAGGGCGGCCCGCGGCACATTTTTAGGGGCGGCATTCTGGCGCCGGCCATGCCGCCCCTAAAAATGTGCTGCCCCAAGCACCAGCTTGTTTGGCTGGTGCCTAGAGCCGGCCCTGGGTAAAACTGATTGGATCTGGCATCTACATAGAGGGTTCCACACCTGCCCTGATGGCTTGTAGTATATTTTGCAGATTAAATATATATTGTGCTGTAGACAAACAAAAATCACGTACATTTTTAGGAAGTGAACTCTTCCATTATGGAATTTTGCAATAGGAATAAAATCAACTTCCTTTCCAGCCAGTCGGAACTCCCTAATGGTTTGGGAGCTTCCATGATTGTCTTTGTTGCAGCTGATTCTGCACAGTAATTTACTCACATTGTCATATGATAAAATAGTGTTCCAAAATGTTGGGTCTGGAATCTGAAATAAACAGTCAGATGAGTAAATGCTAAAACCCAGATATGTGTGTGTTCCCTTATTATAAATGAAGAGTCAGTGCAGGCAGTGCACTTTCCTGGCTGAACAGAGAAGTGGTATGAAAATACAAGCTTTTACTAAGAAGTTAAGAGACCACAAAGCATAGGTAGGTGAGAGTCTTTCTGCAGGAAGTGTAAAGTAATAATCTTTTTTTAAAAATAATTTAAATAGATTGCTCTTTTTAAATTAAATCACAGTGTGTTTTAAGATTATCCAGGTCAAACTAGTGTGAGATAAGCAGTTGTTAACTGTGTGTATAACAATTAATTCACTATAATGAGACTAGTCTTTTTGTGCTACTTACTGAAAATAGGAACGAAGGGGACAAGGTGAGAATGGGAAATTCTTTGTCATCATTTTCATAAATGTGTCTACTTATTTTCTCTTCTCTGCTAATATGAATAGGATATGGGGGAGCATCATTCATCAAAGGATTTCAAGGTCAATGTGCAAGTGAATGCAGTGCCGAAAGAAGATTTGGCCAAGATTTTAGCAGGGATAAGAAAGGATTATGAAGCCATTATTGAAAAGAACCACCAAGGCCTAGAGATCTGGTACAAAGAGCAGGTAACAAAGGAGTACATCAAACTTCCTCTGCTGATTTCACAGAGGCCTATTTGCATAAAAGATTGACCAGTATCAGTCAACTTTTCAATTACTTTTGCTCCACAGACTGCAACTGTGTCCCCTGCGGCAAATATCAGTCCAGAAGAAATACAGAACAATGAAAGTGAAATCAAGAACCTGAGGCGGACTTTTCAGGCCTTGGAGATTGAGTTGCAGGCACAATTTAGCAAGGTATCTTCTGGGGAAATCAATGGCAGGTTACTTTTTATCCAGTAAGTTCTCCAGGAACACATACGTTCATCCAAATTCTGCCCTCATTCACACTCATGAACTACATTGACTTCCGTGGAGTTATATATAAATGAAAGCAGAATTTGACCCTTTTTGTCTATATTTAAACTCATGGACACTTGCAAAGAAGGCTGTTATACCGCCACCATGTAGAAAATTCATTAGATACTTCCCTTCTTGTGACTGCACATGGAGGAAACAGGAGGAAATGAGTGAGATGACCTGGAAGCCAGCCAGTAAGGTGCTCCAGTGGGGGAAGGGGAAAGGCTGAGGAGTTTGCCTAGTGGTCCAAATGTCAGGTTTGGAAAATCATAATATGATATGTGAAATCCTACTACCAACAGTCACACACACTAGGAAAAATATTGGCTGAAAATCTTAAGAATTCCTCAGATTTCCCAGAGATTAAAGTTCCTGTGTCCATGACATGGAGAGCTTGGAGTAACACTGTATAATAAGAGGAAAACTGACAAAATGCTCGAAGAAATGTCTCATTTACAAAATATAAAAGTGTATTTTGCAACTCCAGAGAGAGGAAATCCGTAACTTCCAAAGTCAGTAATCTAAGGTTAGAAAAATTCTGATATGCCATTGTATAGTAACATGTATATTTGCCTCCCTTTTTTAAATTAATCAAAAAGTACCCTTTGTGATTTGCTAACACCCCAGATATAATCTTTAAATTTAGAAAAAGTTAATTACATCATAAAATGCACATTTGGTGTCAACCTATTGTTTCCTTTTCATTTTAGACCATTGTAAAAACAAAGAGAGTCATAGAGGAATTATCATAATTGAGCTGCAAATATAACCTTAACATTTCACCTTTCTAAAAAAAATTCTGGATATGTCAATGTTATGTTAATAACTTTTGCAGAGGTTATTAAGAAAAAAGAAATGTGACCTCTGAAGATCATATTAAAAAGTTATATCCAGAAAGAGGAAATATTTCTAAAATTTAACTTGAGATTTATTTATGTTTACTTAGTCCTTGTGGATACCAATTTCAGATTGATTATGATAGCTAATGTCTGAGAAGGGCCTGATTGATCACAGTATGAATGCAGTTTTATGCCAGTGTAATTCTGTTTAAAACAGGAGCTATATTGTTGTAAAAGTGAAGCACCACAGTGGTGAATCAGGCCAGAAAAGTGCTAAGTATTATTACTACATTACTGCTGTTGAGAAATAGAATAATCAATTGTTTGACCAGACTTTGATTTATTATGAAATATACTCTAGAGACCAAATAACCAATGTCAGTTGGGTTTATTAATATGTACAGGAAAAAGGTTCTATATCAGGGGTCGGCAACCTTTCAGAAGTGGTGTGCCGAGTCTTCATTTATTCACTCTAATTTAAGGTTTCGTGTGCCAGTAATACATTTTAACGTTTTTAGAAAGTCTCTTTCTATAAGTCTATAATATATAACTAAACAATTGTTGTATGTAAAGTAAATAAGGTTTTTAAAATGTTTAAGAAGCTTCATTTAAAATTAAATTAAAATGCAGAGCCCCCCGGACTGTTGGCCAGGACCCGGGCAGTGTGCCACTGAAAATCAGCTCGCGTGCCGTCTTCGGCACACGTGCCATAGGTTGCCTACCCCTGTTCTACATGATACCCAGCTCCAAAGAGCCATCCTATGTAGCGATGTTACATTCATCTTACATAGATGGTGTGCTCTCCACTTTACACTTTTCAGCTGGTATCATTTATATGATGATTTTACAAGTTACACATCTCTTTACAGATCACTAAAATCCAATCCATCAGTTTGTCTCAGTTCGCTAACTTCTTGTTCTGTCCCTTCCTTATCTTTTTTTTTTTGGCTACTAGCATTCCAGGTACTGGTCCATGAAGGTACTTCCCTAGCATGTACTAAGACAGAGAACAAATATACCTTGATTTTGCAAGTTTCCTTTCTGTTTGTGCCAACTGCCTACCTAATCAAACGCCAAGAGTTATGGTATACTTAGACTATGGTAACAGGATTATTGTATAGGCCAGTTTAGGGTGTATCACTATTACAATATTTGTGCTTAATTTTATTGTTGTTTAATAGATAGATAGATAGATAGATAGATAGATAGATAGATAGATAGATAGATAGATATGCTAGCCAGCATATATTAGTCAACAATGCGAAAATTCATTTTTGTACCTTTTTGTGAGGATTGTGCATAATTATGGAGATTGTCAGAGTTCAAGTCAGGTGGGATCAAAAGGCCGTTCCAAGATTTCCTTAAAGACTGACTCGGTTACCCTTTGAGCATGGAGAACAGGGATGGGATGATTTAGGCTCCATTCCTGCAATTATGCACATACAAAACTTTATTCATGTGAGTAATCCTACTGATTTCAATGGAATTACTTACATGAGTAATCATGCATGTAACTTAAATGTTTGAAGGACTAGAGCCTTACATTTGGAAGCTCTTCCAGTTAGGGACCATGCCTTCTGGTATTTTTGTACAGTATACACTGTAGCCACCTCATAAATAATGATACTAGTATTTTCTGCTCTTTCAGAAATATGCCCTCAAAGATACCTTGGCCGAGACCCAGGCTCACTATACATTTCAGCTCCAGAATATACAACAATCCATCTCTAACTGCGAGGAAGAGCTGAGTCAACTCCGCCAAGACATCAAGTGCCAGAACAATCAGTATAAGATCCTCCTTGGGATCAAAACCCGCCTGGAAAAGGAGATTTCCACTTATCGTCAGCTCCTGGAGGGAACTGCTGATGGGTAAGACAAAGCTAGCCTAATTTGGGTAGAGGAAAGGGGAGTCCTTATGTTTATGTAACTTATTTATTTATGTTTAATCAGTATTTGTGGGCACCATGAAGATGGTAGTAAACATTGGTATTTTTATGTGTATGGACCATAATAAAATCCATGAGACACTTACTGCACAGTGAAACTTGCATCGATATTATTTTGATTAACTACATTTATTTAACAAATATCTGAATGTATTGCTCTTGTGTCTAGTAATTGGGATACTTGAATTATTATAATATTTTGTATTTGTATAGTAACTTTCATCCAAGGCTCTCAGAGAACTTTAGAAATATATAAAAAAAATAAATTCACAATACCCATGTAAGGAAAGTACATTTAAATAACTCTATTTTATAGGTAAGGAAATCAAGACACAGACAAGAGAAATGCATTACACAAAGCTAGAATTCACCCTGTACTAACTGAAGCATCTCAAAGTCTTATAATGGAATGTGCTACGTACTGTGTAACACCTAGGCTAGATTCTTCGGGGCTGTGATAATTTAGTTAATTTGTTTATGTTTATATATATTTATAAATTTAACTAAAATTTATCTAAAACAAAATTGTTACTATGTTCTTACACTGTGTGTGATTCAGTTGGACTCAGGAAAAGATGGATATTTCACTAAAACGCTTAGTTATTTTTTTATTTCCAGCCCAATTTGCTGTCTAAAAAGAAGAATGGAGAGATGTTTGGATAGGCTTTGGATAATCGTCCAAATTCACAATTGCCTCCATACTGCATCTCTGAAGTTTTGCCCCTCACTAATGAATTATCTAGTCTATCCACTCTTTGACTCTATGAATCTCTGCATTCGGAAACCTCTTAGCTCACAGTTCTTTGTTCTGTCAATTAAAATTCACAACTTGCTTCAAACACATGAGACCTGGGAATTAACAAACCAGATGGAGGAAGATTATTAGTAATTAGTAGTAATTTACAGCTCTGCTGCTGAAACTCCCAGAGAGCACTCTCCTCCTAAATATTGAACTCCTTATCAGAAACCACAATGGGCCCAACACTAACCATTTATAGGACATGATGAAAGATACACTTTTCCTCAAAAGCAACAACAGTAAAAAACAAAGGAGAGCATTCAAAGTAGAAATGGCTGGACCCAAGAGTAATGAAGAGCAAAATCCCTCATGGTAAAAATACATGTGGTCAGTTTTTGGTTTTGCCCTTTAGATATTTGCATGATGTTCACATTAGAAATACCATTGATGGATATATGAATGGATACTTGAACTGAGAATATTCATTTATTTTACCTTCGTTTTATTATCTTTACAGAATAACAAAAAACTTTGAATCAAGCACTAAAGGTAAAAACTCCTTGTTTTGTTCTCTAGAGTAAATACTAATCACATTCACGATGGGTGAATTTTATTCCTATGGAAAGCTTATGCACAACTTAAGTCCCACTTAAGCCACATTTTGATATGGTTTAACTGGTGCATATATGTCTTATGCAGGGGTGAATTTCACTCCGTTTGACTACACTGCAATAGAAGGTGTGATTACAGCTCAGGTAGGCATACCTGTACTATCTTTAATCTAACTAGCCCAGCTAAAAATAATAGTGAAGCTAGATGTGGGCTAGGAATATGAATACATACCCAAGTGGATGGGGTGCACTTGTAAGAGCTCGCAATGAAACCAGTCCTGCTGCAGAGTCACTGTTATTTTTAGCTGTCCTAGCTAGATTAGAGATAGCATGGGTAAGTCTACCTGAGCTGCAATCACACCTTTCTGTTGCAGCATAGACACATCCTCAGTGTATGCTGCCGTGTCCACCAGCTTGTAGCCATTTCTTGGTACAGACTTCCCCAGTTACTGAAATACATCATCCACAGCTAAGACTCTAGCTCAGGCCCTCATGGTCCATAAGAGGAACAGCAGCTCCACAAGGCAAGCTAAAAAGTAGCATCCCCTTTGGCTGAGCCAGTAAGTTTGGGCTGTTTGTGCCAGCTGCAAGTCAGTGCTGTCTCACATATCTATAGACAAAATTTTGTCTTTTTCACATATTTCTTTTAGACACATTAAGACACTTTGACTAGAGACGTGGGCAAGTATCTTTATTTATGTGATAACCTAAAGGTGAACTATCTGGATGTGTCTATCATCACTCCATTCTGCGTATGGAAAAAATCTGCCTTTGTGAATTGGTGCCCAAAACTTAATATGCAAGCACCGAGTGGTTGTGTTTGTTTTGCATAAAAGGGGCATACTAATTTTTGCAAGAGCAAATAGCTGTGCCCACAAAGTGACAGTGAAAAACTGGAAGCTACAGCTGACAATTTAGCCCTAGCAGGGTTAGAACCTGGCATTAGAGACTGGAAATCAGTTTGTACCCTGCTTCAATACCAATTTAAACATACAGCATAAGAATGTTGCCATGTCAAGCCAAAGGTGAAACATACAAAGCTTTTGACTGGCAGCTCAAACAGAAACATTTCACCATTCACATGACGTACCATAAACCTATTTATGAACTATACTACCCCAGAAAATCTCTTCATGGCTATGTCAGGTCAGGGCCAATGAACATATAGCATTAAATTTTCAGCGGATATAAATCAGAATAGCTCCAATTACTTCAAGAGAACTATGACAATTTACCATATCTGTGGATCTAGCCCATAAACTATGTACAAAAGCAAACTTTCCCCTGCTTGGTTTCTTTTCAATACTCCTCGTGCCTAATAAATCTCTTATTTACTTCCCTTCAGAACATGCTGGAATGACCAGTCAAAAGCTCAAAACAATCACGCAGGACAGTGTGAATGGGCAGGTGGTGTCCTCCACCATAAATGAAATCGACCAGCAGATGTGAAGCAAGGCACATACTAGGCCCTGACTCTACCAATGGCCTAATATGTGGCCTTGGGGCAAATCTTTCATGCTCTGTGCTTCAGTTTCTCTCTGTGGAAAATCAGCATAATAATACTTACCTTCTTTTTGTAAAGCACTATGAGATCCACAGATGAAAAGTGTTATATAAGAGCTAGATGGTATTATCTTTTTTTAAAGAAAAATTCTTTTCCCATCAAGACATGGAAGAAAAGCTAGGTAATGAAAATGACTCGGGAATGTTGGTACTGAATGTGGTATGCATTTCTCACCAGGGCCATGAGTATGCGAACCTCCTTCTATAATTGACATATTGTTTTCCAAACTGACTGTAACTGAATGTGTATTTAATAATTTTCCACCTTCGCTGTCAGTCTCAATTACCTTTTATCTTTTACAATAAATCTCATTGTCTGTAATAAACTCTATTCAAATACTTTCGCTGGTAGTTGTTTTTTTACATTAAAAAACTAGAGGGTGGCAGATCCAAGAGGCCTGAAAACCTCGTGTGTCTTGGGCAAGTGTGAAGCTGGATGGTAACATCATCATCAATCATCATAATAATCAAAGAAAAGGGTTGACGCTGTGCACAAAATCCTACACTTGCCAAGTATATAAACAAGGTACATTAGGCATTTCCTGTGTACAACTTTTTAAATGTCAGGTTTTAAATATATTACTTTTAGCATTATTTTAAAGTATATTTTAATGAAATGCCCATTCTGGAAATGTGTGTTTTCTCTTGAAGATCAACTGTAGAGAAATCTGCCTGTAAAACCCTCCTTCCATCAGTCCATATAATTAAATTCCTCTTTTTCATCTATAGTTTAGAGTGAGTTTGTCCAGATACATCCTTCAGCCTCCATCTTTGAATTCCCAAATTTTCTCTGTGATCTGATTAATCCAACCCATCACTTGACTGTTTGCCTTCCTAACAGAAGCTCATATCCCATGTTGATGAGTGCTGTATAAGAACATAGACAGATAAATAGATGTCTATTGACATATCAAAGAATAGAACCAAGGTCAATCATATTATTTTAGGAGTTCATGAACAAGTGAGCTGAACTGGTTAAAAAATTTTAATTGGAAATTTTTTTAAATGAAAAATGGCTTTTTTTAAATCAAAACAGAAATTTACATGGGACATGTTTGATTTCAATGAAAATTTGTGGAGGTCATCAAAAAAATTTCAACTGAGAACTGAACATTTTGGGTGTTTGGTTGCCAAAAACTGAAACATTTTCAGTTTTGAGGTTTTCATTTTTTCCCTCAATAAAAATCATTAAAATGTTGAAGAAAAATTTCAATGAAAACAAAAAGAATTCATTCTCATAAAAAATGTTGCAGGAAAAAATTAATTCTCAACAAACTCTAGTAACGAGGAGAAAGAGCGCCTGATTTTCAGATACAATGAACAATCTGAATTGCAGCGAAAGTCAATAGCAGTTCTGGATGCTCCGCATGTCTGAAATTCAGGCCAACAATCTCTGTGGCCAAGGCTTGCAGTTCATCCCTACATTTCACATCAGCACATTCACCAAATCAGGAGAAAATCCTGACAGTGATGGGACAAATGACAGTGAAGTATAATAAATAGAGACTCTGGCAAACAGAATCAACACAAGTGGATATTCAGCCAGGGAGGACTGGAAAATGAAGCAACAGAAGAGAGACAGCATGGAGAAGCATGAGCAACTGCATGTGATTTGCACTCCCCAGCACACATGCATACCAGACAAAACAGTTCTGGTCTGACCAGTCTTATGTCAATGGGAGAAAATTACATTGTGTTCCTTCATACCTGCTCATCCTTAGCTTTAATGGGTTTGCAAATATATTCTGTTGCTTAGTCTGCACTGAAACAAGGATCACAAAAGAGGGTGAAAGTCTCAAAGACTCAGGAAAAATGTACTTCTAAAATGCACTAAATCCAACCCCCATGACCCAACCCTTTCTTACTGGCATGTAAGGACAAGTTAGTGATCTCCCCTACACCTGGTTGCAGAAAGAATCCCAAGGGCCTTAAACAAATTACTTAATGTTTTGTCTAAATTGGGTAAAACTGGTAATACTGGATTGGTGGCTCTAGACTAATTGAAGTTGTATTCCTTAGTGCTCAGCAGCTCCAACCAGCCAGACCTGTTACTTAAAGCACCTGGGCTGGAATGTACCTGGCTGACTCTAAACAAAAATTTTGGATTCTTTTAAACTACCTTTCCACTCCCCCAATCCTAAAGTCTGCTCTAAATGATACTGGCTGAATTGGTCCCATAGTTACCCTCCCAACCCTTATGTCAAGGATGGGGGAGTAGGTGGCTATGCCAGCTCTGTGCTATCAAAGGATTCCCTTGCACTGGGGGAATACTTAGATACCTGTCTGTGGTGGCTTTAAGCACCCCTTGCACCGGAATCTCCAACAAGAACCAAGGAATCAC
Organism: Terrapene triunguis; assembly: GCF_002925995.2. Classification (NCBI taxonomy): domain Eukaryota; kingdom Metazoa; phylum Chordata; order Testudines; family Emydidae; genus Terrapene; species Terrapene triunguis. Next base: position 2,277,489 of record NW_020664544.1, read on the forward strand.
AAGCTTTAGTCTACAAAACTTGTAGACATTTAAAAAAAATAATTTAAATAGTGATTTTCATCTATATATCTCAAGGTGAGGCAAATGGAGGAACAACAAAATATTATTATCTTCATTTGACTGATGGGTAAAGTGAGGCACAGAGAGGTGAAATGACTTGTCCAATATAATAGGCCAGTGGCAGAGCTAGGAATGAAACCCAGATCTCTTGCTGCTACATAAGGGGCCCATCCAATGACTCATATTGGCACTCACCGAAAAGATTAATTATGTCACACAAATACATTACTATTGACTATGCGTTATTTCTGACTATATGACAAATAGAACAGGAGCGTAACCATTTAATACAAAGCGACAGTTCTATTGGCTAAACCTGGTGGTATCACAAAGCACAATAGCAGAGCTCAAATCACCAATATTCCAATGCATTTGTTTTGTTTTTGATCTAAGATTAGAATAATTTTATGTGAATGTATGTATGCTTACATTTCTAAAACTTCTAATATTTCTTATCAATATTTTAATATGATTGTTTACAATATTTATGGTTTCTGTTATGCAATATTTGAGTATCATTTTTTCACAGGATGTATTTTGCTGACAAAATGTTTGATTTTAAAAAGGATTATTATAATCAAAGTGAAACATAGGTACTATATTATTAACTGGAACATAATTACTGATATGTTCATGTATGCTGTATAAGGCTATGTGTGTTATGTTTGTGTTTTCTTTTAACTGTGAAATGATAGCATTCATGATTCTAATGAATGACTGGAGGGAAAACAGCACAATAAAGACAATGGATTTCAAGAAGGCAGACTTTAGCAAACTCAGGGAGTTGGTAGATAAGATCCCATGGGAAGCAAGTCTAACGGGAAAAATAGGTCGAGAGAGTTGGCAGTTTTTCAAAAAAACGTTATTTAAGGGCACATGAGCAAACTATCCCACTGCGTAGGAAAGAGAGAAAGTATGGCAAGTGACCACCTAGTTTACCCAGGAGATCTTCAGTGATCTGAAACTTAAAAAAGAGTCCTACAAAAAGCAGAAACTAGGTCAAATTACAAAGGATGAACATAAACAACACAAGCATGTAGGGACAAAATTAAAAAGGCTAAGACACAAAATGAGATTAAACTAGCTAGAGACATAAAGGGTAACAAGAAAACATTCTACAAATGCATTAGTTGCAAGAGGAAGATCAAGGACAGGGTAGGCCTGTAACTCAATGAGAGAAAGACAATAACAGAAAATGTAGAAATGGCAAATGTGCTAACTGACTCCTTTGTTTCAGTTTCCACCAAAAAGTTCAGTAGCAATTAGATGTCTAACATAGTGAACACCAGTGAAAATTAGGTAGGATCTAAGACCAAAATAGAGAAAGAACAAGTTAAAAATTACTTAGACAAATTAGATGTCTTCAAGTCACCAGGCCTGATGAAATACATCCTAGAAGCTGACTAAGGAGATATCTGAGCCATCAGCAATTATCTACAAAAACTCATGGAAGAAAGGAAAGATTCCAGAGGACTGGAAGAGGGCAAATACAGTGCCAATCTATAAAAAGGGGAATAAGGACCACCCGGTGAATTACAGACCAGTCAGTTTAACTTCAGTCAGTTTTATCATGGAAAGTATGGGAAATATGAAAGTGGAACTCCTTGTGTGAGTAAAGTTACAAGGAAAGTAGTGAAAACAGCTATGCAAAAAAGGCTTGATTTTCATATGTACTGACTAAAGAAAAGCGTCATATCAGGTCTTGAGATGGGTTTATTTAATGTTCTCTTTCTAGAAAGTAATTCTGATAATGTAGTCTATCTGAGATGGAGAATGGCAATTTCAACCACCTGCAGAACATAACAGGGGTGATTTTCAAAAGCTAGCGTCCATCGAACTTAATTCCTCTTAAATCCTGAGAGGCTTTTGAAAATCTTCCCATCAAGTCCTTCTGTAATATGGAAGACAAGTTGTCAAAGATAAGGATTAGAATGCACAAGGAACTTCAATGCACTGGATGACACTGTATCTCAAGAGCCACCTGGAAGATGGAAATCACCACTGACTTTAGCTGCTGGAGGCAGAGAAGAGCAAACAGGAAAATAGAATCACTTAGACACTGAAACGGAAGATTCAAGATAGACCAGAACTTCCTGTAAATAAATTTCTTCATGATTAGCTCAGACTTCCTCCCACCCAGGATAGCCCAAATTCAGTTAATAGAGACATGAGACCTTTAGGAAATAGGAAACATTATTATAATAGAATTGGAACACTGAAACTCAGTGATGTCCACACCCTCGAGATGCCCATTCCTGTGGATGAATCATTTGGCAAAGGGAAGGATCTATCAACAGGCAAACAAGGAGAGGAACAAAAATGGGAGGCCTGTACACCTCTAGCACAGCTAAGAACTTGTACTTTCTGAATTATAAAGCAGAACCATTTTAATTATTGGCTTCATTTGTAAACTTGGCTTAGTGGTATCCGAAATAATTTAGGATCTGACTTGTTTTTCACTGCTTCCTCACATTTCCTTCCTCAGTGTAAAATTTAGCAATTTTAAAAAAGTTTATTACTAAACTGACATGATCTACATACACAAGCTATGCTTCTCTCTCATGGCTGCTGATCTCAACTAGTTGTTTGTAAAATGCCACATCAGATGCCAGTGTTAATTGATTTATAATTGAGGTTCAAGGTCCTTTTAATGGAAAACCAGTCCATGGTTGACAAAGTAATAAGGCATGCCATGTTAAGACAGGTGTATGCTCTTCCTTTTATACACAATGAAAAAGGCCTCCTAAAATGCTTTGAATGTGCATCATAAGCTCAGAGGCGTACAAGCAGTAAAAACAATTAAAGTAAAAGGAGTTCCAGCAATTGTCTGGACTTTATGGGTAATTTATCTGAGTTTTCTACTAAAGATATAGTAGATTAGGTAAACTCCACATCACATAGGATACATTTCATTTATGTTCATGGATGACTTGTATGATCAATGCACCATTTTGCAAATATTTATGTTTTCATTTAGCTTTTTACCATTCTCTTGACATTAGACTTGCCAGATTAGATTAGACAGGAATCAGAAGAGGTCCCTGACCTGGACTGGAATGCTCTGAGCTATGACTAGGGATCAAGAGATGCAAATAAAATTCAGTTTACAGAACTATCTAGTTTTCCTATGAAATTTTTCTACATTTGGATGGGAGAAAATTAGGAAGCAAGCTAAAGCTTTTGACAAAAGAGACATGGTAAATTAATGGTACTTCTTTCTTGATAGGTTATATAGGAGATAAATATTATTATTCAGTGCTATTGGAGGTGAGCCTCAAATCTGTTTCCTGCTTGATGGGAGCAACAGAATAAAAGCCCTTCTGACCACGTTTCTGGAGGAAAGGGAGCAATTCTTATCAGTGAAATTTCATCTTGACGTCCCCACTGCTTGTAGCAGTCATCTTCTCGGGCCAATTTTGTACCAGCCCTGGTGACATTTTGAGAAGCATGCAGGTTGCTCTCAACTCCACTTGCTGTAAGGATTGTCCACCAGCTGATTATACCCAGAGCACAGCACACTCTGGCTATGCTACTAATATACTTCTGTTTGCCCCTGACATGCCCCCATAGGTAGGAAGGGAAGAAGGTGCAGATGTCAGCTAGAGTGGAGCTACATCTACTGAGGAATCCCTTTTGCACCGCTTGTGTGGTGTGGTGCAGTGGGGCTGGGGGTTCAGAGAGCATCTGGACCATAAACTGACCAGTGTCTAGAAAACAAAATATTTCTCACTCCATCTCTGAAAATGTTACTGAAGTGAGTACCTGGTTTCTGGAAGCCTGCATGGCCTAAGAGAAGGACATCACAGACTTCCAGGAGGTTTTAAAATAAAAATGTTTGGGGGTAGCACGAGAAAGCGTAAGACACAGTAACATTTTATTTGATGGGGAGGAATGTCACTCACATCTGCCCAGTGGTTGTATCTATAGTCAGTGTCCAGACCTTATTTCTCCATTTCACAGTAAGCAGAAATATTTAGAACAATCTCAGAGATGTATGATCTTTAGGCGCACGAGCTGCACAGTGCAATACTGGGGTGAGTTTGCTGCTCTGTTGGAGGTACCCTTAAATAAGGTATTAACAAAGGTCTCTTCTTTTGATCTCTAGAGGTTTTGCTATCTGGAAGTTAAAGGCTACCATGGCACTTACCAAAAAGAGTAAGGAATGACTAATCCACTGGTAAACATTCACTTTCTCAGTAATTCAGCTTCTAATGTGCACAGTGATACGTAAACAATGGCAGCTACATAATAGCTGTTCTTGCTGCTTACAAAATCATTGCAATATATTTGTACTTTAAACTCAACACTTTTTATGTAATGTTTGAGATTATGAAGGTAATCCTCACAGCACTTTACAATTAGATGTAAGAGTCCTTAATCCTTTTGTCTACTGGATAGTGTGAACAGATGTTTAAGATGTAAAAAACATGAGTAATATATATAAGACTACCGTGACAAAATACATTTGCTTCAACTGGAAGCAGCTGCTTTCTTAGCCATGTTCAAGTCCCAGCATGGATTTCTTCCTGTAAAATAATGTCCTAATTACACCACAAGTGGCTGATTTAAGAAGTCATGTGGAGGCCTCTAGTGATGAATATATATATAAAACAAGTGGGTTGGAGTGATTTGGACAAGTCCCAAAAGGAAAATACTTGGTTTTGATACCCATACCTCATATGTGGCATGCAGAAACCCATAGATGTTAAAAACAACAACAAAATACTAATTAAAATGTTTGTGAACCTCCTTCATTCCCTGACTCAGTCCAAGCGTCCTTTCCCTTTAGCTTCATAGTCTTTTATAGAGAAAAAACACTGCTTGACATTCTTTTAGATGGTATTAAAACAGGTATTTACTGTCTTTTTTTGGAAGAAAAAGAGAAAAGGTTAATTAAGATGGCCTAAGCTGTTATTGTTGTCACTGAAGTCCGGCCCTGTCTCAAAAGAACAGCAAAGGTAGAAAAGGCAGCCTCTTCTGTCTGTGGTGCAGACTTTCACTTGCAGCACTGCATTTGGTGATTCCAACCACAAATATTTCCTCCCGTTTCTAGAATCTTTCAGCTCATTATTATGCCAGCCCATGACTTTCCCAGGGGCTCTGAAGACCTCTTATCACAATTCTTTTAACTTAAACATTCAATTTATGCTAATCTTTGTCTCTAACTTCTGCTTACTTTTACAAAAAAGCAATTTTATACAACTGATTTGGACTTTTGTTATCTTGGATAATTTAGAGTACAGAACTCTGAACAACACATCCTAGTCTATATGTTCAGAGGAAGAGCTGCCCCTATAAACTACATGGATTATTGCTTCCTGCAGTTGTCATTGAACAGGGGACTTGCTCTGTGCTTAATTTACTTCAATACACTGTACTTCTTGGTCACAGCTGGCATGAGTAATAATCATTCTGAGCATTAGATAGAGACGTGGCATTTTGAGGATGCACTATTTGGACTAACATAGATGTTGGAAATAATTTGCTTACAGGGTGGAGATGTGTTCCAAGTTCTCTTCTCCCCTCACCTCACAGTACAAATATTTAATTTAAAGCAGTTGAAAATTATATAACTTGGTGAAGATTAGACCTGAACATTATCTTTGTATTACATGCTAGCTTGCTGTAAAATATATAGGAAATTGCTACAGAGCTGGCATTGTTACATATCTCAGCTGCCCCACTCCATGCCACATCAGTGTATGAAGTGTCATTATTGGAATCATAGAATCATAGACTATCAGGATTGGAAGGGACCTCAGGAGGTCATCTAGTCCAACCCCCTGCTTATTGTAAGAATAATTTTAACAGGGTTTCAGGTGACTGGGAACCATGGTACATCAGAGATAGTGTTACAGCAAAGAGCAGATAAAGAAGGATAAAATATAGCATAATAAAATAGCCATTTTCTTGTTGCATGTCAGCTACACTCCATATGTGACATACTAATCGATATGAAACACATGGTGCTCGATTCCTAATTCAGAGGAAAAACAAATAGCCACCATGTTTGCTGTTTCTGCTCAAAGGGTTCCCTACGCATATTTGTGATTTGGTCTTAACTACACTATAAATAGCCTCTTATTTCCTATGAAGCTTTTTCCTGCACCATTTCTCATTGTGCAAGAACCACCTTAGCATATATTTAGAGAGAGAGAGAGAGAGAGAAAAACCTTCTCCCATGCTGAGATTTAGAAAGGTGGAAGAGGAACTGCCAAGAGATATGTTGCAATATTGAACAAGGAACCCCTTCTCCCCTAAATGCACATTTACATAGGGAGTCTATTCAAGACTGCATCAGTGAAGTTCTTCAGTATACAAAAGTCCAACCTAAGAAGTGGACTGAGATCAGCAACTCATTTCACACAGGCCACTAACAGGCAGCAGAGAGCCATGACTTTTGTACACGATCAACCTGGGCAACTATCAAAGGCTGAGATTAAAGGTTCTATACCCCATTATCAATTCCCGAAGTCAGCCAGTTTTTGTTTTATCTCTTTACAATAAAAGAAAAGCATACTTTACACACAAAGATTTGCATGAATACAGGACTAAGGAGAGGCGTGTCCCCTTTCTTGCACTTCAGCGGGTTGGTTAGTAAATAGATGAGTAATACTAAATGGCACGCACATGTTAGCACACACCTGCATGAGTCATCCTCATTGCCTTCTAAAATATATTTAACTTCAGTCACACATGTAAAATTTCTTCAGGAAATTAAATAATCTCTGAATGTTTCTGTGAACACCTTATTTCACTCGACACAAACCACTCAGCCCGTGCAGCTCCTTTCCCTGAAAGTAGTTGCTGTATATGAATCTGTAGCCTGTTTTTACAGAATATTCAGGAGTGAAACTTACTGGGAGGGAGAGAAAAAGACGGAAGCATGTAGTATATTAACACCCACAAAAGGTTTAATTGTAACCTTTCAGAAGTTGCTAGGAAACAATGTTCCACCTTCAGGATCACCAATCACCCAGTGAGAGTTATTCTGATAAAGTAATATATCTAACTTGAATTTTCATTGATTGGTTGACTTACTCTCAATCCCTTTTAGTGGTTTGAACTGTAGCCTGCTTCTGCAGTTAAATTTCTCATAATAAACACTATTGTTAATGTTCCCATTTGCCTTTAGACTCAGAAATAATTATTACTACAAATGCACCAGGATGAGAGCGAAATGGTCAGGGGAGAAAGAGAAGAGAATGGTGGGAAAGAAAAGAGGAGTAGTAAAGAGAAAGAAATGAAGTGGGCAGAGATAGGAGGAAGAGAAAGACAATTAATAAAGGAGAGCGCATGTTTTAATGCCAGAAACCTCTTCCTCATGCACCTGATCAGCCTTCCCTGGGCTGCTTCCTACCCCCTCGCTCTCTTTTCAGTTTGGGACATGGTGACAGCCCCCACCTCCACCCTAGCAGGGAATTCCCAATCAATTTCAGCAGCTCAGTTGGTCAAATAAGTATTCCCCAGTTCTCTTCCCAAAGTTCAGCTATCGTCTCTCAGCAGGAAGCGACGGGGAAAAGGGCCAAGGCCTACCCTCCCAGCTGGGGTGTTACCAACAGTGACAGACCCCTCTTCTGTGAATCACTCTGTCCCCAGAAGCTGCAAACTGGCTTTCTCCCTTCAAGCAGCCTTTCCTTCTCTCTCCTCATTGCTAGACTGTCAGAATTCCCTTTTGACTTTGAGCAGATCCTCCAACTGGAGCATGCTCTGCAGCTGCTGATGGGCAGGGCCTTCTTGGCCTAGTACTGCTCTTTCACTTCCTTAGTCTCTATGTAGGGTCTGTAAATCCCATCACATGTAGTAAGAGATGAAACAATAGAAGCCACTGCCCAAGGCCTTGGAAGCACAGCAAGGCCTGAGAAGAAGCTAAGCCATGTGGGCTGAGGGTCTCCCTGGGGTCAGACTGGAAATGCGGGGGCTGGAAGACTGATTGGTTGCAGCTGCGTCTGTGAGTGTGAGGCCTTGTCTACATGAACATTTACTGTGAAGCAAACTGAGGTGTAAATCTACCCTGTAGTAGCTTGCCGTGAACTAAGTGTCTGTGTGGACCCTGCTGCTGGGCACTAACAGTTCCCCAGTGTGCTTTGAACTACTCTCGTTTCAAAGCAAGAGAAGCAGTGGAGAACACGGCCTTGAGAGGGAGCAGAGAAAGAGTTCTTTGGGGCACAGCACTCGCTGGAAAGGCAGGCTGGGAAATTGTGAGCAAGGAAACTATCTCCCGTTGATTATAACTGTGTTCACGGAAATAGAACTTTGTGAACATTCTTTGCAAATAAATAAAATTGCACCAAAAAAAATACCAGACTCATATCATCAGTTTCTCCTCCTAATGGAAACAACCTGGCAAGGTCCCACATATTGGCTAAGCACTCTGGCCAAAAAGAAGCTACAGTATCTTTTCAGAATTTGTCAGTTAGTGGTAAAATTGGCTGAGGTTGGCTTTTAGAAACAAAACAGCAACAACTTTGGGGAGGGTTGGTGTTAATCCACACCATTTAGTTTAAAGCCTGTTGTGCTGATGAAAGATCTTCAACAAAATGTTGAATAGGGAAACACACAGTCTTAAGTAATTTTCAATCAACAGATGATTATGATACTTTGCTTTTATCATCACCATCTAAGAGAAACTTCATTCACAGAGATGCAAACAGGAAAATGGTATAAGAACTTTCAACTTCTGCAACTAAAATTAATTCATTTCTCTTTCAGAGACAATCAACATCTGCTGAGTTTCTGACTAGAGAAATTTAGTTCCAGTGTTGTATCACAGGAGAGCTCTGTAAACTGGTTTTGCAATGGCCCAGTCAGTGCTGCCAAATCAATAACATCTTGGATAAATAGTTTGGCCAATCCACTTCTTTACCTTTTGTGGGTCATCAGGAAAATAGCTCACACAGCCCATTACTTCTTATCCTGTCCTCAGTGGATAAGGAGAACAATTTATCACCATTGTTGAAAAATTGCTTAATCAATTGTTTGACCACACTTTGGTTATTAAATATACACAAGAGACCAATTAACCAATGTCAGGTTTATTGCTATAAGCCAATAACAATATAGTACAGGAAAAAGGTTCTATACAATACCAGCTGCCAGGAAACTGTCTTGTGCAGCTTTGTTACTATTCATCTTATGCAGAAGCTATGCTCCCAAACATATCCATTTCAGTTGGTAATATTTATAGGATGATTTTACAAGTTACACATCTCTTTACAGGTCACTAAAATTCAAACTATCAGTTTGTCACATTTCCTTAACTTATTGTTCTGTTACTTTCCTTATCTTTGTTTTGGATACTACTGTGATGTTCCACCCTATATGATTTTATGGAAATATGCTAATGAGTGTGAATATAATGTAGCTGGAATATGCTTCATGCAAAAGATCTCTTGTAAGGTATCATTACAAAGCTTATAATCTACTGAATGTGTTCATACTATTTGTATGAATGTATCATTCTTGTATCTGAAACTAGAAATATGAAATATAACTCTGAGGGCCTATTGTAATTATGCAACGTGTGGGCCATTAATGGTGGTTTGGAATTGATGACTCCCATTAACCAGGACAATTGACTGTAGATGGCTCTGTTTTATTTGTAAGTCTTCTGTATACATGTATGCTGGCAAGTGGGTAATGAAGTCTTACAGTGACATGTGATCATGTCACCTGAACTAGAATCTATCTTTAACCTGGTGCTTTTCCATTTAGAAGGAGGGGTGGGAACCCAGAGAGGGACAAAGGATTCCCGCCTTATGCAAAAGATATATAAGTGGGGGAACAGAACAAAGGGGGCTGCAATAATGAGAAATCTCCGAGCTACCACCTGAGTTGGAACAAGAGCTGTACCAGGGGAAAGGATTGTGCCCAGACTGGAAGGCGTCCAGTCTGTGATAGAAGCTTACTGAAAGATCTGAGGGTGAGATTTCATCTGTAATAATTTTCTTACTGTATTAGACATAGACTTGCGTGTTTTATTTTATTTTGTTTGGTAATTCATTTTGTTCTGTCTGTTATTACTTGGAACCACTTAAATCCTATTTTTTGTATTTAATAAAATCACTTTTTATTTATTAATTAACCCAGAGTATGTATTAATACCTGGGGAGGGGGGGCAAACAGCTGTGCATATCTCTCTATCAGTGTTATAGAAGGCGAACAATTTATGAGTTTACCTTGTATAAGCTTTATACAGGGTAAAATGGATTTATTTGGGGTTTGGACCCCATTGGAAACTGGGCATCTGGGTGTCGGAGACAGGAACACTTCTTAAGCTGTTTTCAGTTAAGCCTGCAGCTTTTGGGGGACGTGTTTCAGACTTGGACCTGTGTTTGCAGCAGGCTAGTGTGTCTGGCTCAAACAAGGCAGGGCTCTGAAGTCCCAAGCTGGAAGGGAAAGCTGGGGCAGGGGTAGTCTCAGCACATCAGTTGGCAGTTCCCAAGGGGTTTTCTGTGATCAAACCCGTCACAACTACCATTCCAGGTACTGGTCTGTGAAGGCAACTTCCAGGTTTGTACAAGAGTAGAACAATCATATATCTTGTTGTCTTCTTTTGGGATATTCCAGTATTGGCTTGTGATAATAACCCGTTGCTATGGTAAAATACTCATATGTCCTGATCCTGACAGGTTTCCTATCTACTTAAGTAAAGGCTTATTTCTACTAATGCAAGGTGCTGTGGAATATTTAACATAAGTGAACAGGATTATAGTAAAGGTATAGCCAATTTAGGCTATATAACTGCTATGATGTGCTTAATGCTATTTGTGCTTCATGCCTACTAATATGCATATGGTACAGATAATACATATTATTAATGACATATATCAATATATGCTAGCCAGCATATACTGGTCAACTCTTCTTTATAACAACCTTGTATGTAATGAAGACTGTCATCATATCCCATTCAGTCTTCTGTTCTCAGTCTAAACTGAACAAACCCAATTTTTTCAGTCTTTCCTCAGGGATCATGTTTTCTAGACTTTTAATCATTTAGTTGCTCTCCTCTGGACTTTCCCAAAGCATAGTGCCCAGAACTAGACACAGTACTCCAGTTGAGGCCTTATCAGTGTTGAGTAGAGTGGAAGAATTACTTTTAGTGTCTTGCTTTCAACACTCCCACTAATAAAACCTCCTGCAGGAGTTCAACCTGGGTTTTAATGTAAGAAGCAAAATAAAGTTACTATATTGTGCTCTATGACCTTGCAGGACTGGAATAAGGGTTGATGCCCTAAGAAAGATTTTATGTTGGGATCTGTAGAAAAGTTTTCTTTCTTGAACACACTGAGAACATTGAGACTTGACTTTTTTGGTTGGACACTCACACCCAAATAAAAGCCTCCTGAAGGAACTCAATTCTATGTTTCACTTGATTAACATGGTACTTAAACTCTGGACTTTGCACCAGTTAGTAGAACAAGTGCTAGTTGTTGACTTATTTTTTGGGGAGGAGGGGTGGGAAGTGTCTATTAAAGCAATAATCATTTCATCCAGCTATTAATTTTAAACTTGTCTAGTCTGAGATGGAGAATTGATCTTGCAGTAGTAGACTTCTTTTGTGAGACAGAGACATCCAAAGATCCTACACTAGGTTAATCCTCAGAGCCATAGCATCTTCAGCCAGCAAAGCATGAAAAGTATCTCTGCCACTCTCTCCTTCCCATCTTTTGCACTGTCCTGGGGAGAAGTGGAAAAGATGGGAAGACGTATACTAGAGATCATGCCCAGCTTGGCAAAAGGTCATTCACAATCTCACATCCCAGGTCCTAACACACAGAGGGGCTGCAGCCCAGTTGTTGTTGTTTTTTTTTTAACGCTTTCCAGATGCAAAGGGGTCAATCATTAGACGACCAAATACATTTTCAATGAGTAAAGGTATTTCTGAATGCAGGAGCTACTCTGCTAATCCAGCTTCTGTGATATAAACATAAGAGCATAAGAATGGTCCTATTGGGTCAGACCAAAGGTCCATCTAGCCCAATATCCTGTCTTCCAACAGTGGCCAGTGCCAGGTGCCCCAGAGAGAATGAACAGAACAGGTAATCATCAAGTGATCCATCCCCTGTTGCTCATTCCCAGCTTCAGAGACTAGGGACACGATTCCTGCCCATCCTGTTCCTGGCTAATAGCCATTGATGGACCTATTCTCCATGAATTTATCTAGTTCTTTTTTGAACCCTGTTATGGTCTTAGCCTTCACAACATCCTCTGGCAAGGAGTTCCACAGGTTGACTGTGCATTGTGTGAAGAAATACTTCCTTTTATTTGTTTTAAACTTGCTGCCTATTAATTTCATTTGATGACCCCTAGTTCTTGTGTTATGAGATGTAGTAAACAACCCTTCCTTATCTACTTTCTCTACACCAGTCATGATTGTATAGACCTCAATCATATCTTCCCTTACCTGTCTCTTTTCCAAGCTGAAAAGTCCCAGTCTTATTAATCTCTCCTCATACGGAAGCTGTTCCATACCCCTAATCATTTTTGTTGCCCTTTTCTGAACCTTTTCCAATTTCAATATATCTTTTTTGAGATGGGGCAACCACATCTGCACACAGTATTCAAGATGTGGGTATACCATGGATTTATATAGCGGCAACATGATATTTTCTGTCCTATTATCTATCCCTTTCTTAATTATCCCCAGCTTTCTGTTCGCTTTTTTGACTGCCACTGCACATTGAGTGGATGTTTTCAGAGAACTATCCACAATGACCTCAAGATCTCTTTCTTGAGTTGGAACAGCTAATTTAGACCCCATCATTTTATAAGTATAGTTGGGATTATGCTTTCCAATGTGTATTACTTTGCATTTATCAACATTAAATTTCATCTGCCATTTTGTTGCCCAGTCACCCAGTTTTGAGAGATCCTTTTGTAGCTCTTCGCAGTCTGCCTGGGTCTTAACTATGTTTAGTAATTTTGTATCATCTGCAAATTTTGTCACCTCACTGTTTACCCTTGGTGTTCATTTCCTCCTTGGTAGGGAGTGCAAATAGAGACATAACATTTTGCTCTGACCAGGACAGGAAAATTTCTCACTGGGGTAGGTCTGATTGTGCTCTTCCTAAAACCCCTATCAGACACATTGACTGTCACAACCATAACAACTCTGTTATCCATGGAAGGAGCAGTGCTCTGGCACCTCAATGAATCATTGTGTCCAGATGGTGGATGCTGTACTCTGTTGTTAGTGGAGAGACTGTGAAAGACTCACATCAGAATATCTTATAGCCCAGTAGTTAGGGTTCTCTCCTGAGAGGTGTGGAGACCTCTCTTCAAATCTGTTTTCCTCTCAGGCAGAGGGGGGAATTAAACCTGGGTCTCCCATAACACAGGTAAATGCTTAGGACACATCTCTTCCCTGGGCATCTCCTGTTGGCTAGCTTTGGTGGCTCCCTGCTTAGTGTTCAGGCTTTTGTGGATTACATTCTGAGATACTTGTCTCTCCCTATTCATTGTATAGGGAGCCTTGGCACCGTGGATCGCAGTGTCGTTCCAGTGATTTTCTAGGTGCCTAAGTCCCTTTGTGGACCTGGGCCTGTGTAACTTGCAAAGTTAGTTATTGCTAGAAATATGCAGGAACACTTGATGCATTCTGTTCTTTAATTTGGATATTACAAGTCACTGCCAGACAATCAGTGGAATAATTAGCCAAGTGAAGTTATTATGACTCAAACACCTGCTGCACTCAAAATAAGGTCTCATAAGTATGAACTCTGTTATAGTAGCTTCTCCACTCCTCTCAGATTTAATGTTTTTAATAAACAGACAAAGATCTATTGCAGGTTTCCATAGTTACTGCCTAAGAGATTTGATTAGTATACCTTGACTTCAACTCTCATAAATATTCTTTAGTCATTTACACATATCAGTCACACGCACAGAGGGTTGAAGTCCAAAGACAATTCACATTCATGAGGGCAGGGCATCCCTGTATACAAAGTTAACATGAGATAATATTTTAAAGGTTGTTCAGATTGGGTTGGAAAACTTTCAGACTTTGAAAATTGCACTTTATGTGATGATCAAAAAGTATGAGGGAAGAGCAGATTCTCAAAATGTACTTAAAAGGTTTAAATTTAGGGCCAATCTGTGTTGCACCAAACTGGAAGGAAGCCATCAGAGGGCTAGCTATTGCTTCCTGATTCTCTGCCTGGCCTCAGGTGCGGGTTAGAGTAAGCTAGGAGCTGCCAGAGCACAACAGTCCATTAAGGACAGTCTGCCAGCTAAACATAGCTAGAGCACAGTGCACTCTGGCCACACCTCCTCCCTCTCCTTCTTCACCATCTAATATCTGCCCTCTACTATAAAATTGACTTCTTATTACTTGGGCCTTAGATGTCCCCATGTCACCCCCTCCCCACCCAGGGGCATAAAGAGTGGAGCAGGTGCAACCATCCCTCAGTTCCTTCACCAATACAGAATCCCAGAGGAGTAGGTCTCTGTAGTAGAAGGGAAGGAGGGCAGGTTGTGGAATCCATGTGGACAACACATCTCAAAGAACCACATTTACTGTACTTCAAGTAACTTTTATTTCCTCTTCTAGTGATTGTCCACATGGATTCCAGTCTTTGTGACTAACAACCAGTTATTTGTTTGCTTGGAGATGGACAGTAGGAGTCCTACTTAAACAACGATTGAAAAGTAGTCCTACCAAAGCAGGCATCTGATCTGAGAATCTCTGCAAAACAGAAGTGTCTTGTAATGGTGTGGACTGAGATCCACATAGCTAATTTACAGTTTCATAAATAGCGATATTCTTCAAACAGGCAGCAGCAAAGGGTACCTGAGCTTTAGAGGAATGAGCCCTAATGTGGCTAGATGGATCTAACCTGGCTAACTTAAAAATGAGGAGACCCATTCTGAAATTGTCTGTGAAGATATGGCCTGACCCTCAACCCTTTCAGCAAAGGCCACAGACAGGGGTTAGCTGTGTTCCTGAATGATTTTTTTCCTGTTGGTGGTATAATAATTCCCTTACTGTTTCAAGTGTCTGAAATTTAGCTTCTGCCAAGGCTGATTGAGGATTGGAGAAGAAAACTGGGAGATGAATGAATTGGTTCATATGGAACTCTGAAACAACTTTGGCCAGAAACTTGAGATAAGGCCTAACAGAAACCCTGTACTTATGGAGCACTGTAGAAGAGGGAACTCCCTTGAAGACCTGAATCTCTCCTACCCTTCCAGCTTATGTAATAGCTACTAAAAAGGCAGTCTTCACTGATAGAAACCTGCTCCCTATGCCACCTAAGGGATCAAAGTAGGGACCATGAACCCAGTTATTACAATGTGGAGGTCCCAAGAGGGAGGGGGCTCCAAAACTGGGGGAAAACATGAATAAAGAGGGTGAGAAAATACAGTATTGCCCTGGATTGCAGAGTAATGTTAAATGGCCCCTTACAGAACTGATAAGAAAGTCCCAATTGTTTCTGGGCTAGCACATAGTCCAATATTGGTGAAATGGGTCATGTTAAAGGAGACAGATGCTGCTGAGATGGACAAATAGAAAACCTCTTCCACTTAGGTTTATAAGTCTAGTTGAGGCTTTCCTGCTTTGGAGTAGAATGTTCTGAACTTCATCTGAACATCTTCTTTCAGTGGATGTCATCCAGCCAGCATCCAGGTTGCCAGATGTAATAATATTGGGCCTGGGTGTATGATGTGACCATGGTTCTGTGAGACTATGTCAGACAGAGCAGGCAAAGTAATCGGGGATTGCACTGAGAGATTCACCATATCCAAACACCAGAACTGCTTTGCCGCTGCAGGGACTATCATGATCATCAATCCTAGATCTTGCCTCAGTTTCCTCAGGACCATCAGTATGACAGGGACCAAGGGGAAGGCCTACAGCAGTCCCAGTGCCCAAAGGATAAGAAAGACATCTGACAGGTAACCCTGACTGGATCCTCCTCTGAGGCAGAACACTTCACACTTCTTGTTGTGGTCTGTAGCAAATAGGTCTTTGGTTGTTTTACTTTCCAACTAGTTTATCAAAGTTAATTTAAAAAGACAGAAAATGGTGTATCCTTTGATTTTTTTCTTTTTTGATGCTAAATTTGCCATTTGACAGAAGAAAAGTTTCTCTTCCTTCCTCAAACAAATTACTGATGATTTCATCCATCTTAGGCTTCACGCTTTTGGTTTATGTTGTCACCAGAAACAACTGATAGAATAATGTCCTTGTAACTCATTAAAACCTATATAGCATTCTCTAGGGTATTACCTAATTTTTCACATGCCACTTTCTTGATATATGCACAACTGCACAAAGGTGTGGTGTTAATCCTTGTCATCCTGAACTGCTAGTCATGATTAATGCATGACCATGTAATTATTACAAAATTAATTCCATCACAATTTATTGCATGATTATCTCAATTTCCTAAACCTTTCTACAAACTCCAAGAAGCTGCCTTATTACCCATTTTCCTCCACACCAGGGAACCAAAGGAAAACAAGGAGACTGTTTTGAATAACAAGGTCCATCACTTTCTCTGCCAAGCTTTGAACACCAGCATCTGGTACAGCTGCTTTAAACTATGAAAGCCCTGTGTGCTTTTTTGACTGTTCTGCTGTTCTGCTTAATAAGGTAAAGTAACTGCAATGCCCTTAGGTTCTAGAGCTACTGTCTGTTCTGTGCATACCTACGCCATACATGTTCTGAAAACACCAAAATTCATTCATTCATTCATTCAATAACCCATTTCTTCCCTAGCTTTATCTCCCTGTATTTGGCACATAAACACCTGTGCCCAATGTACAGCTTACAGAATAGTTTACCTAGTAAGATCATTGCTATTAGCAAGGGCCCACTGATTCTGGTAATTGGTTAATCATGGGATGTAAAAGACAGTCAGTCTCCTGCTATAGAAACCTGATAGTTCTGTGTGCACATTGCAGTGAAAGTAGAAAACAGACCCTATACCCTCATTGTGGAATCACTCACCATCTGAGTGGAAGTGAGACATTTAAGCAGAAATCCTGGTGTGAAATCCTGGCCTCATTGAAGTCCATGAGAGTTTTGCCATTAACTTCAACGGGCCAGAATTTTGCCCCGTTCCTAGCACAGCACCAGAGAAAACAGGCCTTACAAAGGGGAACTCCATCAATACTGGGGCAAAAGAATCTTTCTTCCCTCCTAAGCCAAGACCACAGCAGCAACTTCTACACAGCTTCTATTACAGCACTGCTACTGTCTCCATATTTGCCCTAAATGGGGTTGTCAGTGGATCCGCATAATCCTGAACCTATTAGCCACATTCCTTTCTTCCCCGCCTTCCTTTATCAGCAGCAACAGCGTTAGTAGTTCTTTTAGTTCAAATAAACGGAAATGGAACTGTGCAAGTAAAAATACATTTTTCAAATTAGAAAATATTTGTCACTGGCACACAAACCTTTTGTTTTTATCATATATCTATAACAAAGAAAGTAAAAGTGTGCATATGATGCCAGATACCTAAGTAATTTGCAAACTCTAACCTACCTTTTTATTGGTCCTGAATGATACAAAGATATATTATCTTTCTTTATGGGTTAATTGTTTGGTTGAGATATAACAATTCTGTGTAGAGGAGAAAGGTAATATCACCAACATTTGGAAACTAAACCATTCTGTCAAATGACAGGGACGAGTCTAAAATCTTCAAATTTTCTGTAGAAAATAGCCAAGTGGACACAGTGTGTGCGTACGTGTGCATGGGTGGGTTGGAGGAAAGAAATTTGTTTTTTAAGCAAATTATTTTTAAAATGTTTTGAATAAAGGAAACAAGTGCACTGGAAAAGCAGAATGGTTTTTACTGACATGCCAACATAATCAGTTAATGTTAATCATTAATACACAGAGTACAACCTATTGTAGTTGCCGAAATACAGCTCAAATTAATACATATACTTTTATCTGTTGAGCATATAAAACATGAAAAGAATATTTAATGAAAGCTTATTTGTTTCACTTTAACTTCAGCCACACAAGAGTGCAAAAAGTGCTAGAGACCAGCTAAACTGGGCAGGTAAGTATGTCTACAGATAAAATAACTTGGCTAAACTTAATCCCCAGTATAGCTTCATTGCTGCTATGGAAATGAAGGTGAGTAATGAGATTTCAAATGCTCTTGCCCAGTTAGTTAAGTTGCATTTACTTACATTGTATGACAAAGTAATATTCTTTTTATTTTTAAGTGTATTGAAAGTCTGTTCATTTTAAATTATAGTAAGGATTTCTTGTTTAAAACCAGTATTATATTTATATGTAACATACCTGACCTTTGCTAATGTCACAAATGCTTAATGTCTGTTTTAAATGTTAATACTGTTTTGCATTTACTGTAAAATAAATGAACATGGTAAATACAAAAGTAATCTTTCTAATCATTTGCCTAATTAGATTTTTTTTTACACAAACATACTACTATTATTCTAAATAGTCTCTCGGGCAGTGACTATTGTCTTGTCAGTAGAAATATATTATTGACTCTAACCAAGTTTTATGGCCCTGGTTACATACACACACCTCTGCTTTTTTTATACCATAATCTACAAATCGGGAGTAAAAGTATTTCCTTTGTTTTTTTTTCAAAAGGGATATCAAGACTGTGGTACCAGGTAAAATGCAATGCATTTTTCAATAGCTTAAATGTGTTTTACCTTTTCTCTAAAAAAATCACAAAGATGCTCCCACTACCTGGGGACTTTTCCTGGCGCACACATGAACAAATGAAAGTTCTGTTACATTACTCAGATGATGGGGGCAAGACGCTGAGAGTTGGTGGTGTTGAACCCAATTAAACTGTGTGTCAGCAGAGGTGGAGTTTACAACTGTCATGCCTCTTTTTCAGATAAAGTATAAAGGTTCAAGAAGCATACAGTGCTCTCCACTCTAGCTGCTCTGAATCTTGTGGTGCTTTAGTTATTTAATTAAAACAAAAACCACCAATGGCATTCCAGAGCCGAAACTACCTTACTGGTACAAGCTCCATTTTCCAGCCTATTGCACCCAGTCTAAGTGATTCAACCTACAGGAAAACAGCTATCCGAAAGTATCAGGCGCCGAGTGTCTATGGGGGAGCTGGTGGCTATGGCACCCGCATTTCCACCAGCACTAACTATGGTGGAGGCTTTGGTGGTGGCTTTGGCAGTGGATTTCAGCTCAACACCAGTGGTAGTGACATCCTGCTTGCTGGAAATGAGAAACTGACCATGCAAAATCTGAATGACCGTTTGGCTTCCTATCTGGAGAAAGTGCATTTTCTAGAAAAAGCCAATTCCCAGCTTGAAAAGCAGATCAGGGAGTGGTATGCAAATAGCTCCTCAACTACAAGGCATGACCACAGTCCATATTTTAAAACCATTGAAGACCTCCAAAACAAGGTAAGAAATCATAAAAGTATCCATTATTTTTGCAACTTTATATGCTTCTGTACTCCAATGATTAGAGAATGAAGAGAGTCAGCTAACTGTAGATTTTTTTTTTTTTCAATTCACTGGGGCCTCACTGTAGGTTCATTAACCATTTAAATTTGGCAAGATGCAGGTTAAATTGTGATGTGCTAAACTGACTGCACATTTTATATTGCTATAAAAATGTCTATGGATATGTGTAACCTAACAGTTCAAACTCTATCATAAAGGCTGAATTAATTCTTCTATAATTACACAATATAGGGTTTTTCAGCTGTAGATTTCAAAGTGGGGCTTCCAAGAGAAGATATAATTATCCCTATTTTACAGCTAAGGCACAAAGAAGTAAAGTCACTTGCCCTAGGTCATAGACCAGACCAGTAGGGGTAAGGATAGAACTCATGTCTCCTGCCTCTCATTATATTGCCCTATCCAATTAGCCACACTCACAACTGGAGTGTGAGAATATAAAACTTTTTAATTCTTTCCTCAATGTTGTTGAAGGTCGGACACTCTAAGTTAAGACACTTACCTTCATCTTAATGTAAATTATTTCAGAAGTTCTAAGTACAGAGAAGGCTTTAAAGGTTTTGAAAGTGCTGTTACAGTTTGTCATAATCAACATATGAATGGATCACCAAACATTCAATGACAAATAACATCTTTCTTAATATCACTGAATTAAAAAAACCCAAGATAAAGTGACATTAAGAATCAGATTTATACCTACAAAAGGCAGGAAATTTAGTGTAAATGGTAAAATTCCTTTCTTAGCTCATCTTAAATTGTCTATTAAAAAGGTCTCCCATTAATTTTATTTATCTAGGCACAAGAGGGAGTATTAAAGAGAGCATTTTGGTTATCTCTATGGATTGCCATGTATTTGTCACCTTCACATCAGACTTTCAGACTTTGTTTTTCTTCTTTTGTGAGAGTGTGTTTAATCTAATCTCTTATACCTGGACAACAGTAAATAAACAGATGGTTGTTACCTGGGAGGTGCTGTTTATTGAGGAAATCTAAAAATCTAAAGTTCTCTTTGCTGTTTCATAATTCACTAATTTCCCTAAGTAATTTCAGTTGTCATTTACTATTTACACAAAAACATTAATACTTAATCTTTTTTCAACTGTTAAAGTAGCAGTAAAGGAAAATGTCTCACAATTTTACATATCGGCCCCCGTGTTGCCAGTGTCACAAATATTACATTCCAAAGAGATGGTCTCTGACAGCAAGATGTTCAGCAATGTGGATTAAGGTTTTAAACTTTATTTTAAAATCCAGTTCATTGTAGATCTAGAGGGAAGTCGCTTTCTGACTACTATGCTGAGCCAACTAGGTGCAGCTTTCATTTACAGAAAACCCGTGTCTCTCCGATATCTAACCTATAGGCATTCTTCATGAGCTCCCATCTATATACCTGCAAAAAAATCTCCCTTGTCAAAATATCACCACAATATAACTGAATGTGTGGCTCCTAAGATTATGACATGATGAGGGAGGAAACTATAGAAAGAATCAATTCACATATATGACACCATACTTAATATAACATTTACATCATGGTTTTTGATGTTCCTGAAGCTTTTTCAAAAGTTTTTCAAAAAGTGGCCTGCTCTGTTAAACACTCTTCTTAATTTTAATAAAAATGGGTTCCTGTAGCGGGGTGGTCACCTGCTCCTGCCTGGAGGGGCTAAAACACCCTGGAAGAGGGCTGCAGCAGAGACAGCTAGGCTGATTAGAAAAGCAGCCACAGCTGTGGGCCGCCTAATCAGGGCCCAGCTGGCCCTTATAAGAGGGCTGGGGCCAGAAGCTGAACACACACACAGTCTCTCTCTAGATGTTGAGAGGGATGGGTCTGGCTGCTGGGAGCTGAGCAGGGTACCTAAAGTGGAGCAGGGCTGGGGAAAGGCCAGAGAAGCCGGGGAGCTCCGGCCTGGAAAACCCCCAGGCTGCAGCCTTGCTAAAGGCTGGAAAAGGTACTGGGGTTGTAGAGGGACAGCCCAAGGGTAGGCAGAGGCAGCAGGTCCAAACCCTCCTTGCCAATGATGAGTGGCAATTATACTGCAGTCTGCCCCAGTGAGCGAGGGCTAGACGGTGACTGGCAGTAGCCAAAGACTTAGGCGAGGTGGGGATAGGGGGTTGGCAGTTCCCTGGGGAAGGGAAACCCAGTGAGACTGCAGGGTACTGCAGGGGGCAGAACCCTGAGAGAAGGGGCACTGGGGTCCGGGAGGGACAGGGGGCCAGCAGCAAGCGAGACACCGGCCTGCAGAGGGCGCTCCTGAGTGGACAGAGCTAATTCCCAGGATGACCAGCAGGAGGCGCTGTGCCAGTGAGTCGTCACCCCACCACAGTTCCCCAGTCAATTTCATTTTTTTTCTGCTGCAAATGTGAGCCTTGAGATTTTGATAGGCCTCTCTTCAACACTGCCCACAGTTTGTTTTAATTTTTCTTCGGACTTGAGATTTTTTTCTTGTTTACAGCGTCAAATGGTCTGGATCATACCTTTTGGCCAGCCTACAAGATATATTTTATAATGACCCTAATTTCTTTGTGACAGAGTCCAAGTGTATTCCACTCCAGGAATCGTTACAAAAAACACCTGCTATGTGGTGCAATCTGGTGAATTCCGAAGGCAAAAAAAATTAATTGGTCTTCAGATGTAGCTAAGATCTAGAATAAAAATAAGCCAAGGCAGGAACACTTTAGTCATATCTAGAGATGGGAATGAAATCCACCAGAAGCAGGGAAATATGCATGCATGCACGTGTACACACACACAAACTGAAACATAATGTATGTGTGGGTACATGCACTAATGTTATTTACATTTTTCCTTCTATTTTATGTCTTATATCTCTTCCCTGGTCTTTCAAAGTTTGTAGTTTTCTTTCCTTTCTTCTTCCTCCGGTTCTGGAAATAAGCTTGAAACAATGGCAAAATGTCAACAATATCACGTACCATTCTTTGTAGAGACAGGGTTATAGTTTGTAATAACATAAATCAATATTTAAGTTAAGATTGCGACACAAATCACAAACAACTAGAAGTTCAATGTTTAGGACATCTTTTTCCTTAACTTAATCTGGGTTTCAATGTTTTTTTTTATCTTCATTTGCTTTGTCTTCTTGACAAAAATGTCAACAATAAAAAAGATATACTTCATGGAAAATACATAGACAGCTCTGGATGAAATAGAGCATTGTGAGTGGTCAATGGACTCCTCCTGCTTTATGAATATTAAGGCACACCTGAATTCTCGGTTTCGGAGCAGACACAAAGATCCAATAACTATATTACAAAGACTTTATATTATATCAAAAGTCTGATACTAAATTAGAGCCAGATTTTCAAAAATGCACTTGAAGAAATGAGTATGCGCATTCTTGATCTGAGTGAACACAGCTGCAATGAACACACATATCCTAATTTGCATGCGCACACAGCTTCTGCAGGTGTGCAGAGATATCAAGCTTGCGAAGGCGCATTGGAGATTGAGTGTGTGCAGGTCAGGGTTGCACAAATGTTGATTGGGTTTTTTAAACAGTCAGGGCCTTATTCATTCCATCTGGCATTTGTTCATGCCATACAGTAACAAGTTCTCACTGCCTGCATTCTTATCAGCTTTGAGAACCATCCTAGCTATGGTCTATATACTCTCCTTCATGTTTAAACCCACCAGTAGAGAAAACGGAGAAATCAACATCTTTGCCCCTACACCCATGGAAATGAGTTTGTGGAGCATGGCGAAGCACATAGCCATGTATACACATAAAGACTGAGGATCCATGAGGTTCCACCCTTTTTGATCTCAGGTCTTTTGTGAAAAGGGCCTCGCCTACCTTTAGTAAATTGGCTCCACTTTCTCCCTCCAAGGGGAAGAGAAGCCACAGAGGAGAGTTAATCCTGCTTCTTGCTTCTATCAGCACTAAATACTCTCAGAAAACCACCAGTGTTTGAGTGGAGCATGTGATGCAAAGTGGATGCTCCCAGACGCCATACTTCTCATGAGCCTTGACACATTATGTAGACCCACAGACTTCTAAACACACGGTTAATGAGAGGGACTTCAGCAGGGAAGGGAAGGAAGGAAATGTCAGAGTCCTTGCTTTCTCCTTCCACTGCTTTTGGAAGATTCTTTTACTTAGATTTGATCTACACGGAAAAGTTATTGGCATAGATACATCGGTCAAGGTTAAACTGCACCCCTGAGCAACGCAGTTATGCTGACAACCCTCTGACTCTGAGTCTAGACATAGCTATGTTGATGGAAATGTGCATCCATCGACATAACTAACATTATGGTGGTGGTGTTCCTGCACTGAAAGAAAAACTCCTTCTGTCAATGTAGGCTTCATCTACTCTAAGGGGCTATGCTGACAGCATATAGTGTAGTCTCCGAAGTGTACAGATAACCTTAGATTTTCTTCCCTTAACACCATAAATTAGAGAGAAATGTATATGCCTAGATTTCAAAATTTTCTGAAAACAGAACAATCTGATTGCTGGCACAGATTCCATATTTTAAAATGTCATCCAAAATTATTTTTATAACATTTAAATATTGGTTTGGTTTGCTTACTCCAGATTACTTGACAATCTATCATCTTCTTTTCCAGATTGGTGCTGCACATCTGGAAAATGCCCGGCTTGTCCTGCAGATCGACAATGCCAAGCTGGCTTCTGATGACTTTAGAATGAAGTAAGTTTCTATGATGAATTAATGTGATCTCCTCCCCACTCGTGTCAGTCAAGTGATCTCTTTAAAAGCCAGCGGAGTCTTCTGGGAAATGTGGGTTTTTTTAGGAGGGAACTGAACCCCTTCAGATCACTGAAATTGAATAGTAATACAAAACAGATACATTACATACATTCCATCTGCCCTATTCCTATAGAGAAACCCTACAGATACACTTGTATATCTTGTCTTGGTAATAAAGTTATTGGAGTTAAAACTGAGAATTAAACTGTTTGTCGCTAAAGAGTCAGTAAAAAGGCAATTTGCAGACTGAGACAGTAATAGTTAGTGATTCTCTGAGACAGAACTACAGTCCTAGCTTATCACAGTAAAGCATATAAGTAATTACATATTAATATAGTAATTACGTATTAATTGCATATTAGTAATTACATATTAATGATGCTGGAATGAACATTTCTTTTCCAGGTATGAGAATGAGCTAGCAATCAAACAAAATGTGGAAAATGATCTTGCTGGACTACTCAGAGTCCTTGATGACTTGACCTTGTCAAGGGCAGACTTAGCGCTACAGATTGAAGGTCTGAATGAAGAGCTGACTTTCCTCAAGAAAAACCATGAAGAGGTGAGAGCAGCAGAGAAACTCATTTAGAATTCACACATTTTCTCAATGACATACAGAAAACATTTGACACATGCAAATCTTGTTCAGAATAATGAAAATTCCATGGTTAATCTGAAAAAACATAAACTTTAGAATTTGAGACATAAAGTGAAAAGATAAAACTATGACTCTTAACCAATCTTGGTTTCTCCCGTTCTTTTCAAGAGGTAGGATCACATAACTGAAATCTGGAATTAACCTGCTACTCTGTTAGTTGCTAACAGAGAGCCTGTTACTTTCACATAGGTTAAGCCTCCTTTGTTACAATCCATAACACAAAATGATTCCTCTTAGCAATCATAAATCATAGTATTAACTTTTTAATACCTACATTCTTTCTAACTGTGTAGAAAAATGACATTTTAGAGGCTCTGAAAATTAAGGCGTGATGGTCTTCCTTTAAAGAATATCCCTTGGTTCTATGGGCCACTACTACATGCAAAACCAGATAACTGGTAGCCAAGACTCCTGCATTCTATTCACAGTTCTGACACTGCTCACTATGACCTTGAGGAAATCATTTCACCTCTGTGTATCTCAGTTTTCCTTGCCATAAAATGAGGAAAATAGTACATCAGAGGGGTGTTGTGAGGCTTTAATTAATATTTGTAAAGTGACTGAGAGTCTCTGAAGAAAGGTGCTTGCTCAGGCCTAGGAATTACTTTTATAGCTCTCCTATTTCTATGCATTTTGCATTTGTTTCTGTCTTAACATGACTACACATTTCTCTTCCTATTTAAAAGCTTAACTGATGTTCATAAATATAGAATTATCTATAATCATTATTGTTTGTAGGAAGTTGGTGAACTGCGTAAACAGTTAGGTGGCACAGTTAATGTAGAGGTGGATGCTGCTCCGAGCATTGATCTTGCCAAGATTATGGAAAACATGAGACAGCAATATGATAGCATGGCAGAAAAGAATCGTCAAGAGGCCAAAGACCGCTTTGATAAACAGGTAAAGTCTCACTGATCACATAACAGCAGCACCTCACAAGGAGTTCAGTCTAGATTTAAAATTGAACTTCACTGCCTTTACACCTTCTTTTCCATTCTTTGTATTTCAGACAGAAGAAGTGAACCAGGAAGTCGCTATTAATATTGAACAACTGCAAACCAAAAAAACTGAGATCACAGATCTGAGACGGACCTTCCAGGGCCTGGAGATAGAACTGCAGTCCCAGCTTAGTACGGTAAAACATATCTAAAATGTAACATCGGGAATATCTTTAACGGATAGTTGTTTGGATAAACACAGGAACTACAAGGTCTTTCAATGTAAACATAATTTTAAAACACAAATAAGTAATTCCTCTATTATTTCACCGTCTGTAGAAAAAGGCTTTAGAAGACACACTGGCTGAGATGGAAGCACTTTATGGTTCACAACTTGCCCAAATACAGGCTGCAATTGGCAATGTAGAGGCGCAGCTGATGCAGCTTCGAGCTGACATGCAGAGCCAGAGTACTGAGTACAGTACTCTCCTGGACATAAAGACACGGTTGGAGATGGAGATTGCCACATACCGACGCCTACTGGAAGGAGAGGATAGTAGGTAAGGAACTGAGTGTCTGTGAAGTCTGTTGTTTAGTTCAGTTTTATAGCAAGTCAGCAATTATCCTAAATACTCTTTATAAAGGCTGCCTAGGGGTAAAAAGAGGACAGATGTTGAATTACACTTGCATTCAATAAAATGAATGGATAAAGGATGCTTCTGCATACAAAAATTTGTTCCTGCCAACACTGGTTACTTTACTGGTGGTGTTAAGTCTGGCTGAAACTAAAGAGAATGAAAGTCAAAGACAAACAAGCAAAGTGAGAAGGTAATTATGCTCTAAATAGAAAAATATTTGTATTTAAAAAAATTAGTACAAATGCTTCCCCCACAAAAAGTAACAGTGAAATGATCAATTACAAGTACCCTTGTTGCATATGGTAACATGTCTCTTCCAAACTAGGGCACTGAACTGTTCAGCTTCTGGGGAAACCTGATTGGTAGCACAAGGGCGCTCTTCATTATCCTTTGCACCATGGATATCTCTGCAAAGCAGCATGGGGACTGGGGATGGGAACAATCTGGGACTTGGCCAGTGGGTCTGAAAACAATGTGGCACTCTTTAGTAAAGCAGGCTGCAGCCATTACTGCATTGTCACACCTCCTTGCAATAACTATTGCTGATCAATGATTGAAAGACAGACAGAGAGAGAGTGTGTGTGTGTGTGTTCCGGAATGTACGGGGTAAAAATACCCTCCCCTTTCCCCTGGTGCACATGGTGGGTCAGTGCCCCCAACTGGTCTTGCCACTTTCTGTTGACTCGTTGGCTACTCTCAGGTAAGTCTGTCTCCCTTTTCCATTCCATTCCTCATAACACAAATGTGGTAGGGACTTTTCAAGGAGCCCTGCCTTCTTTTTCCTGCTGACAGACAGTCAGTCACCACATTCAGCTGCAGAGAGGACATTCTAGAGCAGGGGTGGGCAAAGTTTTTGGCCTGAGGGCCACATCTGATATTGTCTGGCGGGCCAGGAATGCTCACGAAATTGGGGTTGGGGTGCGAGCTCTGGCTGGAGGTGCAGGCTCCGGGATGGGGCCAGAAATGAGGAGTTCAGAGTGCAGGAGGGGGCTCTGGCTGGGGCTGCAGGCTCTGGGATGGGGTTGGGGATGAGGGGTTTGGAGGGCAGGAGGGGGATCAGGGCTGGGGCAGGGTGTTGCGGTACGGGGGGGTGGCTCAGGACAGCGCTTACCTCAAGCAGGCCCCGGAAGCAGCGGCATGTCCTCCCTCCAGCTCCTATGCGGAGGTGCAGCCAGGTGGCTCTGCTGCATGCTGCCCTGTCCGCAGGTGCAGTTCCTGGCCAATGGGAGCTGCGGGGGCGGCGCTTGGGGTGGGAGCGGCGTGTGGAGTGGAGCCCCTTGGCTTCCCCGAGGCGTAGGAGGCAGAGGGAGTACATGCTGCTGCTTCCGGGAGCCGCGCGGAGCGGCCCCCGACCCGGCTCCCCAGCGGAAGCTTGAGGGCCGGATTAAAACGACTGGTGGGCCAGATCCGGCCCGCAGGCCATAGTTTGCCCATCCCAGTTCTAGAGGCTGCTAAAGAAGTTAATTGGTTCAATATCCATCAAGCCTCATCATAGTACCTGACACAAAGTTCATTTACTTAGGCTTTGTTCCATTCCCCACGGAGATAACTGTTTGTAGAACTGAGTGAGATTAATCCAAGGAATTTAACAAGAAAAACAATGTTTAGCACATGCTTAAGTACCTTGCTGTATTGGGGCTTAAGTGAACAAATTAAATGTACAAAGATCAGTGATCTCAACATTTCTTAAATGTAATAAGCACCTTTATTTACAAAGTATGTTTTATTCATATATTTAGCAGACATTTCCAGTCAGAGATATCTACTATAGAAGAGCATGAGAGAGGTATGTCACTTAAATTTTTGTTTTCATATTTTTAGATTTGGTTGCTACTAATTTGCATTAAAATGAATTAAGCTGATATAAAACAAGTTGAGGTGTATACGTCTTTCAGATGCAAATATTAAATCAGTGAAATCTTATGGCAAAATTGCCAATTCAATTGTCTGACTATATAACTCTCGATGTAATGTTTCTGTTAAAAGCACCTTACAACTATTCCGGTTGTACAAAACCCAAGCACCAAAATATGCTCAGGAGGAATAATACACTCAAAACAATGTTCTGTAAAAAGTTCTGGGTGATGTACAGGATGTTCAGTAATTAGAGAAACCATATTCTGTACCCCAAGAAAGAAAGTTTATTTACTATCAAAAAAGAAGCTACTAGTGTCACCTCTGCAAATTCACACTTACGGGACTGGCGCCTCCTTGTGTTCAGCTGTATATTCTTCAAGAAATCACATGCATTGTCCTCGATGCTTCCCTTTTACATAGGTATTCCCCCACTTCCACCCTAGAACTGGCCTCAGCCCACACATGAATTAAACAGTACTATTTTGTTTGTTCTTTTCCATAATGAGGGATTTTTTCCAACACCCGGAAGTGTATCCTTCCATTTGCCCCAGCTATGACCGGCAGGCACTCTACTAATATGACACCTGAAAACCCAGAATTTTGAGTTCAGACTGAAATTAGCATATCATTTACACTTAAGAAGATGCTCCATATCTATTTTACAATAAATGGCACTTTCATTCTTAAACCCACTGTTAAACTGAAGAGCAAAATTATACATGATCAGTAATTTAACTTTTCTTTTTCATATGTGTTTCAAATTTCCTGACGTTCCACTTGATTATGCCAATGGGGGAGTAAGGGAGTCCTTCTAAATATGTTTGCTCAACAGGCTGGAAAACTAAAAGTATAGAGCTAGTTACTGAAGTAAACATTAAAAACGTATTACTCTTTTAATATAAATGTTTTAATTAGCACTCTGCAATTTTATTTCCAGAAATAAATAAAATTAGGAAGATCAAGACAGTCGTTGAGGAGGTGATTGATGGCAAAGTTGTCTCCTCCGAGACCAAAGAGATTGAAGAGAAGATATAAGCAGCATCAGCAGGGCGATGCCTCTGAACTTCTTAGAGTTGAAGGCAAAAATTACTTGATTAAACTTCAGTGGGAGTTGGATTGGACTGTTTGTGGCTATGTCTACACTGCAGAGTTTTGTCGCCAAAAGTTACTCTGGTTTAATTAAAATGCTTTGATTAAACCGCTTTTGTATGTCTATAGTATGCTCCTTGTCTCAGCAGAGTGCATCCACATTAGCAGCTCTTGCATCGACACAGAGAGCAGTGCACTGTGGGTAGCTATACACTGTGCAACTGACCATAGGGTGCTTTGGGAAGGGTTTGCAATGCCTCATGGGGCAGAGACAGCATCACATGTTGCAGGTTTCTCAATCCCATCGTTCCGTGGGCCCATGGACATCCTACTAGATTGCCAGCTGCTTTTCAACAGAAGTGTGTGATGGGAGGGGGGAGCGTGTATGACAGGGAACATGTGTGTGTGGGGAGACAGAGACAGAGTGTGTGTTGCGGGAGTGTGTGCGTTGGGGGAGAGTGAACAAAACTCCCCAACAAATCTCTAAGTTCAGACAGCCACCGGAAGCAACCAGGCCTGAGGCAGGAGGAGGGGGAGACCCCTGACATCAGCCCCCACCCCGGCTCTGCACAGCACAGCAGTGTCTCTCTCACACAAAAACAAGGAGGAGTCCGGTGACACCTTAAAGACTAACAGATTTATTTGGGCATAAGCTTTCATGGGTAAAAAAACCTTATTTCTTCAGATGCATGGCATGCATCTGAAGAAGCCCAGCATCTGAAGAAGTGGGTTTTTTACCCACGAATAAATCTGTCAGTCTTTAAGGTGCCACCGGACTCTTTGTCGTTTTTGTGGACACAGACTAACATCGCTACCCTCTCTCTCTCTCTCTCTCTCTCTCACACACACACAGACACAGACACACACACGCCTCTGCCTGCCTGCCTCTGAATTCGTAGTGCTGTCAGAACTTCCCGGAGCTAGGAAAGGGGAGGGGGTACATGCCTGCAGGGCAGCTGAGTTCAAAATGGTGAGCAGAGCGGTCACAGCGGGCATTGTGGGATACTGGGAGAGGCCAGTATGGCAATATAACAAATGGCAGCATCTACACTGATGCTTTGTCACTTTAAGTTTGCCACAAAAAGCTTTATGCCTCTCGTCGAAGTGGTTTCATTTTGTTGCTGAAACTGAAGAGTTTTATCGAAAAAAGTGGCATTGCAGTGTGTACACCTCCACTGTTTCATCACCAAAAGCTGCCTTTTGACAACAAAACTCTGCAGTGTAGACCCAGTGGGGAGCTTTCTATTTACTTCAATAGCACTTGGATCAAGTTGAAAGAAAACTGCCATGTTATCTACTGGGAAACAACATGCTATATCCTCATTTTTTGTCCATTAATCAAAAATTGCTTTGCATCACTAAGTTACAAGGCACAAATATCCTTTAATAGCTCTTTACTTACATGGTGACTGGCAGTTTGATTACCAAATAAGGGCCATTCAGGGAGAGAATACTGTGTATAGACACAGTGTGCCGTGCTGTTAAAAATCCATGATTATTTCTGTTTATCTTAACCATGGTACATACGATTATAGCAATTACTATGGATCTTCTAAGAGTAATTAACAAATAATTTCCAGCAATATGCAATTACGGTGTAGCTATATATTTATGAAAAAGCTTCATAAAACTGTAGTGATCGTATAAGTACAAAAGACTTAGCATGACGCGTGAGCCATGTAGTTTAATGTTATTGAATCTTTCTTAAACTATCAAAATTGTTTCCTTTGTACTTCTGGTAATAAACTTTACATGTGACATATGGTATCTGTGTATCTGGTGTTATACTATGCAGCACACCGGTGCCTGCTTTTGCTGAGTGTGAAGATTAATGTGGTCCTTGTAGTTCCAACAATTCACCATACTCTAGTCAAAATATGCTAAGCCAAGTTTAAAAGAACGTCTCTTTTCACCTCTAATTAACTTTCCCTGCATCAAATTTATGCTACTTATTTTTATCCCTCAAATATACTCAACAATACTCAAAGGTACATGTAAACAAATAGATACATAGACAGTTCTAACATATTTTCAAAATCTGGACTAGTCAGGACAGGATTTCCTGACGGGATTTTCTTTTCCTCATTGAAATCTTTCTGATAGGCTGCCACCTATACTATTTTGTTGAGTCTTGTCTTTTTGCACAACTCTGTGATAAGCAGACACAATGTCACTGAAACCATTTACAAATCAGCAGTAGTAACTAGCCAAGCCTATGAATGATTGGTCTTGCTTTTTAGTCTTGGCTATAGGCCAGTTAACTATGGATTCCGCTTTCAAAGGATCTGCGGAAACTTGGCCACTTCCTTCCCAGTGTCCTAAATAAGGGTCTTTGATTGCTCCTATTTTACATTTTGACACTTTCACAGTGGGACTTGCATCTCTGAATTTTGTCAGCACAATTCCCAAGAGATTTTTATAATCTGACAAAGAATTGCTAAATATTGCAACGTCATCCATATAAACCTATACAAAGTCTTGTAACCTGTTTAACACTTGATTATCGAGCCTCTGAAAGATGGCTCGTGCATTAATTAACCCAAAAGGTAACACTTTGAATTCAAAAAGTCCTAAATCAGTAATGAAGGTGGATTTTGTCTGTGCTTTCCTGTCCAATGGGATTTACCAATAGCCCTTTGTTAGGTCTATAGTGCTTAGTGTCATTGACCAGGACATAGCCGGTCAGACCTAGTGATCAAAGCAGCAGTTGGGAGCAAGGAGGCAGGCCAGATCTGGATATCCATGGACCAGAATCTGAGATAGGCCAAAGGGCAGACCGAGAGTCAAGTTGACAGGAGATCAGAGTCCAAGACAAGCCAGAGGGCAGACCAAGCCATGTGTCAGGAAGCAGGGAGACTCAGGTTATCAGAGTCTGAGACAGGTCATGGGGCAGATCAGGGTCAAGAAGAGGGGCAAAGTTGGGATACCAGGAAGTCAGAGTCAGGCAGCAGGAGCAGGGTTACAAATCACTCTAGTATTTGAATGCAGGAGTAATGAAATGTTGTTATCCTTATTGTACAAGTAAAGGGCAGCAGAACTGTGCTTAACATGCCCTGATTGAGGGGGTCACCCTAAACTGAACCTTGTTTGCTAAGCAGGGGTAGGGATGCCAAATCCCAGGGAAGATGAGATTGAGTGGGAACAGTTGTTCCTAGTGGTGGTGTGGCTGCTGCCTAGAGAGTCCTAGACATCATTTGGCCTATCCTTCTCCAGCATTTAATGACAGAGCTGATTAGACTCAATTAAGAGCCCTTGTTTCCAGCTGGTGATTCCTAGAGCTGCCCTGATTGCTGAGCAAGTCTAGGGACTAAGCCTTAGACTTAGACTTTGTGTAGGGACAGAGAAAGGCAACCCAGAAACTGCACTGGCAGTGAGATTCCCACTATCTGCTGAAATCACTGAGAGCTGGGTTAGTGGTGGAACCTCCGAATGTGATGTCACAGCAGAAAGAGGCAGCGGGATGGCAGCCAATGGCAGCAGAGGACAGCAACAGCAGAGGCATTGCCCAGGGCCCCTCCCCCCACCCATGAACACCTCTGAACTCTGGGTCTTCACTAACCAAGGACTACCACCTGTGAGTGAGGTGCCATGGAGGGAAAGGAGAGTGGTGTGTTAAGGGACATTTGTTTGTTGGACTTTCATGCTGCAAGATGAAAAATTGAGGCAAAGGACACTGCCCAACCCACTGTGGGGTGGGTGTTCGCCTATGGTCATTTACTTTTGATTATGGTTGTGGTGTTTTCCCAAATTGAGAGAGGGGAAGCATTGCCTCTTAGAGGCATGCACAGGTGGCGTTTAGTTTTCCCAGATTACTGTGGGCGGGCTCAGGCCAGTTCTGTTTTCTGTTGTTAAGAGAAATCCCTAAACATTGAACCATGCCCTTACTGCTGCCGACTCAACCTCGCAGAAGGGTTACACATGAATTCTGCATTTTGTGCCTTTTATCAAGAGTACACCAGCACCAAGTCCCTCTGCATCAAACCATCACTCACAGGCATTGCGGTCATACCACAGTTTCCATGCAGTTGGCTTTTAGTGAGGTTTTGCTAAACAATTTCCATCATAGTTTCTAAATTTTTCCTAAATTTCTGTACATATTCAGCCAGTGGTTCCCCTTCTACCTCAGTGCCATCGTCCCAGGAGTTCCTGATAAGGTCCAATGGCCCATCGCATGGGGTGAACTCTGTGGACCCTTGGGGTACATCCCTGTAAGTGAATAATTTCTCTTCTTCTTCTTCCACATGTCTGGTGTAGAGCAGCAACTATAATTTCACCTGAAGTTGATTGAGCCAAATGGCTACGACAGGAGTAGCAGAATTTATTGCAGTAATGCCTCCTTCATATTTATAAATTGGGCAGTAGGTAGTGATATGTTTGATGGCCTGTCGTGAGGAACCATGCCAGTGAGTCCCTGATTTTCCATTTGTGCATTAGATGTCCGCATCTACCATGGTTGGTTTGGATTCGGTTCAGAGTTGACCAAGATGACTGTGGAAGGTCAAACCCAGGAACCTTCTGCATGGGATCTGGCACAAGGTGCTTATTTTTTAAGTCTTGTTTAGCCCAATCTGCTTTCC
Organism: Terrapene triunguis; assembly: GCF_002925995.2. Lineage (NCBI taxonomy): Eukaryota > Metazoa > Chordata > Testudines > Emydidae > Terrapene > Terrapene triunguis. The sequence goes on from NW_020664544.1 coordinate 2,311,475, forward strand.
AAGCCTCCTTCTGATCGTAGCCTGATTGCCTGAGGCTAAATGAATGTGCACAGAAAGGCTTGCGGAACTTAAGACATTGCGGTGGGGGGGCGCTGTCAAGGTCTTGGCAGATAGGAAGACATCTGTTTTCCTGGATTTGCTTAGCTTCGTGGAATGTCGCAGCAGTTTGGTGTATCGGCGGAGGAGCGATGTTAGACAGAACAGGTATCCATGGTGTTGGAGTCGACTTAAGGGTTCCCGTGATGCAACGCATCACTATATTCAGCTGGGTATCCACAAGTCGCATGTGGCTGCATCTGCTCCATACCAGTGCACAGTATTCAGCTACTGAATATACAAGTGCTATTGCAGATATTCGCAACACTGATGCACCCCAGGTTGTATATGCTAGTTTCTGGATTATGTTGGCTCTCGTTTTTATCTTTACAAATAAAAACGTAACATTACGTGCCTGTCATTTGACCTCTTGGCTGCATACATTCTTGACATAAATTTTAGAGTCCCATTGACCCTTTCAACTAAATCGTTTGTCTCCCCACACGTTTTACCCCACACATCTGCCATAATTCACCACGTAACTGGGACATGAAATGTGACTCACAGTCTGAGCTCTCCTCTGGAAAACCTACTCATCTGAATTCAGTGAACAGAGCCCCCTACTCATGGTTTCAGCCTCTATATTAGAATAAGCCGGGTATCTAGTGGCAAAGTACAATTCTACCAATATACATCTCTTCCCTCTTGGTGTTGGCCAGGTCATTGGCCCAACTACATCAATGAGAGAGCATAAGCATGAGAATGACTCTATAGCCTGGTGATTAGAGTACTCACTCAGGATGTGAGTGACCCACAAACCAGTCCCCCTGCTTGAATGGCTTTTTAATTATTTATATTATCCACAGCTTCCATAGGAGAGATTGAAGGATTTCCCACATGGGAATATCCCATGTACCAATGGTTACAGCATTCTCCTGAGAGATGGCAGATTACTGTCCCTTCTCCCTTCATGTCGAGAGGGGACTTGAACGGGGGGTCACTAACATCCTAGGTGAGTACCTGAATCACTGGGGTAAAAGTTATTAAGAAATGTTTTACCAACACCTTTTTCCAGCAGTAAATGCATACTGCATACACCTCTACCCCGATATAACGCGACCCGATAGAACACGAATTCAGATATAAGGCGGTAAAGCAGTGCTCCAGGGGGGCAGGGCTGCGCACTCCGACGGATCAAAGCAAGTTCGATATAACGCGGTTTCACCTATAACGCGGTAAGATTTTTTGGCTCCTGAGGACAGCGTTCTATCGGGGTAGAGGTGTACTATCTTTCCCACAGAGTACCGGTTTAGTAAGTAAGTACCTATTGTCCTCTTGACAAAACAAACACAAAAATCTTCCTCTTGAAAGGTCACCTACCCATTCTATTATGAACTGTATACACACAGCTGTCAAAGAAAATACTTTTTCTCTTTCACAACCATGAACTAGGCACCATCAGACTGATTCTATTCTACACAAAAAATGCTTTTAATGGAACCTGTCTTTTCCTTTGTTCTCTGGGACCAATACAGCTCATACCAAATTTCTGTCACATGAATACCCAAACTCCAGGGTGTGGATACATGAAAAAGTGCTAAACTTGAGATGACATATCTATAGCTATATAATTAAGTCATTACAAAGAAAAATAAGTTTTCTTTTTACTGAAATAACTTTAAAAGGAAAGTGTGTTGACGTCAAGTGTTCCCATGTTTAAACCTGGAACAAGAACCTATATATGATCTTTAGATACAAATCAGGAAAAAATATTGTACTATCTATGAGCTTTCAGTTCCAATAACTATTTTTAAAGATTTGCACACATCTACACCCAGGGCCGCCGAGAGCGGGTTCGGGCCCTGGTGAAATTTTTTTTTCGGGCCTCCCAGCAAGGGCGGACTGGCTAAACAGAGCCGACGAGAGGGGGGGGAAGCTGGGCCCCAGGCCCCCTTCCGGACCGCCGGGCCCCGGTAAGGTGCCGAGGGGGGGGGGGGAAGCCGGGCCCTGATAATTTGTACCGGCTTTCCCCCTCCCCCCTCATCGGCCCTGTCTAGACCTAAAAATGAGATTTTATGGCCAAGAAATCTGTTTAAGGATTCTAATTTAATTGTTGGTCCAATAAATATATAATATTGTCTTCCCTCTCCCTTTTCCCTTGACGATTATTACAGATGCAATCATTTTGTCTGTCCCACCTTGTATGTACCTCCAATGATTCAAATTAGTGTTTGTGTAAAGTATCCTGCTAGTAACATATCACAATATAGTGCTGTCGGTGTAGCATAAGGTGTTTCCAGGCTGTGGTTCTGCCCTCCCACATCTACAAAACACACTGACTGGAGGGCACTCGAATCTATTTCATGTTCCACAGTTTAATAAGGAATAAATAGCATGATGATGAGTGCAATTATGAGAACCTATATAGAAAATTGGCATTTTCTGAGTCTCATGAACATTGGTACAATTCATACCAAAGGTGGTATAGTTTTTGAAAATGGCAGAAAGAGAAGAAATATGTACTGATAGGGGATTGTAAATCATCTTCTAAAATGCTATAGTGCTAGTATTTCACACACAGAACTATGCTAAAAGCACATTAGGATTGCATGGTTAAACACCCAGACATCAAAAATTGCCAAAATTAAAAATGCATGTGCAATCTACCACGTTGTGCATTTACATTATGATACAATTTTACTTAAGGTTCTCTGTGAACCTTACAAGTTGTGTAGCAGGGAAAGGGGTATTTTTCAGATAACTACTAGGCGTTGTGATTTCTGCAGACAATCTCACATGGAACGGGCAGAGCTAAGAAAGAGACAGTGCTACCTAATAACTGCCCCCATGACAAATGGGCCGATGATGTCATTATTAATGAAGTTTGAAAGTCCCCAAGGCCCCCAAACAGCAGTTCCTGGGGTGTCCCCTCCCCTTTTAAGTCCACTGTCATAAGTAGAGCTAGGAAAATAATGGATTTTGGTTCAGTGGCAATTAAAATAATATATTTAATAAAATAAACAATAATAAATACTTATTATTATTTTTATTATTTTCAGGTCAAACGAAAAAGAACATTTACTGAAATTTTCAGTGAATTGTTTTGATTTTTTGAATTTTTTTAATGGAAACAACTAGGCAAAATTAACATTAATTCACAAAATGTTTTGGTGTCACTGAATCCACATTTTTTGTCAAAAAGTTTCAGTCTAAAATTTTCACCAAGCTCCAGTCATGACAGAAGATGACCATCAGCCACCCAAGAGATTAGTGCCCCAACTCTGGGATATTAACAAATTATATAAAAGAAACAAAGGTGATTTCAGTTTGACAATAGAAAGTCTTTGTATATGTCATGTGTATTACCTCTTATTGAACTTTCTGTATGATTTTTTTAATATATCCTTTTTTCCTAATTTTAAATGCTGGTTGGAGAAGGCTGCAATTTTTTAGTCCAGATTTAAAAACATATGCATGACAGAAATTTTCAAGAACTATATTCCTTTTAAAACATAAAATTGATACAGTAATGTATTATATATCCAATTACAGATACAGTAATTCCTCACTTAATGTTGTAATTATGTTCCTGAAAACTGTGACTTTATGCAAAATGATGTTAAGTGAATCCAATTTCCCCACAAGAATTAATGTAAATAGGCGGGGTTAGATTCCAGAGAAATTTTTTTCACTAGACAAAAGACATTATGTACAGTATAAGTTTTAAACAATTTTAAACAAACAGTTTAATATTGTACACAGCAATGAATGATAGTGAAGCTTGGTTGAGGTGGTGGAGTAAGAGGGTGGAATATTTCCCAGGAAATGCCTTGCTGCTAAATGTTGAACTAGCACTCGGCTGAGCCCTCAAGGGTTAATCCGCTGTTGTTAATGTAGCCTCACACTCTACAAGGCTGTACGAACTGAGGCAGGAGGGAGGAAACACAATAGATGCAGGGCAGTAGCTGCAAACACTTCCCTGCAAAAACTGAACATGATGATGAGTCCACACTATCCAGCTGGAGCGCAGCATTCCCTCCTCCTGACAGCACATATAGGGCTGCAGAGGTGCTGACCTTCCAAAGTGCTGGGGGGGGGTGCATGCATGAGTGAGACAGTGAGACGTGCATTGCCCCTTTAAGTACGTTGACCCCACTTCAAGTATGCTGCCTTTTTAAGCAGATCCGCCAGTTCAGACAGGAAGCAACAGCTTCCAGCAAGCTTCCTCTTTTCTGTCCCTGAGCCCTGTCCCCCTCCTCTGCTTTGTGGAGAGGGGATACGGAGCGGGGGGTGGGGGGGGACATCCTGAAAGCACCCCTCTCCCCCCCACCCCAACAAGCAGGAAGCTCCCAGGAGCAGCTCCAAGGCAGAGGGCAGGGCAGGAGCAGGACAGCAGTGGGGGAGGGACAGCTGAACTGCTACTGGGCAGCTGCTGAGCCAGATACTTTACAGAGAATTTAGGGGAGCTAATGGGGGGGGCTGTCCCCTGGCCCCCCCTGGTTCTAATCCCCACAAGGAGGGGCTGCTCTTCCAGAGAATCCTGCAAGCAGTGGACAAAACAGGCAGCTGGGATTATAAGGGAGGACTGCGCAACTTTAAATGCGCTTGTTTCCTAACAGATTAGCAACGTATTAATGTTAACCAGGACAACGTTAAATGAGGAGTTACTGTCTATTAAAAAGGCTCAGGTATACCAACTCAACCCCTCTCCCTCCCATCACTACAGAGTTTTACTACATAAGTTGTCTGTTTATTGTGAAGGAAACACGGTTCAAAGAAAAACAAAACAAAAAGGATATATCAGTCTATTTATGAGTTCTTTAGGAAAGATAGTATTAATGTAGGTGAATAATACAATTAGTGCTCCTAAAAAATTACTCTTGGACCTAGTAAAATATTTCCTTCTTTATTCATAAATACATAACTTTGGGATGGTAGTACAAGGGAGACTCAAATCAAATCCTGTTAGATACCCAAGAAAACATGTATGCTGTAGACCCCCTTCTCATTGGGATAAAGTACAAACACAGTACAGTCTTGAATCATTTTCAAACAACTTAGAGAAAAGGAAAAACCTTTAAAGAGTCCAATATAAAATGATGGTATAATATGTCACAAATATTTCTCTGTAAACTCTTCCCCATCCATACTTATTATTGGTGTCTAAGTGCTGGTATTGCTTTCTGCTCAATCTTTAGTGATTTTCTATAGAAAATCATGTTTTTGTTCTTTTCTTTCTGTTTCGTGACAACTGACAGAAAGAGAAATATAATGAGATTAAAGGAATCTTTCTACTGGTTCTCTCAGGTATATTACTACAAGAACAGCCACAAATAATAAAGGAGATTAATATTAGAATGCGAAAAAAACTATGTATGAGCGATTAAAATGAAAGATACTTTTCTGTGCTCAGTTGCACATGATGAAACATTAAAATGAAAGCTTAGCTCTACTCCACCCATATCCCTTATTAGTAGAACAAATATCTGGAGGGTGATATATTTTCACATGAATGGACAATATGGATTTGCACATATCATTTAGTATGGTCAGGAGATGTTAAGCTGGGAAAAAAAGAAAAAGATGAAATGCTTTGCTTGAGGAGGTGTGGACTGTACAACTGAAACACCCATTTCTTTCTGTATATAAAGGCTAAAAGTGCTCTCTGAGCTACCCTGCTCTGCTTCATCTACTGGTTACACTAGATCAGGGCAACTTGAACACAATGGCTCTTTCTGTGCGTACAGGGGGAGGATCTCGGCAATTTTCGTCCCGGAGTGGTCTTATTGGGGGATCTGTAAGAACATCTAGTTCCAGTGGTGCAGGAGGCTTTGGTGGGGGATCTGCTGGAGGCTTTGGTGTTGCTTCTCTGCTTGGTTCTAGTTCTGGCTTTGGTGGAGGTTTTGGGAGTAGTAGCTTGGGAGGAGGCTTGGGTGGTAGCTTTGGTGGCAGCTCAGTTGGTGGCTTTGGAGGTAGCTTTGGTGGAGGTTTAGGAGGCGGCTTTGGTAGCAGCTCAGGCGCTGGTTTTGGTGGAGGTTTAGGAGGTGGCTTTGGTAGCAGCTCAGGTGCTGGTTTTGGTGGAGGTTTAGGAGGTGGCTTTGGTAGCAGCTCAGGTGCTGGTTTTGGAGGTGGCTTTGGTGCTGGCAGTGGTGGTGATGGTGGCCTTCTCTCTGGCACGGAAAAGGAAACCATGCAGAACCTGAATGACCGTCTGGCTGCCTACTTAAACAAAGTACATTCTCTGGAGGAGGGTAATACTGACCTGGAGCATAAAATCCGTGAGTGGTATGAGAAAAATGGTCCTGGTGCTGGTGGCCCTGGAGCTGGCCATGATTATAGTAAATATTACCCAATAATTGAAGACCTTAGGAATAAGGTAAAAAAAATCACGTTTCATCTTTTTACAATCTAAATTCACCTAATATTGTCCGAGGTGAAAATTACAATAATTCTTTTGAGAAACTAACAGCAAATTTTCTCTATGATACTGTTATTTGTAATGATCATCTATCATATTGTGCTGATACTAAGAACATTTTTGTTGTAGTGCAGATAAAGCAAATGTATTGAAATTGTGTAGCGAAATTCCTTTTGATGATGTTAACTCACCTGGCCTCATTTGAATTAAAGAGACGGCAGAGATAAAATTAACTAATACTAACTCAGATTATTACTTTTCTTCTTGATAGTTAAAAAAGTTTTCATGTTAATACCCTTCATACTTCTTTCACCTCATACATTCTTTCATCTTATTCATTCTGCAATAAAGAGACTATCTGAAAAGCTACTTTAGAGCCCATGAGCCAGATATTCACTGGCATAAATTGGTTGCTTATTTACATTAGGCGAGAATCTGGTCCTAAATATTTTAGTTATATATTCTACAAGAGTCTAATGAATGTCCCTTGCATTATTATATTACTAAATACATTGAACAGTAAGTCTATCAGGTTATAGAATCACCCTTGGGCATCCTGTTTGTCTTTCCAGATAATTAATGCCACTATTGATAATGCCAGGATCGTTTTGCAGATTGATAATGCCAGACTGGCTGCTGATGACTTCAGACTGAAGTAAGCAGAGAGTACTATTATGAAACCCATTATAAATGTTTTATTTAAAAATTCCAAATCAATTCAGCGATTTTCAGATATTTCTCTTAGAAAATGTAAATGAAACATTCTTGTACAATTTAATAACAATCATAATCATAATACATTGGTTTTGAAGTGGTAGTAAAAGATGTAACCATCTAGTAAAAAACAGTTATGTTATTTTTATTTGTATGGGTTACACTGATCCCATTTATGGTATAAAAACCTGGTTTATGATTTCTTTTAAGATATGAGAATGAAGCAGCCCTTCGCCAGAGTGTGGAGGCTGATATCAACGGTCTGCGTAGAGTTCTGGATGAGCTGACTTTGACCAGAGCTGATCTAGAGATGCAGATAGAAAGCCTGAATGAGGAGCTGGCTTACCTCAAGAAGAACCATGAGGAGGTAGACAGATTTTTTGCTTCAGTATTGCAGTTTTCTCATAAATTGATTAATAGTAAAACTCAAAATGTACTAGAAAAAAGGAGATGAGATGTGCAATGTCAGTCTTTTCTCTGATTTTTTTTTTTTATCCTGAGAAAGAGCTCTTTTTGTTGTTGGATTTTTGTTTGTTTGTCTTCAGTTCAATCAAGGTATTGGGGGAGAGAGAGACACAGAAAGATGCAGACAAAGAGACAAACTGTGAGCGTTTAATGGTGCTAGTATTACTGGTTTTCTCAGATTCACCTCCAGTAATATAATAAGCAATTTTCCCAATAATATATGCTTTGTATAAGGCCTCTCTGTGTAGGGACAACAGATAGCTGTATCTTTGCCACACCCATCTTGGCCTAACTACTTTATTGAAAAAGGATTAAGTAGGCTTGGATCTGCCATGTAAGAATGGAAAAAGCTTACAACTGCATCTTTTGATTACTTTTCTGGGCTTTAAAAAAACATCAGGTGCAAAAGCCCTTTAAAATGCACCAGCATGTTACATTCTGTTTAGTTTTGGTTTTGCAAAGTTCAATTATTTACCTTTTGCCTTTGGGTAGGCAGCAACATGTTTTCTTTCCAGCTGCTCCTGAGTTTCTGGGTTTATTCTGGAAATGTACAGGACACTGAACTGTCAGCATATTTGCTTCCACTAGTATGCAACACATTTTTAACTCTTGCTATCACTTCATCACAACAGCTCTTCTTAGTTTTTTGTCAGTCTATTCAGTGATGAATGAAATGAAACTGGTTTGCAAGATCTTTTCATATTCTTTTACAAAGTATCATGAAAATCAGCCAGATGTATTATTTTGATACAATGGATGTTTACATGCATTTTCAACAGATGTGGCAAAACTGTATGAAATATAAAATAATGTACGAAAAAATATCTTTCCCACTAAGGATAAGTTTTCTCTCAAGTTGAAAGCTAATACCGAAATGAACCAGAGGAACCTGTGAAGTCAATTAAACTAGTACCCTATCTTTTCCTTCAGTGATTTTTTACTAATAGCCTAGGACACTGGGTGGGGAAGAGATAACTTCTCTGTAATTTAGAAATGTCCACAAAAGATGTAAAAATTGAAATGGCAAGATTGTAGATATGAATTGCTGAGGTTGCTGTGATACAGTGAAAAGATATTCATATTTAAAACAGGGTAAATTTAACAGTACAGATAGTGGTAGATTAGTTTAGACTAGGAAGGTTTAATATTGAATTAAAGTGATCTTGAATCATACACTTTTCTTTATACATAATTTAGAGCTGATTATTTTGTTCATTATTATACTGAAACAGTTTTATTTCCTTTTATCCTTCTAGGAACTTCAAGGTTTCCAAGGTAATGCCACTGGCCAAGTCAGTGTTGAAATGGATGCTGCTCCGGGAACTGATCTGACCAAGCTTCTGAATGACATGAGAGGACAGTATGAAGTCATTGCTGAACAGAACCGAAAAGAGGCTGAAGCATGGTTCAATGAAAAAGTAAACATCTTAGAGCTAACAAATTCAGCCAAACATAGTTAAATATAGGAAAAACATTTGTAGTAGCTGAATTACATTCTATTTTTCCTTGCTATTTCAGAGCATGGAACTGAAAAGGGAAATCTCCACCAACACTGAACAGCTTCAATCAGGAAAAAATGAAATCACAGATCTAAGACGCATTCTTCAGGGCTTGGAAATTGAACTACAGTCTCAACTTGCCATGGTATGCTCACAGACAGCTGCTACTCGGAGTAGCTTTTCCAATTTCAGATATACTGCTATTTAAGATTAACATTTAATTATCCCAGGGAACTCTGTGTTCTTTTTAGTCCATAAACTCCAGTAATATCTGGAATACCTGAATTGCAAGTAATGCATTATAAAACAAATACATTGTTATGACTGGGTACAGCAAAAAACAGGATTACATATTAAATAAGAAGCCAAAGCAGGAATTCTACAAATTAATATTTCATTCAAAGAAGAAAATTTTTAAATATTTCACTATACACAATGAGAAAGAATACCACTTCTCTCCATCATTTTAGCCCACTTTTCTTCCTAATTATTAAATTGTTTTCTTCTCCCCATTCATAGACTACACTTAATCAGTAACATATCTTTTTATGCAGAAAAAATCCCTTGAAGACACATTGGCAGAAACAGAAGCAAGTTACTGTGCTCAACTCTCACAAATACAGCTTCAGATTGGGAATCTGGAGTCCCAGCTTTTCCAGGTCAGGGCTGATATGGAGCGCCAGAATGCAGAGTATCAGCAACTCCTGGACATCAAGACCCGGCTGGAAATGGAGATTGAGACCTACCGTCGCCTGCTAGATGGGGAGTTTGGGTAAGTAAAGAACTGAAATTGAAAACTCCCTTTTTACTCATTCCCCATGGTGAATTTCACAAGCTTTCAATGTGAATTCCAAGGAAGTAGGGAATGGTGCAGACTGGTGGTCCACAAAACAACAGAAAGTAAGGCCTATGACACACACCTTTCAACAATACATTCGCTGGTTGTAAAAGATCCTGTAATGATTAAAGTTATAGCTCTTTTTAAATATAGAAACCACTTAAGGAGAATCAGCAATTCTATCCTATATTTAAGTCACTCCTTGAATGTGACTGGAGTTAGTGTGTGTTAGCCTGAATTAGAGATACATGGAATTTCAGGGCTTAACTAAGATATGACAGAATTAAACCTGTGTAAAAGTAACGAGACTGTTCACACAAAATTAATTTTGTTTTGGGCCATTTCATGCCAGAAATTTTGTTTTTCATGGAGTTCCTGCAAAACTACCAGAACAATGACTTAAGAAAATGTTGAAGTAGATGTAGTCATATATGTTTTTGAAGTTAAATAAATTGTCCTTTTCAACTAATACAGGGGTCGGCAACGTTCGGCACGCGGCTCGCCAGGGTAACCACCCTGGCGAGCCGAACGTTGCCAAGCCCTGAACTAATACGTTTGGTAGCCTGGTAAGAATTGACCTGGCAGTGTTGCAATCGTACTGACTATTCGAAGCAGGATAATATAATGATTTTTGTTTAAGTAAAGTTCTTACTCATGATGCTGATGATTTCAGTATTTTTAAAAAGAAGAAGAAATCAGAGAGAACTTATTCCTGACTCATCCAGGATTTAAAAAAAAAAAAAAAAAACTTGCTGCTCTATACTACTGATCCTGACAACTATTGTGTGACATTGTGTATCTGTGATTTCTTTGCAGAAATGGATTTGCTGGGGAACAAGGAGGTTCATTTGAAAGTTCATCCTTGACAGGTTCCATATCACAAACACAATCACTGGATTCTTCTAATGGTGAGTTGAGTCTCCTGGGATAACATTTATTTTTGCAAGTGCCCATTGACCCTGAGCATTTAACTTCAACTGATGATTAGATTTGTGTGTATATACTACTAAGTACTGTGAACTGTAGATGTAAAATTGTCGTTAATGTTTGTATGGGGGAGGAAATACCCAGTTAAAATGATTTTATAAAACAATTGCTGTAACTAAATTAGTAAATGCCATTCTGTTCCACTACACCGTAAAGTTCATCATGACAAGAAACTTTAATCTTTAATTTTAAAAGGATTAAGGACATAACTAGTTATCTGTTTGTATAATTCTGCTTTATAACTTTAATTGATGGGGTCTGATGTCAATGTCAGTGTCAACGTACGAAGATTCAGCAAACACACACATATATGCGAGGTCAGACCAATGTGAGAACCACAAACACAGTTATATGTGGGACAGAAAAGCCTGTTCTTGACTATTGCAAGCTGTTGTATCCTTGCTTTTTTCATATTTTTCTTTTTATTTTATTTTATCATATTTCATATTATTCACCATGTTTTTCATATAAGCTGTTAATGTGTCTTGCTTCAAAGTGGTGAATGGCGACATGACAAATCTGCCGTCATCTTGCTCTGGCATGGACTGTTGCTTCCTAGTTGCTGGGGTCATCCCAACATGCTTTCAAGTTTGAGTTCAATATGTCCTTATATTGTTTGTACTGGCCACCATGAGAATGGGTGCCTTGCTTTAGCTGACTATAAAATATGGCATTGGCTTTTCTCGAGTTGGCCATACGAACGAAATGCCTAGTCCAAAGCAGCTGAACTGAGTGTGCTTTGAATGACAGACATCCAACAATGATTAAGGAGTTTGATATTGGGAATCCTGTCATACCATTTGACCCTGCAAACAGACCAAAGACAGAGCATATGTAATTGATCTAGTTTCTTAATGTGTTGACACCATGTCTCACAAGCATATGGAAGCATTGTAAGCACAGTTGCCCAATAGACATTTAGCTTAGTGCTTATTTTGACATCCCTGTCATTCCTTAGGCAGCATTCCAAATTCCATTCTGCATTTGGAGGGTTTTTTTAATAACATTAATACTTTCATAAACTAACTCTTTTTATTAATGTTTAGATCCAACCAAAACCAGAAAGATCAAAACAATTGTTGAGGAGGTGGTGGATGGTAAAGTTGTCTCATCCCATGTAAAGGAAGTTGAAGAGAAGATGTAAGCAACAGCATGACACTGCAGAGGATCCAGTCATTAGATTGTTTCATTGACAAGCATCCCAATGAAGAGACATCACTTTGGATCTCTATTCTTTTGTCTGAAGCGATGAGTACATGTTGCCTTCTTTTTCTTTTGATTTTACTAGGATTCTTTTATACAAAACTAAAATAAATTTCTGAATCTCTGAAGTTTGGTAATGCAATCAACATTCTGTTTCAAATTATACTTGTCTTTATTACTTTTCAAAATTACTTTTATTACTTTCACCATTCAAATCCAGCTATTTTTATGTCATTAGTAAATACCTGAAAAAAACAGATTTCTAGTGTACACGTTAAATTTTCAGTTTATTATTATACAGTAGGCTTTTTATCTGTAATTTTGATAAGTGAATAATAAATAATTACTCTGCTATTCTAAACCCCATATACAGTTTTTAACCAATAAAAAAGGAATAAACAAGCTTTTAAAATATGAGTACTCTTTGAGAGGTGCTATCATAACTTTAGAACTGTAGTTACTGACCATATACTTTTTTCTGTTCAGTACCTTGCTTTATCATACAATTTGTGTGTGTATGTTTGTAATTTTAATCCTCATTTAAGAAAGAGTGTTTGTACCTGAAACAAGAACATTACATTCAAGCACTGTTTAAGTTTGTGATCAAAGCAGTATTTGATGTTGCACAATTTAAATACCATACTCTGTAACAAACTGGAGTATCAAGATGCATTTATTATGAAATGCAAATACATTCTCTTGTTGCCTAATTTTTTTCCAACTGGAACCACCCAACACACTCTAGAGCACAAATGTTGTAGATGAGACTTTATTTTAAAACCTTAACCTAAACATAATAAAGGAAGCTTCATACTAGTGATTTTACTACTGGGGCACTAAGAACATTTAGGAAAATAAATTCCATTAATCAGTCACAATTAATTCAACATAATGCTTCCAAATGAAGAACACGTATGACTTAGACTGTAAGTTTGCTGGAGTGGAACTGTTTTATTCTGTATTTTGTAAAGCATCATGAACATGTATTGTGGTGATATAAAATAATTATTATTACTCATAATTATTATTAATATGACTCAGCTGCTCCAATAGCCCAGAATACAGGGCACATTACACTAGGGGACTTCATAACAGCAGTCAGACTTCATGAACAACTGTAAATTTTACTGAATACCCTGAGTAGCACAACAGAAAACTGAGAAGCAATGTCAAAAGTGCCTTCATTAATGAATACACAAGCAACTATAATAGAGCATTTACCTATAGTGTTCTGCCTAAAAGTATGATCCAGAGTTAGCAATGAATGACATGATAATGACCAAGATGCTATCACAGGGAACATTCTCTAAAAGCAGTGACTTGTCATGGTGTGGTGTGTTAAAGGATGGTGAGCATGACATAAATAGCTTGCCCCAATGCTGGGGCATGAGATGGGGACAGCCAGTGTATATGACATGGCATTCCCCATTTGCCAGCAATGGAGTTTCATGTTGGCAGAACCCACTCCACCTGAAATCAGAAAATGAGTGACTCATGAAGGGCAAAATTAGCCAAACCGTTACTGCCACAATGGAGAAAGACATTTAAAATAAACATTCTGTCTGCAGAATCAAGAACGCCCATGCTTGTACACTTACTGAAAATGAAGAGTGTTTGAGAGTAGATAGTCTGTCTATCTATGTTTCAAAGTATAATATCATAACCAATTATCAGCCAGATTTTATTCTTCGATGCCATCTATTGGGGGTTCACAAAACAAACTTTTCAAATATGTTTCACTTTTTAATCACAACACTTAAGTAACTATTAAAAAGCATCTCACCTGAAACAAAGGTATGAGACAGATTGTGTGCCACAGAACAGAATCTTACTTCTCAAATAGTCCCATTGATTTCAATGAAGCTATCTGGAAAGCATAGGTCTATCCAGATGAGGGTTCACAATCTGGTCTGAAAATGAACAAAAATCTTAAACTTGCATGCAAGGGGAGAGGAATCGGCAGTGACTTCAGTGATTTTACAGGTGTGTTCTATTGGATACCTTCACAGAACTATCATCCTTGCTACCTTTCTTCTTGATAAAGCAAAACTGACAGTATTCATTTACTAGAATATACTTCTCAGTGTCTGACCTCCCAAGTGAGCTGATAGATATTTTATGACAACTGCAGGGAAATGTTTTTTCATGATTCTTAGTATATAACAGAGCTGATGTTAATTTATTGTGAAATTTAACCCTGTGCACATGGTCATCACAAGACTTTAAGCAGAGGTGAAAGTAAGCCGGTCGGTGTACCGGCAAGAGCCTGTGCGCCATACCGGGGCGGATCGGCTTCCCCAGGCCCTTTAAACTGCCGCCAGAGCCCTGCTGCCAGAGCCCTGGGGAAGCGGCGGTGGGGCTCCGGTGGCGATTTAAAGGGCCCGGGGCACCTGCCGCAGCTACCGCCGTGGGCCCTTTAAATCATCCCCGGAGCCCTGGGATAGCGGTGGCGGGGCTCTGGCGGCTATTTAAAGGATCTGGGGCTGTGGCAGCCGCTATCGCCCCAGCCCTTAAAATAGCCGTTGGAGCCCCGCCGCCACCTCCTCAGGGCTCCAGCAGCAGGGTTCCGGGGATGATTTAAAGGACCTGCAGACGCTCCAGGTGAACAAAATGACAGTGTATTAGATATTCAATTCAATGATTCCATCGAGTTTAAAATCATCAAATTTTGGTGTAGACTCATTTATAAGCCGACCCCCGCTCTTTGATGAGTCACTTCTTTACCAAAAATATTCGGCTTATGAACGAGTATATACGGTACTTTGTTCTGTTTCTTACTTGAAACCACTTAAATCCTACTTTTTATTCTTAAAAAATCACTTTTGTTTATTATTAAACCCAGAGTAAGTGATTAATACCTGGGGGAGCAAACACTGTGCATATCTCTCTATCAGTGTTATAGAGGGCGGACAATTTATGAGTTTACCCTGTATAAGCTTTATACAAAGTAAAATGGATTTATTTGGTGTTTGGATCCCATTGGAAGCTGGGTGTCTGGATGCTGGAGATAGGAAACCTGCTGAGAAGTTTTTGGTTAAAGTCTGCAGCTTTGGGGGCGTGGACCAGACCTGGGTATGTGTTGCAGCAGGCTAGCGTGTCTGGCTCAACAAGGCAGGGTTCTGAAGTCCCAAGCTGGCAGGGAAAACGGGCTCAGAGATAATTCCAGTACATCAGGGAACAGTCCCAAGGGGGTCTCTGTGACCGAACCGGTCACAATGTCAAACTCAGAAATAAACACTGGTCTTTTTAAAAACATTTCTCTGTATTTAGGAACACATTGACCAAGAAGTCAGAGATATCAGTCCAGATTTTCTGCTAAGTTGATTTTCCACTGGGAACGGCTCCAACTTGCACCTCCCTGGCAACAGTCTCTAAGGGCCAGATTTTCAAATATATTTTGGCACCTAAAAATACAGATTGGTGCCCAGTGAGATTTTTCAAAAGCACCTAATCAGGTTAGGTACCTAATTCTATTGATTTCAATGTTCCATAGGTGCTTAATCTTCTTAGGCCCTTGTGAAAATCTCACCAGGCATCTAGCTGCATCTTTGGGCACCTAAATACCTTTGAAAATCTGGTCCTAACACACTGTCAACCAGCTGTGCCGAGCCAGTGTGCTAGGCAGTAAGGCCACTGTCCTTCTCCAATCTGAATATATCCCCTGCAGGAACTATGGGGAAGATGATGTAGGATTGGGGAATCCCCATCAGGGGAGTTAGGACCAGATGTTATTCCATTTGCACCTTAGGAATGGCACAAAAGAGATGGAGTGGGAGTTACCATTTCCATGTTGCTGAGTCACTAGGAAAAAGAGTGAGACATGTCACGGGGATGATAATTCATAATTGGTTAACCATTGTTCTAGGATCATTTAAAAGACAGATTTGACTATCAGCATCACACCTTGCCCTTGTGAACCTTTATTAGTCAAGTGTGGTGAAGCACTAGCCAAACCTATATTGGACAGAGAAGGGCAAAACCACAGAAGTATTCACTCCTTAACAGGATAAGAATAGTTGATATGAATGACTAAGCATTTAACAAAGCTTGTTTTTATGGGCCAAAAACCTGTTTTGTGTTTCAAGGTCTAGTAATGAGTATGTGTTGCAACATACAGAATATGATTTCAACAAAACAGGAGATTTAGGAAGTCAGTAGCTTTTACCAGGCTTGAAGGGTAACTGGTTAAAATAACTTCACATTTTCTTGCAAAGATCATTAAGCAAATGCACAGTAAATGTAAAGCTCTATACAAATCTATTTTTTATTTAGCTATTGCCAAACTTCAGTCTTTTTTATTCAGGGCTGTGGAACACAGTTGAGATGAATTTCTTTTTAATGATTTTTCAAATAAAAAAATTAAGTCCAGGGAAGAGACATCAGGACCTAAAAAAAATGAGGTTAATTCACTTTTACCCTTACATGAACCTAGAAATTGCAACACCAAAATAGACCAATGGTCTACCTAGTCCAGTATCCTTTTCTGGTATGGCATATGCTGCCAAGAAAGATGTAAGCCCTCTCCCGCTCCTCTGCCCCCACTTCAACAACATTGCAGGACATTTTCTTTAAGACCACAACATAGGATCATATTATACTCTGAAGAAAAGAATAGCCATTAAAGATAAAACATTTTTATCTTAATCTAGTGTAAGTGCAGATTCTATATGTCTTATTTGTTTTTTAATTTTACTAAGCTATTAAATCTTATGGCTGTGATATATATATATATATGTTAATTATACTTCTTTAAAGAGGTACTTCCTTTTACCCATTTAAGCTAAATCCTACTCACCTTACTTATGTAAGCAAGCAATCTAACTTAAATTCCTTGTCAGTTCTAGTTAATAATCTGGGAGTTCATAAACAACCTTACAGCAAAGTTATTGGAACTACTCATGTTCCAATATTGGAACTACTCAGGTTTAAAGTTAAGCATGTGCTTATGTGCTTTGCTGAAATCTGGTCTCTAACAAAAATAGCAGAAAAAATTGAGCTATGTGGAGAGACATTATTTAAAGTAAAATATTATCAATAACAGAAAACAGGACACAAAGCAGTTGTGGCTCAGTAATGTTATTTTTTCCATAAATGGCCTCTTTTCATGTTTTCATTCATGTTAAAGTGGCCTCTAAGAGGTTATAAAAATATATAGTGTCAGAATGAGTGTATTATTGTCCAACTAATGTCACAACTAGGGATTTATTAATATATTTCTACTGCAAAGGTCACAGTGCAGGAGAAGAAGCAGACTCCACAGAAATGAAGATTACTAATGGAGTTCTTCGAGATGGCTCTGCAAATATAAACTTATGGGTATTGTGCCACCTATTGATGCCTAACAGCAGAACCTTCTCCAAGCAGTTTGTCAGAGCACTCATTTACCCCTTCCTCCCTCTCCGCCCAGTGGCTCAGAACATTCTGATGGCAAGGCTATATAAGGGGCACAGAGCCCTCCAGCATCTCAGTTTCTTCCACCACCAACCCACAGACAGAATAAAAGGACTCTGAGAAAGAGGGGATGGCGGGTGCTATTTTGAAGAACTCCGGTTACAAGTAAGTAACCTTCGTTTCTTCTTTGAGTGGCTCTGCATATTCCCACTTACGAATAGTTTGATAAGCAGTGCTGAAAATAAATTGGAGGAAACTGAACAGAACAGAGACTGAAGCACCACTCTACCAAATCTAGCATCAGCCCTTGAAGCCAAATAGAAAGCATAATGTGATAGTAAAAGCATATACAGAATTGTAGACAGCAGCCCTGCAAATTTCAGGGGCTTGCTTAAGACAAGTAAAAGACATTGCTATAGCTCTAGTGGAATGAGACTGTACCGTCGCAGGTGTTGGGATGGTGCCGAATTGGTGTAGCCATACTGAATGAATGGTGAGAACATGGCTTGACATGACTGAACTGCGAAAGAAGATTCTGGGAGCAGAATCCTTCTCTTAGCATCAGGCAGATGGTAGAGGTGAAACTGACTGGCTCCATGCTGTATGTATGATGAATACTTATCTTTGGGTCAGCAAATATGTCCACTTGAAAGCAAACAACATGTGTAGGACATCCTGAGTGGAGCATGGGCTGACCGGGGCATCTCAACCCTGTGAAGGACATCACGCAGGGGGATGAAGTGAATGATTGAAAAGGGAGTGAATGTGGGGTAATGTTCAGTTGGCACCACTCTGCAGTCTTCTCCTAAAGTATTAGGTAAAAATTAGTAGCTACACGCCTACTGGGCATGCTTATAAGACATGTGACTCCTTTGAGGAAAAAGAATATAAAAATCAAGCAAATTAAATTACTGTTGGGGGAATTCCTTAATTGACGCGTGAAGACACTGCTAGAGAGAGTAGCCAAAACTCTGCTCCGTGGGCTCGAGTAGGACTGTGACCAGAGGGGTTTCCAGGCAGCCAAGGCCTTGCCTCGAGGGAATCCGAGACAGACCAGAGGGCTGAGGAGACCAGACCTGGAGAGAAGAAGTCGCCCATAGAATTGTTAACCATCTTCTCTGTTTGCCAAGCAGGAACTGTGTGAGGCTAGCACGGGGCCTGTTTGTGTATGTTTGTGAAAGAGAGGCTCGCTAAGAGGAATTTATAGCTCTTAGTGTATAGTTCTTTAATGTCTAACATAGGAGTTATGTGCTTAATGCAATCCTTTACCGCTTGTGTAATTCCTTCTCGAATAAACTGCAGTGTATGCAAGCTAATTACTGTGGACCTCTTTCACTGGTATGACAGTAATCTGCTCCGCTGGGAGCCATTAAAGATCCATTCAGGGGTAGTAGCCCCCTGGTGCCAACAGCAGGTACAGGAAATCTTGTTAATATGTAACATTCAACAATACATTATTTAATCCATTAAATCCAGAAGGAAAGCACCTGGGATGGACTGACTGTCCCTTCCTGCTCTCAACCAGAAGAGGCAACACTTTCTGTTTACTCCTGGGGGAATTCTGTGCCACTGCGCATGTGCAGATTTCCCTGCTTCCCCGCAAAAAAATGACTTTCTGATGGGGAAGCAAAGGGAAGCCACAAGAGCGGTCATGCAATCGTCCCCAGCAGTATGTTTCGGGTGTCCAGGGCAGCCGGGAGAGAAGTACATCACTGTGGGGCAGGAGGTGGGACTGTGGAAGACTTGGCTGATGCTAAGCTGCTAGTCCCAGCTGGGCTAGGAAGGATTGGACTTCCTCTTCTGCACAGCATCCGGGGCTGGGTCAGATCCACCCTCAGATTTCTCCCCCAGCCACAGGAAGCTCTGCAAGCACACACACACACACCCGCTTCCCGCATCCATCGCTCCTCAGCTGCACAGGGAGGGATCCGTGTACAGGGAGCTGCTCCCCCATCCGCCCAACCCCCATGCATCCAGACCCCCTCATACCCCGACCACCAGGCCAGAGCTCTTGACCAAGTTGACCCAGGCAGACGAGGCCGCTGAGTAAACGGCCTGGCAGGCCTCCAACCACACAAGGTCGCCCAGGTCCTGGACCACGAGGAGCACGTCATCGGCATACACCAACAGGACCAGCCGCAGCTCCAGCTCCAGAAGCACCAACCCCGTCAACCTCCGGCGGAGGAGACAGAGGAAAGGCTCGATCGCCAGAGTGTACAGATGGCCCGAGAGGGGGCACCCCTGCCGTACTCCCCGCCCGAAGCTGACCGGCTCGGTCAGGATCCACTTGAGCCTGACCAGACACTCTGCCTCAGCGTACAGCACCTGGAGAAAGCCCACGAACTGGAGCCCAAAGCCGAACGCCCGCAGAGTGCCCAGGAGATACCCATGGTCCATCCTGTTGAACACCTTCTCCTGGTCCAGGGACAGGAGGGCAAACGACAGACCATCCCTACACCCCAGCTCCAAGAGGTCCTGGACCAAGTACAAGTTATCGAAGATGGTCCGGCCCAGGACGGTGTAGGTCTGGTTGGGATGGACCACGTCCACCAGCACGGATCCCAGCCGCAGCAAGATGGCCTTCGCTATGACCTTGTAGTCCGTGCTGAGGAGCGAGACGGGACGCCAGTTCTGTAGGTCGCGGCGGTCCCCCTTCTTCAGCAATAAGGTGAGCATGGCTCACCTGCACGAGAGAGGGAGGACCACGCTTTTCAAGGACTCAGCCCTCCTGCCAGGAGTCACAATACTAAACAACTAACAGAACACTAAGAATGGAGGAAAAATACCCAGATCCAAATGGACCAGAGCAGCTCACTTCCATCTTTGGCATGTGATTGGAAGGAGCTGAGGTGGTGGAGGGCTCTGCACCCCTTTATATAGCCTCACCCTCAGAACATTCAGAGATGCTGAGCAGAGGGGCAGAAGCGGACACATAAGCACTCTAACAGACACTGGTTAGAAAAGGTTCTACTCTTATGCACCACTAGATGGCACAATACCCATAAGTGGGAATATGCAGAGACACTCGAAAAAGAACCACTATTCCCCCTCACTCCATTGTGCAGGTGAGCAGGATGGGGCAGGGACTAGATAGAGCCTTGGCTCCAACCCTCTGTGTGATGTGCCATATTACATATGCTAAGCCAGGCATAAGCCCAGCCCAGTGTATTACCTACCCAGGGCAGTGAAGAGACCAGAAAGCTCTGAGTCAAAGCTGGCTTGCCAGGCTGCTTCTGGGGCAACACAACTACGTGCATCCCCTTGCTCAAGGAAAATTGTAAAGTGACAATCTAGCCCATAGTTATTAGGCACTACCCTGACTGAAGAAACAAAATAAGCTGAAATCAACCCAGAAGTATTTGCACAGCCTCCTGGCAAACGGAACTTCAAAAATTGCAAACACGTGTAACAAATTATAGAAAGGATAGGTAAAAAAATCATTAAAATAATGTATTTGGGTTAGGGAGAAATAAAGCTGTAAAGAAATAAAAGAATTACTCGGTTTTGTTCAAAAGCTGAAGACAGAAGAGTATAAAGAAAGGTATGAACTATTCTATTACATCCATTTTCTATCTTGACATGACAAACACCAGAAGAAAGAACACAAATGGACATTTTGGGGCTGGCTATTAATAATCATAATTTACCTAATGGTGAGCTAGGAAAGGTAAATCAGCAAAAAATATTATATACTTAAGAAGAGTGTGATGCAATTTGAAATTTGTATATAAAAGCTTAAAATTATCTTCACAGCCTCTACTTAAACTGCATATTTGCACTGGAAAAAAGACGGTTACTCACCGTTGTAACTGTTGTTCTTCGAGATGTGTTGCTCATATCCATTCCAGTTAGGTGTGTGCGCGCCGCATGCACGATCGTCGGAAGATTTTTACCCTAGCAACACCCGGTGGGTCGGCTGTGGAGCCCCCTAGAGTGGCGCCGTTATGGCGCTGGATATATACCCCAGCCGACCCAGCGCCCCCTCAGTTCCTTCTTGCCGGCTACTCCGACAGTGGGGAAGGGGGGCGGGTTTGGAATGGATATGAGCAACACATCTCGAAGAACAACAGTTACAACGGTGAGTAACCGTCTTTTCTTCTTCGAGTGCTTGCTCATATCCATTCCAGTTAGGTGACTCCCAAGCCCCACCTAGGTGGCGGGGTCGGAGTGAGACATTGCTGTGTGCAGAACCGCTGACCCGAAAGCAGCGTCGTCTCTGGATTGTTGCACCAGCGCATAGTGAGTAGCAAATGTGTGGACCGATGACCACACTGCAGCTTTACAAATGTCCTGGATTGGTACTTGAGCCAGAAAGGCAGTCGAGGAGGCCTGGGCCCTCGTGGAATGAGCGGTGAGGCGTGGCGTCGGTACACCGGCCAGGTCGTAGCAAGCACGAATACAGGACGTGATCCAAGTGGACAGGCACTGTGAAGAGACCGGTGAGCCTTTCATCCGGTCGGCCACCGCAACGAAGAGTTGCGTCGTCTTCCTAAATGGCTTTGTACGGTCAATATAGAAAGCCAGGGCCCTGCGTACGTCCAAAGAGTGTAAACGCTGGTCTTGACGAGTAGCGTGCGGTTTCGGATGGAAGACCGGGAGGAAAATATCCTGGTTCACGTGGAAAGGTGACACCACCTTTGGCAGAAAGGCAGGATGGGGGCGAAGCTGCACCTTGTCCTTATGGAACACCGTGTATGGGGGCTCGGATGTCAGCGCCCTGAGTTCCGAGACGCGCCGTGCTGAGGTGATGGCTACCAGGAAGGCTGTCTTCCAAGATAAGTACAGGAGCGAGCAGGTAGCCAATGGTTCAAACGGAGGCCCTGTGAGCCTGGAGAGGACGAGGTTGAGGTCCCACGTTGGAACCGGCTGTCGCTGCTGTGGGTATAGCCGGTCTAAGCCCTTGAGGAATCTAACGACCATCGGGTTCGAGAAGACCAAGGACGTGAGTTCCCCTGGGTGGAAAGCGGAAATAGCGGCGAGGTGAACCCTAATTGAGGATGTCGCCAAGCCTTGCTGTCTGAGGGACAGGAGGTATTCCAGTATCAAGGGGATAGGAGCCTGCGAGGGAGACGTAGCTCGTTGCTCACACCAGCAGGAGAACCTCTTCCACTTGGCTAAATAAGTGGTCCGCGTAGAGGGCTTTCTACTTCCCAGCAGGACCTGTTGGACGGCCTGCGAGCATTGCCGCTCTGAGCGACTCAACCATGAAGCATCCACGCCGTGAGGTGGAGCGACTGCAGGTCGGGGTGACACAGCCGGCCGTGGTCCTGAGAGATGAGATCCGGACTCAAGGGGAGCGTGATCGGCCTCTGTACTGACAGCTCTAGAAGTGTGGTGTACCAGTGCTGTCTCGGCCAAGCAGGAGCGACTAGAATTACCCGTGCATGGTCCGTGCGGATCTTGAGCAGCACCCTGTGGACCAGCGGGAATGGGGGAAAGGCGTAGAACAGATGGTCTTTCCATGCCATGAGGAAGGCGTCCGACCGAGAGCCCGGGGCTCGCCCGTGTAGGGAGCAGAATGCCTGGCACTTCCTGTTGGCCCGAGATGCGAACAGGTCGATCTGGGGAAACCCCCACCTCTGGAAGACGGAATAGATGATGTCCGGGCGAATCGACCACTCGTGCGTTTGGAAGGACCTGCTGAGACGGTCCGCCAGCGTATTCTGGACTCCAGGCAGGAATGACGCCGTGAGATGTATCGAGTGGGCGATGCAAAAGTCCCACAGGCGAATGGCCTCTTGGCATAGGGGAGATGAGCGGGCTCCGCCTTGCTTGTTGATGTAAAACATGGCCGTGGTGTTGTCGGTGAGAATCAGCACGCAACGGCCCTGTAGGAAGTTGAGGAAAGCCTGACAAGCCAGGCGCACTGCCATCAGCTCTCGGACGTTGATGTGCAGGGCTAGTTGGGACGCCGACCACAGGCCTTGGGTATGATGCTCCCCCAGGTGAGCGCCCCATCCTAGAGATGAAGCGTCCGTAACTAGGTGGAGGGAGGGCTGTGGGGCGTGAAAGGGTACTCCTGCACAGACCGCCGTGCGATCCGTCCACCATGTGAGGGAGGCCAAGACTGCGGTCGGAACCGTGACCACCATGCTCAGGTCGTCTCGATGAGGACGGTAAACCGATGACACCCAAGTCTGCAATGGGCGAAGTCGCAGCCTGGCGTGCCTGGTTACGTAGGTGCACGAGGCCATGTGGCCCAAGAGGGCAAGGCATGCCCTTATGGTGGTAGTTGGAAAGGCCCTGAGTCCTTGAATGACGCTTGAGATGGTATGAAAGCGGCTGTCTGGCAGGATGGCTCGGGCATGTCTGGAGTCCAGGATTGCTCCAATGAACTCTATTCTTTGAGTTGGTACTAGAGTGGACTTCTCTTTGTTGAGTAGAATGCCCAGCTCGTGAAAAGTGCGTGTCACTATGTGGACATGGGCCTGCACTTGGTCTCTGGTGCGGCCGCGTACCAGCCAGTCGTCCAAGTACGGGAACAGCTGTATCCCTTGTCGACGAAGGAAGGCCGCGACGACTGCCAGGCACTTTGTGAAGACCCTGGGAGCCGAGGACAAGCCGAAGGGAAGGACTGCGAATTGGTAGTGTACCCTGTTTACCACGAATCGCAGGAAACGTCTGTGGGGCGGATAAATTGCTATGTGAAAGTAAGCGTCCTTCATGTCGAGGGCGGCGAACCAGTCTCCAGGATCCAGTGAAGGGATAATGGTCCCCAATGACACCATGCGGAACTTCAACTTTACTATGAATTTGTTGAGTCCGCGTAAGTCTAAGATGGGCCGTAGACCCCCTTTTGACTTGGGTATCAGGAAGTAGCGGGAGTAAAACCCCCTGCCCCTTAGCTCCGAAGGAACCTCCTCTATGGCCCCCATAGCGAGGAGCCCAAAAACCTCCTGTGTAAGGAGTTGCCCGTGAGAAGGGTCCCTGAAGAGGGACGGGGAGGGGGAGTGGGATGGGGGGGGCGAGGAAAACTGGAGGGCGTATCCCCTCTCCACCGTGCGAAGGACCCAACGGTCCGAGGTTATACGGGACCAAGCACGGTGGAAACGGGAGAGGCGATCCCGGAAGGGGGGAACCGGATCCTGGAAAGTGGCTAAGGTGTCGTCCTCGACCGCACCTTCAAAAGGCTTGCCGAGGCCCAGAAGGTGGCCTAGGTTGGCCCTGGTTCTGACCGGGTTGAGGGCCGGTCGACCTTCGCCTACCACCTCGACCCCGCCTCCTAGCAAAGTCCTGTCTTGGACGAGGCGGGGGAGGGTAGAACCGCTGAGGCTGTGGCCTGAAGGGCCTGCGCTGAGGCCCTGGGACATGCATCCCCAGGGAGCGCATCATTGTTCGAGAGTCCTTAAGGTTTTGGAGCCTCGAGTCTGTTTTCTCTGAAAAGAGGCCCTGTCCCTCGAACGGTAGGTCCTGCAGGGTCTGCTGCAGTTCCGGAGGCAAGCCCGACACCTGGAGCCAGGAGATTCGGCGCATTGCTATCCCCGACGCCAGGGTCCTAGCGGCCGAGTCCGCTATATCAAGGGACGCCTGTAGGGAGGTGCATGCCACCCGCTTGCCCTCCTCTACCAGGGCCCCAAACTCGTCCCTCGAGTCCTGGGGAACCAGTTCTTTAAACTTCCCCATCGAGGACCACATGTTGAAGCCGTAGCGGCTCAGTAGTGCCTGCTGGTTCGCTGCCCGCAATTGCAGTCCGCCAGCCGAATACACCTTGCGTCCGAACAAATCGAAGCGCTTAGCGTCCTTCGATTTGGGCGCAGCGGCCTGCTGGCCATGGCGCTCCCGTGCATTCACTGAGGAAACCACCAGTGAGCACGGTTGGGGGTGAATGTACAGATACTCATGTTCCCTGGATGGGACAAAGTATTTTCTCTCAACCCCTCTGGCCGTGGGCGGAATAGAGGCCGGGGTCTGCCAGATAGTAGTGGCGTTGGCCTGGATGGTGCGGACCAGCGGTAATGCCACCCTGGATGGAGCATCCGCTGAGATGATCTGCACTATCGGGTCATGGACCTCCGCAACCTCCTCCACCTGGAGGTCCAGATTGCGAGCCATGCGCCGCAGTAGGTCCTGATGGGCCCGAAGGTCTATCGGGGGCGGCCCGATGGACGACGTGCCCGCTACCGCCTCATCAGGAGAGGACGAGGAAGATGCCCCCGGTGGCAAGGGGTCCAATGGTTGGTCCTGCTCCAGGTGTTCCTGGTGTTGGGCATCTCCTGCCCCCTGGTCAGGGGCCTCTGCAGGTGCGGGCACTGGAGCCTCCACGTCCCTTGGAGGAGGGCGGGAGATGGTAGACTCTGGGGCCCTGGTGTCCGAACGGCCAGAGCGGGAAGCAGACAGGGGAGCTCCTTGAGCTTGGTGGTAGGCCCAAGGAGTCCAAAAGGACCAATGCGCAGGCCCTTGCATCGGGTCCTCGGTCTCCTGCAGGTGGCCGGGCTCCACCGTCTCAGATGACCGGGACGCCGATCTCGACGGCCACGGCGGTGCCGAACCGGATGCCGTCGGCACCGGATGGTACGGTGCCGATCGGTGCCGACCGTAAGGGGACCTGTCCCTGCGTTGTTCCGGCGAACGGTGCCGGGACCTGGACCGGTGCCGATAGTCCCTCCGGTGCCGGGATCCCGATCTGGAACGTGACGACGATCTGGAGGAGGCGTGGTACCGGGAGCGGCCTCTCGAGCCCGAGTGGCGCTCATACCGGTGCCGGGAGCTGCGCCTCGACCCCGATCGGTGCCGGTCGTCACGGCGGTGCCGGGATGTTGAACGGCGCCGCGAGGAAGATCTGGGCCGCGAGTACGACCGGTGCCGAGGTGACCCTCGGCGCCGGGACTCCGAGCGGCGTCGGGACCTGCTTCGGGATCTGGAGCGGTGCCGAGAGACTCGTGCTGGCGACGGTGGGCGCACCAGGGCAGGCTTGCCTCTGGACTGCAGCACACGTGGAGCCACCGGTGCCGGGAGTTGCGACGGCGCCGGCTCCGTGAGGGCGATCAGGTCTCTCGCCGTAGCAAAGGTCTCCGGGGTGGAAGGGAGACAAGGTTCCACCACCAGCCTTGGTGGGGAAACAGTCCGCACCGGACTCAACGGCCTCGGTGCCGGAGTCGACGGTGTGGCCGCCTGTCTTTGGCGGTCCAGCTGCGGACGCGGCTCTACCCCCGGCACCGGGGGAGCCGGTACCTTCGCGGCAACAACGTCCCGTGTCTTAGCGGTCTTCTTATGGCCCGGAGAGATGGATCGGTGCCGAGGCTCTTTGGGCGGGCGCGGTGCCGACGTCGGTCGGTGCCGAACAGTCTTTTCTGCCGCACCGGTCGAGCCCGCCGGGGCGCTGCGCACCGAAGCGCTCGGTGCCGGGACAGGGCGCGCCGAGGGAGGATCTGGACTCAGAGCCGCCTCCATGAGGAGCTGTCGGAGCCTAAAGTCCCGCTCCTTCCTTGTCCTTGGCTTGAAGGCCTTGCAGATAGGGCACTTATCTGCTGGATGAGTCTCTCCCAGGCACTTCAAGCAGGAGCTATGCGGGTCGCTAGTTGGCATGTGCTTCCCGCAGGACGCGCACGGCTTAAAGCCAGGAGCCTTGGGCATGGGCCCGGCTGCGCGCCGGGGGGAAAAGGGGAAAAACACCCCCTAAACCCCCGATAACAACTTACAACTATATATATATACACTATAACTAACTACTAACTAACTTGAACAACTATCTATATAACTAAATACAACAAGAACAATGAAAGCTAGGGAGTGTGGAGATCAGCTAAGCCGCGCTCCACAGTTCCAACGACCGTCAGGGGCGGTAAGAAGGAACTGAGGGGGCGCTGGGTCGGCTGGGGTATATATCCAGCGCCATAACGGCGCCACTCTAGGGGGCTCCACAGCCGACCCACCGGGTGTTGCTAGGGTAAAAATCTTCCGACGATCGTGCACGCGGCGCGCACACACCTAACTGGAATGGATATGAGCAAGCACTCGAAGAAGAACACTGTATATCTTCTTCATGACAATGACCTTCTTTTATCACAAGTGCAACCAGGTTTCCTCCTCACAAAGCAGCAGCAGATCTGTCTGAGTACCAAGCAATACAACATGTGGCTTTGCTGGAAGCTCTAGTGGTGGATCACATATTTCTGGAGGTCAGATGTGTGGTTTTGGCAGGAGAGCTAGTGGTGGAGTGTGGAATTCTGGTGTTGGGATGTGGGGCACAGGTGGAGCTTGGGGAGTCAGTTCTGGATGGGATGGTACTGGAAGTGGCTCAGCTGGAAGCTTTTAAACCAGTGGTGCATGAGGGTTGTTATTGGTGGTGACAGTGGTCTTCTCTGTGGTGATGAAAAACAAACCATGCAAAACCTTAATGACCGTTTGGCATACTACTTGGCAAAGCACATGCTTTGGAGGAAGCTAATGGTGAGCTTTCAGCTTGGAAAAGAGGAGACTAAGGGGGGATATGATAGAGGTATATAAAATCATGAGTGGTGTAGAGAAAGTGAATAAGGAAAAGTTATTTACTTCTTCCCATAATACAAGAACTAGGGGCCACCAAATGAAATTAATGGGCAGCAGGTTTAAAACAAATAAAAGGAAGCTCTTCTTCACACAGCACACAGTCAACTTGTGGAACTCCTTGCCTGAGGAGGTTGTGAAGGCTAGG
Source organism: Terrapene triunguis (assembly GCF_002925995.2). Lineage (NCBI taxonomy): Eukaryota > Metazoa > Chordata > Testudines > Emydidae > Terrapene > Terrapene triunguis. The sequence goes on from NW_020664544.1 coordinate 2,339,659, forward strand.
CCTATAACAGCGTTTAAAAGAGAACTGGATAAATTCATGGAGGTTAAGTCCATTAATGGCTATTAGCCAGGATGGGTAAGGAAGGGTGTCCCTAGCCTCAGTTTGTCAGAGGGTGGAGATGGATGGCAGGAGAGAGATCACTTGATCATTACCTGTTAGGTTCACTCCCTCTGGGGCACCTGGTATTGGCCACTGTCGGTAGACAGGATACTGGGCTGGATGGACCTTTGGTCTGACCCAGTATGGCCGTTCTTATGTTCTTATGAAAATTAATGAACAGTATGCTAAATTTGGCCCAAGAGCTGGTAATGATGGAAGACCTCACGGCTACAGTACACATTACACAATGATTGAAGACCGGTCTGACATTCTAAATTGCATGTTACAAGAAACAGAGAAAATTGAGACAGTTTCAACCAAGGATGATTCACTTGCTCCAGAAACCTGTCCTTTTAAGGCTACAGTAGAGATTCTTAAACTTTGGTGTGCAGAGCACTGGGTGTCAGAAAGCTGGCTGGTCACATGGTATTGGCTCCTCCTCCTTATTTCTCGTTGCTGAATTACACTCAAAGAAGCTATAAACACATTGAATATTTTTCCACAAAGGCAAGTGCTTTAGTTGCCACAAGGATGTAATATAATCATGAATAGAAGGGGAAATAGTTCACAAAATAATCTCTGTATTAAAATGTGTCTCAAAATATGAAAAAAATTGAAAATACCTGGTCTTTATCATCATATAGTGCATGTCTATTTAATAATATAGATATGGGGTTCCCTTTAGGCTATGAGACAGGCAACATGTCAAGTTTTTATCAGAAGAAAAAAATAGTTTCTCATGGAGGAGAGGAGAACAAAACACATATTCACACATAAAAACACAGTCTTATTTAGTCTGTATGTTTTTAGGGCAGGGATTGTAACTTTTTTGTGTCTATCCCATGACTAGCTCATTGTGGACACTACCAGAAACAAAGAATAAATAATCACATTAATAATTTAAAACTTTTTTTATTTGTACAGGATTATCCAGAGAGGCTTTACTAATTAAATTAGCTTTCAATCCTTTTGTATGAATAATTTAAAATGTTGTTATAGTAATATGTGCACAGGCTTCCTCTTTTCCAAACTGTATCTTAGCTACATGGCAGGGAGGAGAAGGTGGGGACAGAGAGTTGGAAAGATAATCATTTTTTAAAATCAGAGGGGTAGCCATGTTAGTCTGGATCTGTAAAAAAGCAACAAAGAGTCCTGTGGCACCTTATAGACTAACCGATGTATTGGAGCATGAGCTTTCGTGGGTGAATACCCACTTCGTCAGACGCATGTGGGTCTGACGAAGTGGGTATTCACCCATGAAAACTTATGCTCCAATACATCTGTTAGTCTATACGGTGCCACAGGACTCTTTGTTATTTTTTAAAATGTGAAGCTGAAAGGAGCCAGTTTTCTATTAGAATAGTGTGGTAGTCATTTACCTTTTTTACTTTTAATTGTCTGTTTCTTTATGAAAATTAATAAAAGTAATCACAAAATTAAAGTGTGTTGTGAATGAGAAATTTATTTTAGGAGAGTAGGTTTAACTGGGGTTTGGAGCCCTTTTGTTTTGGTTCTCTACGTTGACTATATAAAGCAATAAAGTGATGTTGGGATCCACTAGGCATAGCTACCAGGTAACTCGGGAGAGCGGA
>NW_020664544.1:2341359-2360973 GCF_002925995.2 Terrapene triunguis
TGTAATTAGGTAAGCTCCGGGGGGAAACGGGCCCTATTTGGCCAACAGTGACATCCCGTATATGTTTGATCTGTTAGTAACTACATTTTCTTTCAGTAAACATAAAAAAGTAGTAAATCTTTTTTTATTAATTGTGGTAAAGCTAACATTTTATGTTTTAAATACATTACCTTGGAAAGGTTGAGACAAGTTTCAAGTTTCACAAATTTTCAGGATTTTTGCTGAATACATATCTGTACTACCAAGTAATCTAAAAATGATATGGGTTATCTAGTCTGCAATACACAGCAGCTAAACACTGAGTAAAGACTGTGTGCTCTTTTCTCATAAGCAGACCCAAGCAAAGGTTGACTGTTCAGGTGTATCACACTTTTTTCTAGGTACATCAATCTTTTTTTTCTGAAAGATTATTCACATTTTCTTTTTGATGACTATTTCTAGTTGCTTCTCCTAACAAGTTTGTACACCAGCTATTTGTCATAGAACAATGTCCCTCTCTTTTAGTCAATGCATGCAAATAAAAACACTACTTTCCCTTCAGGAACTGTTTCTATTGTAGGGCACGAACTCTGTATCAACAGATGGAGAAAAGTAGTGGTCAAACTATCCATATCTCAGTTAAATGCCAATGCTCTTATCTGCTGAAGCAGAGACTCTTCAAACTTCCAGGCATAATAACTGCTTGTTGAATCATGCTGTTATCCTTCTGGGTTCTGGACAATGTGGAGGCAAACATTTAAATGAATATAATCCATGTTCTGATTGTAGATAACCCTGTGTTGTGGTACTTCCAACTAGTCAAAGAAACTGACATAACAAAATTGTTTTCTAAAGCTTCACAAAAGAAGACAAGTACGTCAGAAAACAACGTGAAGATGCACTCCAGATATAACATAAACTACATAGCTATTACTGCAACACCCTGGGTGAGGAAATACAATGAACACAAACCAGCCAAGAAGAAAGCTGTTTGCACTCCCTCCTGTCATAAAAGAGTAAATGTGTTGCAAATGTATGTGCAAAACTAGAGAAAGGGTAGGAACAAAAGAAAATATGTTTGTACTGGGGAAAGAGAAAAATGATACAATCTTGTTGAAAACATGTAATGTAATGAAAGTTTTGGTACACACATTTTCAATTTTGACATCACAAATGTCCTGAGGGAAAATAAACAAACAGGAATATCGGGGTTAGCTATTAATAACCACCAGTCATGCAGCTATGAAATAGCTAGAAATGGTAAATTATACATAGAACAATGCACTTAAGAAAAGTATGTTCCAAAAGAACACACCCTTACAAATGTGTATATAAAAGGTTGATATTGTCCTTATAGTGCAGTCTGTCCTTGAGCTACATTTCTGCACTGTCAAAGCTTAGCTTTTACTTCAGCACCATGTCTTACTTTGGTCTTGGATCTAGGCAAAATTCCTCCTGCTGCAGTGGTGGTGCATCTATAAAAATACCTAGTGGTGGAGTGTGTTGCTTGGGTGGAGGTTCTGGAGTGGTAATGTATGGGTCTGGGGGAGGCTGGGGTGCTGGTTCTGGATGGTGTGGCATTGGAAGTGGCGCAGGTGGGTCCTTTTATAACTTCGGTTATGGTGCTGTTGGTGCTACAGGCGGAGATGGTGGACTTCTCTCAGGTAGTGAAAAGGAAACCTTGCAGAACCTTAATGACCGTTTGGCCTCCTACCTGGGCAAAGTAAATGCTCTGGAAGAGGCAAATACAGAGCTTGAACACAAAATCAAGGACTGGTATGAGAAATTTGGACCACATACTGATGGAGGACCTCGCAACTACAGTAAATACTATGCTATTATTGAAAACCTTGGAAATCAAGTAAGAAATTATATTTTTAAATAATTTGTTATTGGGATTAAATAATGCATTTAATTATTGTCTTATTCTGAAAAGTAAAATGTTAACTATGTACCTGACTGAATTGTAATACTAATGTCAAATGTCAAGCCTACATTATAAATAAGTTGACAATTTCATTTGCAGCAGGATTGGGCTCCAGGGACCTGAATGTGCTCAATAGGTTCATAATGAAGATCAAGTTTAAGAAAATCAGCAGAAGTTCACTGACATAACCCAGGAGATATTCACAAATCCCCAAAAGTAGAGCTGAAAAGACTGCCAGAAAGGAAACTACGAGAAAGAGATCATTGTGTCAAACATTGTCCTAATGTGGCTTTATTTTAGAGGGGGTATGAAGTGAACTTAGCACCAGGTGTGCATCAACTATTGCAAAGGGATATGGAAAAAGAAAAGTGAGAATAAGCATGAATGGAGTAACAGAGGAGAATGTGGACAAATGAGAAAATATTTCTAAAATATTGAACTGACCAAGATAAGCAAATATTTTATCATGTTAGTTATTCATGTAAGTATCAGATATCAGTTTTTGAACTACTTAAATTTTTTCTCCATTGACTTTGATTAAGTTCATCCAAAGCATGAGACACAAGTAAACCTGGCAAACTTAAGTGAGTCCAAGAAATAACGTATTGCTCAGTACCTCCTGCTGTTTTTTAGATCGTTGCTGCAACTGTTGACAATGCCAGGATCATTCTGCAAATTGACAATGCCAGGCTGGCTGCTGATGACTTCAGAGTGAAGTAAGTTGAATTAATTATACTGGACATGTATTGCTAAAATCATGCAAAAGTTACTACTATCAGACCACTGTACTAGAACCTTTCAACATTCCCACTTTTGCATTTGAAGGAGACACTGTTCCAAATATAATTCTTAAATCTTTTGACAGATTCCAGCACTGATTAACATCTCTGTAAAAATGTCATATTGTGAAAATATTTTTAAATTACTTGTTGTGTAATACAATGTATAACTCAGACTTTAGTGCACATTTGGTGCTTTATAAAAATAATATAATTGTAGAGGGATTTAGATTGTAAAACTAATGTCCAATGGCCATCAACCCAATCTTTCAGTCAATGGAAATTTTGATTGCATGCATTTTCCAGAGCTTACAAATTAGCAAAAGAGATGAAAATAAATATTTTTTACTCAAATTATCTAAACTTATGTCTAGACTTAAGGGACAGATTCTGCCAACCTTATTCACACTGAGAAGTACCTTATTCAGTGAGTAAGCCCACTGATTTAAATTGCCAAGATATGTAACAGTTGTCACACCAGTTTTCATAATTAAAAATACAATACACCTTTGTTGCTTGTATAATTATTCTGATAGGGATTTATATTCCACCGTGAAAATATATTCCCTTGTGACTTTGTGAAGAAAAAACAACTAAATAAACAGCATCAAGATTGCACAGATGATCCTTTTACAGGTGTCAAAACCAAGAGTCAAGAAAGGAGGAAATCTCCCAAACAAGTGCAGCATCCTGAGTGGCCTGAGGAATAATTTCTATTTTTAAAATCAGAATTACACCAAGAGTTTCTCATTTTTTTCTACTTAATTGGAAAATATTCTTTAATGAAAACCAAAAAGTATATTCTGATATTCTAATTTTATTCGCTAGTCTATTTCAATAAACTTTTTTACTATTACAAGTTATATATTTGGTCACAGCTATAGTTACATTAAACTGTGAAACTCTGCACCTCACTTATTAATACCCACAGAGAGAGAAACTCAAAATATTTAGAATTTAGTCTCAGTTCTGATAAGCATATAGATTATGAATGTTTACCCACATTTTATGAGGCCACTTCTAGAATGATATCCCTCTATCGTGTTCACCACACAAACACAGTAACAGCAGCTTGCAGCAGCATCCAATGCTAGAATTAACTCCATCAACTCCACTACCCTTCACCATCACCTTCGATTATCTTCAAGGGTACAGACCCAAATCCCACCTTGACCCTCTTCAGACAAGAATTCTTCAAGAGGGAAGTTTACTCTGAATAGCACCTCCTAATAATGGAGGCCATCACTCATGGTCTTCCTCTTCCACTCCCAACATCTCATTTTCATATGCGAGAAACCTGAGGCCATAATCTCTTTCCCACTCTTACCAGTATCTCCCTTTTGATGGGGAAAATGTACCACTTCTCATCTCCCTTCCCCCAAATTTACATGTATTCAGGTGTAAATATTACCCAATATAAAGGAATAAGAAATACCATATATACACACAAAAGCAGAATTATGGTTGCTGTAAAAATCAAAACACAGTAACTTAGAGTGTAGTTTATTTGCTGTTGTTCTATTGAATAATTTTTGCAGTGTATCTACATTTACATTATTTCCTAAACTGGACACTATCATCAAAACAATCACTATGACATCAGAAGAAATATTAGTATAAACTTGTGTGGTATGCAGCAACTACAACACCACCAGCTACACTCAAAAGTCAGTTATCGTACTCTTAGAAAGCAGCAACAAAAGGCACCAATGACGACTATTTGACCAGAGCAGCTAGCAACTACCATGACACTATTTTTAGCCCACACAGTTGCATCCGACGAAGTGGGCATTGACCCATGAAAGCTTATGCTCCAATACATCTGTTAGTCTTAAAGGTGCCACAGGACTCTCTGTTGCTTAGTGCAAAAAAATTTACTCAAAATATCCAGAGTACAAAACTAAGTAAAAGGCAACATCAGTAATTTAATGTAAGCATTCAAAGTTACTAGAATTCAAAGGGATATAAAAAACAGCAAAGAAATAAATGTTCACACTTACCTTTTGCTGTCAGAAATTTCTATGCCTTGCCAGGAAGATGTTCTCTAAACAGGAATGGCAAAAAGAAAGAAAAAAGAAATTTAATGCTAACTAAATAAAAAATAAAGAAAATACACTACCTGCACACTTTTTGCAGTACATAATGTTCTCCTTTTAAACTAGATGTTCCCCCTCACACTACAAAATGATTGATGCACATGAACCATGATGTCCAAAAACACCCTCGCTTCCTAGAAGAGCCAACAACTCACAGATTACTTTGGCTATGCAGCTAAAAACATCAAAGAAAACTGCTGCTGCAAGAAGCCACCCTTGGGCACTGAAGAAGATGGCAAACTAATCAAGATATATAGAAATATTTTCCAAAGCCAAGGTCTATAAGGGTGAAAGACAGCTGCAACCGGCTGCAATTCCAATGGGGAGCTCTCTAGCTAACCATGGTCAGAAAAGAATTGGGATGCAATGTTTTGATTGATCTGAAAGATGCTCTGGCCTATCCTGTGTGGAGAACCAAGAGTAGGAATGCAGTTAAATGATATATTTAGAGAAAGAAACACTTTGTGTAGATGTGACATCTTTTTCATTTAGCCAATGCCTGTTTTAGAAAGTAATTGTCATAGCAGGATTTCAACAATTTTTGCCATTTCACTACAAGATTGTGCATTACATTATCATTTACTTCAGAGCACTGCCCCACCCACAGATCAAGGGGGGAAAGGGGATGAGAGAGGGTGTAAATTACTTTTCATGAAGCAGCTTACTCCCAAGGTTCTTTGATGACACTGTTGAAAAGAAATACTGTTAGTGCAGTAGTTTAACACACAGTAAGACACAGCTATCTGAGTAATTCATTATTCAAATGCCTGAGACCAAAGTGTCAGTCTACATTATTTTCAATCACTTGGAACTAGGAGCTATTATTTTATCATCTGTTATGATATGGCTATCAGATTATCATAAATTCAATATATTCATAAATGATCTGGAAAAGGGGGTAAATAGTAAGATGGCAACATTTTCAGATGATACACAATTACTCAAAATAATTAAATCCAAAACAGATTGCAATAAATTACAAAAGGGATCTCACAAAACTGGGTGACTGGGCAACACAATGGCAGATGAAATCCAGTGTTGATAAGTGAAAAATAATGCACATTGGAGAACATAATCCCAACTATACATATAAAATGATAGGGTGTAAAGTAGCTGTTACCACTCAAAAAAAAGATCTTGGAGTCATTGTGGATAATTCTGTGAAAACATCCTCTCAATGTGCAGCAACAGTTTAAAAAGCTAACAGCGTTAGGAAAGGGATAGATAAGAAGACAGAAAATAATATAATGTCACTATATAAATCTGTTACGCCCATACCTTGAACACTGCTTGCAGTTCTGATCACTCCATCTCAAAAAAGATGTATTAGAATTAGAAAAAGTACAGAGAAGGGCAACAAAAATTATTAGGGGTATGGAATAACTTCTGTATGAGGAGAAGTTAAAAGATTGGGACTGTTCAGCTCAGAAAAGAGACGACTAAGGGGGGATATGATAGAAGTCTATAAAGTCATGAATGTTGTGGAGAAGGTTCTCATAACAAGAACCAGAGGTCAACTAATGAAATTAATAGGCAGAAGGTCTAGAACAAACGAAAGGAAGTACTTCTTTCACAGAATGCACAATCAACCTGTGGAACTAGTTGTCAGGGGATGTTGTGAAGGCCTAAAGTATAACTGGGTTCAAAAAAGAATTAGATAAATTTGTGGAAGATAGGTCCATCAATGGCTATCAGCAAGATGGTCTAGGAGGCAACCCCATGCTCTAGGGTTCCATATGCCTCCAACTGCCAGAAGCTGGGACTGGACAACAGGGGATGGATCATTCAATAATTGCTACTCTGTTCATTGCCTCTGAAACATCTGGCACCAGTCACTTTTGGAAGACAGGACACTGGGCTAGATGGACCATTGGTTTGACTGAGCTGGGGTGACGGGACAGGGAGAATCTGTGTGCGCTGCTGCCTCTCTGGGTCTGGCAGCAGCTGCTTGTGTCTCAACAAGCCTTCAGGTGCCTGATCCGGAGTGCTTTCTTGAAGAGAGTGTGCTCAACAATCACTCAGGCACACACACAGACACTCCCCTCAACACAACACACATTGTGTGTGTGTGTCTCTCTCTCTCTCTCTCACAAACACACGTCTCTCTCACACAGTCCCCCCAACACATACACCAGGGCTCCCTGCATCCAGGTTACTTTCCCCACCTGGGTTGTGCTGTGAGGTTAGCATCAGGAGCTGCTGCTCTCCTGCCTCCCCTACGCAGCCCAGGCAGGGAAAGTGACCTGGATGCAGGGAGCCCTGACATCGCTCCTTGCTCCCCTCCACAGCCCCCTAGGAGTGCGCGGGGCAGAGGAGCAGCAGTGCCGTGTGGAAGCAAGCAGCAATGCCAGCTGCTCCGTCACTGCATCCAGGTCAGTTTTCCCATGTGGGTGCAGGAGGAGGATGCAGAGGTTAGGGGCACAGGCGGGGGGCAGGGGTTGGGGTGAAGAGAGCACAGTGCAGGGTTGAGGGTGCAGGAGGGAGGTGCAGAGGTTAGGGGTGCAGGGGTTGGGGAGCAGGAGGGGACAGGGGTTGGGGTGAAGATAGCACAGTACAGGGGTTAGGGGCAGAGGAGGGAGCTGCAGGGGGAAGGAGTAAAGGGTGTGTAGGGATTAGGGGCACAGGAGGGGAGTGCAGGGGTTGGCGTGAAGGGGGCACAGTGCACGGATTATTCATAGATTCATAGATTCTGGGACTGGAAGGGACCTCGAGAGGTCATCGAGTCCAGTCCCCTGCCCGCATGGCAGGACCAAATACTGTCTAGACCATCCCTGATAGACATTTATCTAAAGTTTAGGGGCACAGGAGTGGAGTGCAGGGATTAGGGGTGAAAGCACAGTGTTGGGGTTAGGAGTGAAGGGAGGGTGGGGAGCCAAGGGGGGCCAGGGGCAATGGGGGGAGGCGCCACACCCTTGGGGGCTAGGCACACCAAAATGCAGGGAAGAAGAGGGGCAGGGGTGGGAAGAGGTGGGGCGGGGTGGGGTCTTTGGGGAAGGGGTGGAGTGGAGGCGGGGCCTGGGGCTGAGCAGGGAGCTTGGGGGTCTGTGAAAATTTTTAAATCAAAATGGGGGCCCTTGGGTTGCTAAAGTTTGATAACTGCTGATCTAAAGTATAGTGGAATAAAATGGAGATGATAAAATAAATTATTTTGACTAAAAATGCTCTCATCATTAATGAGATAATATATCAAATATGTATCTTACAGTTACACAAATTACAGCAATCTAAACTGCTCCCTGTTAGCCCAAAAGTAAAGTGGAAGAGATGGATCCATGGCCAGCATAGCAGGCTGGGCACATGTCACTCTGTACTCAAAAAATAAGGATGCCATGGCAGATCCACCAGGTGCCACTAACCCACCGTAACCCTGCCCTGTACTACATAGGCGAGCTGCTTAAGAACGAAGATATAAGAAGCATTAGATGCCAAGGTAATAGGTGCAATTAGATTAGATTTGATAAAATAAAATATCCTCTGCCCCCACATGCAGTAGTGCAGGATTCCAACCTAGCATGCAAAAGATCTTATTTAAGATTCTACTGAAATGTGTAGTATTTTGTTAAAATATCCATTAAAAATCCTATCAGTATTTCTCCCTTGTAAACCAGTGAAGACACTGTTCCTATAATTTGTTCCCTCCCTCGCTTTAGGGTTTTTCTTTCTGATGAAGCAACCATTTCCCAGAGTTCAACCCTGGCTATTTTCCAAGCATTAGGTATCATTTCAATCAAAGTGGTAAAAATTACAATCCTGCAAAAAATAGTACCAATTAAGGGGTTTTTTATATCTTTGTTTTTCATCTAAATTAGTAGCAAAACCTTTGTTGACTTCAACTGGAGCAGTATTAGTCCTACTATATAAACCAAGGGCTCACTTTGCTTAGCAAGATGTTATGATACAATATGAATTTCACTCATGGTGATTAAGCACAAAACAGATGTCACTACTATGCTCCAGAGGATTGACGTTCGAATGACTGCTTTAGAATAGATAATGTTTTCACCTCCCAGCTCATAGAGAGCGGAGAACATCATCAGTTCTATTGTCATGCATTACTGACTGTTAGTCTTAGTGACAGTATATGCTTGAATAAATTGAAAAACAATGAAGAGCCAAACATTTAAAATTAACTGGAATTCCTGAAATTATACATTTCTTTGAGGAGACTGGTTCCATTTTTTGTCAATGGTTTGTTAATCTCCTGGGCCTTTAGCTCCACCTGTCCCAGTTTTTCTACCTCAGCACAAAATCTGTAGTCCAGGTTCTCTTATTTGCTACAGACCCTTTACATGGGCAGCATGAAAGAGTCACAAAACTGGCTTAATTCACTAGTTGAGGATTACGTGGATATTCTCAGCATACGGGAATCTCCAGGTGGAATAGCCATTTTTAACATAGCCACTACCTTACAGTCCCCAGTATAGGGAGCATGGTTGCATAAAAGGCCAGAGTGCCTCTATGTTCATGTTCTTTTACTGTCAGAATGTCCTCTTAGAGCCACAGGTAGACAGACATACCGGTATGTTGTAGAACCCTTGCGGCTGCTCTAAATAGTGCCAGAGGCTGAAGTGGCCTTCAGCTAGACTCAACAACAGGAGCTGCAAAGGTGGCCCAATGACTTCAATTCACCTTTTAAAAACACAACCTCTGTCCCAATTCCTTGATGTATATATAGAGGGGAGATGCAAGGTGCACCACCCATTGAGTGTGCAGCCTACTCATCCCCCAGCATGTCCTGCCAACTTTCTTCTACCTCCTACTATCATTTTGGAAACATCTGCCCTTATAGTGGCACATATACATGTATGAAGCAGTCCTCACCCACTTCTGAGGACAAGGACTGAGCCTGTCCATGGATCTTGCATGTAGTGAGTAAATGTGGGTGAGGTTCATTCTGTTCTTCTTGTTCTGTATACCCACACAGGGGTAAAGAATAGTCTGTCTCTTTGCCTTCATGGTAACATAGAGCTGACTGAGCATATGTAAAAAATGAGCAACTGAGTCAAACCAGAATGTTGTGGTTGTTTTGTGCCCTAGAAACACTTCAAGTAACAAGTATCAGAGGGGTAGCCGTGTTAGTCTGGATCTGTAAAAAGCAACAGAGAATCCTGTGGCACCTTTAAGACTAACAGATGTATTGGAGCATAAGCTTTCGTGGGTGAATACCCACTTCGTCAGACCCACATGTGTCTGACGAAGTGGGTATTCACTCACGAAAGCTTATGCTCCAATACATCTGTTAGTCTTAAAGGTGCCACAGGACTCTCTATTGCTTTTTTCAAGTAACAACTAACCTATATCTAGGAGTGAAGCACTCCGTATTGGAAAGAGGCTCATTTTTGATTGATCTACTTTGAGGGAAGTTTAAATAAATCCTGACGATGTTGTACGATACATTATTTATTCCTCTCTTCTCAGTGAGGCTTCCAATTAGCTGAATTACATCTGGGATGGAAACATCTTTCCCCTTCCACTGTACAGAAAGCTGAAAAGGGTTTTGGTTCTTTTAGGATTAGAGAAAGAACTTTCTCTAATGTATATCATTTACAGGTATTGATCCAAAGGTCAGGCATGAGTTGACAAAGCTATTTTTGTTTAAAGCTGAATACAAAAGTGACAAAAGGTTATACAGTATTTTGCTCAGTTTAAAGAGACTTATTTTATATTTTAATGATTTTTCTAAGTATCTAAAAACAATAAAATATAAGTTTAAAAAAATAAGTATACACATATTCATTGCAAAAAGACCATTAACACAAGAGAAAGAAGTGAAAATCATCTCCCCGGTTGAGAGAATGGCAGACAAAGCATTATCTTTTCACCTTCTTGTTATGATCTATTAAACACAACACTGCTCAACACAAAGTCACCTACATGTTCTACACAAATACTCTGAACTTCAGTCAATTGCACAATGACACTGGGATCCAAAGGAAGGATTTGCACAGGCATCTAAGGGTGAGCTATACTAGTAGCCTCATTACCTCAACCAGTTAAAATAAATTACATGCAAAAGGAACCTCAATTTATTAAACAACAGAACATTCAAACAACCATGTACATTATCCACTCCTCAGTTACTGCAAAGATCATCCTCAAATCAACTCAGAGTACCTAGCATTCACTGGATTTTAAGCTAAAAGGTTGGTACAAAATTCATAATAATTAATGCATACATACAGCATGTTGGCCCAATTCAGCAAAGCAATTAACCACATGCTTCAATTTAAGCATGTAAATCCATCCCTGTTCTGCAAGGCACTTAAGCACAGTCTTAACTTTTAGCAGATTGAAGAATGTGCTCAAGTGCTTCAGAGAACAAGGATGGACTTACTCAAGTTTTAAAGGCAAGTGCATGAGTAGCTGATTTCTGAATTGGGGCAAATTCTGCAGAGTAGATTACTTTAATTGACTCCACATTTTTATCTGAGTAGTCCTGATAAAATTCCCAGCTCCAAATCTCTCTGTAGTAGGAAAAGGGCCTGAAACATAAGCCCTTGTATCAGAGGCCTGAGCTAAAGTAGTGGTCAAAACTTTGCTGATATAAAACAAAGTTAAGCTGTAAGCAAGAGGCAGGCCCTACTCACAGAATCTGGCAACAGGGCTGGTATTGCAGAAACACACATTCCTAAACAGTGCTAGGCACAAGAATATATACACAAACACATTCCAGAAAGGTGGTATCAGAACACCTTGATACCAACACTTTCCCCAAAAGATAACAGGAACATGCTGACCCATTTTAAAGATAAGGTCAGGATGACAGCATGATGGATAGAGATGTTTTAATCAAACCAACAGGTATAAGGTAATGGGTGGTGGTTAGCTACGTCAGAGGGAGCAGTAACTAACATCAGAGGGTGGCACTAACTACGTCAGAAGGGTAGTACATCACTTGTTTGTATTGGGGTATAAAGATGTATCTCAGAGGGAATGTCTTTGGCTGGCCTTGTAGGGAACGGAAAGTCCCGCCATTCACTGGTCCAATGTAACGGACATACATGTGTTAATGGTCTTGTAGAGTCTGCAGGAGACTAGGACCGTGCCTCATTGACAATAAACCTGGCCAGGTGCCTTCGCTAAAAAACAAGTCTGTGGATTTATTGGGCAGTTTAACTGAGGTCTGCTATCTCCGCCATCTGTGCAAAGCTGGGACAGCATGCTAAATGAACACATATGCAGCCAATAACTGACACACTCTCCGCCTCTCCTAAGAAAAAATTAAGCATCGGGAATTCCAGGATATGCCTACATTTTATTCATTTAAATTTTAAGAGGTCAAATTTAACAACAACAGATTAATATTTTAATATTTTAAATATCATGCAATACACTAACTGCTTCTGCAGGAAGGCACTCTGAAAATAAAACTATAGTTGATAATAATGGTGATTATTTTAGTAGTAAAGGCAAATTTGAAGAACCTATGTAAGGCCCTTAGTCGGCCCCCAAATTTACTGAGTCTTGAAGTAGCTCATACTTAGAAATATGAAGATCCCACCTGAACAACAATGGTACTTCTATTAATTATTAGGGCTGTCTGTTCCCAGTTCCTCTAAGTTCCCTGTGCAGCAGGCGCCCAGCAGGCTATCCATTGCCAGGCAGTTCAGCTGTCCCTCCCACCACTGCCCAGTGCTGCTCCTGCCCTCTGCCTTGGAGCTGCTCCCCAGAGCCTCCTGCTTGCTGTGCGGGAGTGGGGAGGCTAATGTCAGGGTGTCTCCCTCCCCCCTGCTCCTGCACCCTGCTTATCCCATATCTCCATAGAACAGGGGGGACACGACAGGGGCTCAGGACGGAGGGAGTTTCTGTCTCAACTTGCTGATCTATTTAAAAAGGCAGTGTACTTAGAGTGGGGTCAGCATACTTAAAGGGACAATGCGCATCTCTCTCTCTCACACACATACAATGTGTGTCTCTGCCTGCCATGCTGTCTCCCCTCCCTCCATTTGTGCTGCCTTGTGGAGTGTGAGGCTACGTTAACAACAATGGGTTAACCCTTGAGGGCTCAGCTGATTGCTAGTTCATCATTTAGCAGTAAGGCATTCCCTGGGAAATATCCCACCCTCTGACTTTACCACCTCAATCAAGCTTCACAATCATCATCGCTGTGTACCAGTATTAAATTGTTTGTTTAAAACTTATAGTGTGTGTGTGTGTGTGTGTGTGTGTGTGTGTGTGTGTGTGTGTGTATATATATAAAATATAGTCCTTTGTCTGGTGAAAAAAAATTCCCTGGAACCTAACCCCCCCTATTTACATTAATTCTTATGGGGAAATTGTATTCGCTTAACATCATTTCGCTTAAAGTTGCATTTTTCAGGAACATAACTACAACATTAAGTGAGGAGTTACTGTATTTGCATTGTGAAAGATAAACAAAAGAAATAGTATTTTTCAATTCACCTCATACAAGTACTGTAGTGCAATCTCTGTGTGGTGAAAGTTCAACTTACAAATGTAGATTTTTTTTGTTACATAACTGCACTCAAAAACAAAACAATGTAAAACTTCAGAGCCTACAGGTCCACTCAGTCCTACTTCTTGTTCAGCCAATCGCTAAGACAAACAAGTTTGTTTACATTTACAGGAGATAATGCTGCCCTCTTCTTATTTACGTCACCAGAAAGTGAGAACAGGCATTTGCATGGCACTCTTGTAGCCAGCATTGCAAGGTATTTATGGGCCAGGTATGCTAAACATTCATATGCCTCTTCATGAAGCACCATTCCAGAGGACATGCTTCCATGCTGATGACACTCGTTAAAAAAATGCGTTAATAAATTTGTGACTGAACTCCTTGGGGGAGAATTGTACATCCTCTGCTCTCTTTTACCCACATTCTGCCATATATTTCATGATATAGCAGTCTCGGATGATGACCCAGCACATGTTGTTCATTTTAAGAATACTTTCACTGCAGATCTGACAAAACGCAAAGAAGTTACCAATGTGAGATTTCAAAAGATAGCTACAGTACTACTCAACCCAAGGTTTAAGAATCTGAAGTGCCTTCTAAAATCTGAGAGGGACAAGGTGTGGAGCATGCTTTCAAAAGTCTTAAAAGAGCAACACTCCGATGAGGAAACTACAGAACCTAAAACACCAAAAAAGAAAATCAACCTTCTGCTGGTAGCATCTGACTCAGATAATGAAAATGAACATGCATCGGTCCGCACTGCTTTGGATTGTTATCAAGCAGAACCCGTCATCAGCATGGACGCATGTCCCCTGGAATGGTGGTTGAAGCATGAAGGGACATATGAATCTTTAGCACATCTGGCACGTAAATATCTTGCGACACCAGCTACAACAGTGCCATGAGAATGCCTGTTCTCATTTTCAGGTGACATTGTAAACAAGAAGCGGGCAGCATTATCTCCTGCAAATGTAACCAAACTTGTTTGTCTGAGCGATTGGCTGAACAAGAAGTACGACTAAGTGGACTTGCAGGCTCTAAAGCCTTACATTGTTTTATTTTTTTAATGCAGTTATTTTTTGTACATAATTCTACATTTGTAAGTTCAACTTTCATGATAAAGAGATTGCACTACAGTACTTGTATTAGGTGAACTGAAAAATACTATTTATTTTGTTTTTTTACAGTGCAAGTACTTGTAATCAAAAATAAATATAAAGTGAGCACTGTACACTTTGTATTATGTGTTGTAATTGAAATCAATATATTTGCAAATGTAGACAACATCCAAAAATATTTAAATAGTATTCTATTATTAACAGTGCGACTAATCATGCAATTAATTTTTTTATTGCGCAATTAATTGCGATTAATTTTTTTTTAATCGCTTGACAGCCCTATTAATTATCAAAGACAGAAATTATAAGTTTGGTGGTAAGAATGATAAACATATGTCACTTGAAATTTTGCTCTATCTTCTTCGGGAATTATGAGAGTTATGCCTGAGGACTGGAAGAAGAAAAGGAATTACTCATCTATGATTAAAATGTAATAACGATTCTTTAGCTTTGTTCCACCCTTCTCTATTCCTGATATAACAAACATCTTCAGGGCACTAACCTCTTTACATGAATGGTCACCATTGACTTAAATGCTAATTAGGAGAAATCATCCAATCATGGCTAACACTATGCTGAGTTGGCAAAAAAAAATATTTTGCCATAGGTAGGAGGAATCCAGAAAGAAACACCCTAATAATTCTGTATAAAAAGGTAAAGGAACTGCCTTCCCAAGACATTCTCTCACTCTACTTTGATGCCTTTGTTACACTTTAACAACTAATACCACCACTAAAACACTATGTCTCTTCGTATTGCTAGTGGATCCAGGAAGGTTTCCTCATTTGGTGGAGGTGGTGGATCAGTCAGAGTATCCAGCATAGGAGGAAGCTTTGGTAGTGGGAGTGTATGTGGTTTGGCTGGGGGATACGGTGTCGGATTAGGGAGTGGATTAGGAGGGGGAGCAGGTGGTAGCTTTGGTGGAGGCTATAGTGGTGGTTTTGGTAATGTATCTGTTGGAGGAGGCTATGGAGATGACTACTGCAGTAGCTCATTTGGGGGCTTGGGTAGTGGCTATGGTGGAGGCTTTAGTGGGGGCTTTGGTGGAGCTGATGGCAGCCTTCTGTCTGGTGGCGAAAAGGAAACCATGCAGAACCTTAATGACCGCCTAGCTAAATACCTGGATAAGGTGCGTGCTCTGGAGGAGGCAAATGCTGATCTTGAACATAAAATCCGGCAGTGGTATGAGAAACATGATCCTGCTGCTGCTGGATTACGCCATGACTACAGCAAATATTACCAGATAATTGAAGATCTTAAGAATCAGGTAATAAATAATTTTTCAGCACTTTACAATGGTATGCAGCTTGTAACCATATCTTGTGTTAAACTATAACTCACGAGCAGTGCATGAGTTATTACCAAATGAGAAATTCTGCTCAGAGTAATTTCAGATATTTATCATTTTCTGTTGACATTAAGAATACTTAAAGTAGTTGACTTTAAGATGTAATATTTCTACCAACGGATTTTTCACACACATTCTTGTTAATTTAATATTACTATAAAAGTATCTATTTTACTATTAAGCATGTTCAGTATTTTTACTGTTTATGTATGAAAATTAATTTGTTAACCTGGAAAGGAAATACTTAATTTTTAAAAAAGGGAAAGAAATCATATCTCCCTCTATGTTTAAACCATATATAAACAAATTATTTTTAAAATCTGCATTTTTCATTTTAGCCTCTAAATTTGCCCAGTGCTGCCTCAAAATTAAATGCAAAGGATATTTTCATAGTAGTCATACAAATATTGCCTCTCTCCTTATCTATCTTTCTATTTATCCAGATCATCTCTGCAACTATTGACAATGCCAAAATAGTCTTGCAGATTGACAATGCCAAGCTTGCTGCTGATGACTTCAGACTTAAGTGAGTTCAGTGAAAACCACAGTTAGTAATGATGGGGTAGTAACAACTTGGGCCATCTCACGACATTTGTTTTTAAAGCAGAACTCACCATTGTTTTCTGCTTACAAACGTATTAAAAGAAATATGAAGTACTATTCCAAAAATGTTAACAATATTAAAATCAATTTTATAACTATAATATGCAATAGAGCTATATTTTTTAATTTAAAAAACTATTAAAACTTTTGCCAAATCACAAAAAAAAACCATAAAATAAACAGATAATAAAAATGCATTATTCTCACATCTTCTCTAATGACATTCTGTTTTATTAATAACAAATATTTTTCTTGCAAGGAAAAATTAATTTTTCTTTCTTTCTGATCTGATTATATTCTCAAAATTCTCCTAACACTTTAAAGGTATGAAAATGAGCTGTTCCTTCACCAAACTATTGAAGCTGACATTAATGGTCTGCGTAGAGTCCTAGATGACCTGACTATGACAAGATCCAACCTGGAAGCACAGCTTGAAAGCCTGACTGAGGAGCTAGTGTATCTTAAGAAGAACCATGATGGAGTAAGATCTTTGCCTTCCTTTTGCAAATATAGGTCCCAGTCCAACTCCCATTGAAGTCAATGAGAGTCTTTCCATTTAAAAGTGGTTTAAAAGTGAAATGATTTATAGGCAATTTACTATTTCAAAACATTCAGATTTTGACACTTAATGATTTCAGTTATTTAATTTTTCCCTGCTTCTGCAATTGCAATATATTTAAAATCTCCTTGTCTTTCATTTAACCAGGAAATGAAAAGCTTCCAGCGTGGCTCTACGGGTGAAGTGAATGTAGAAATTAATGCTACTCCAGGAGTTGATCTAACAAAGCTTCTTAATGAGATGAGAGCTCAGTATGAATACCTTGCTGAGCAAAATCGTAGGGAGGCCGAAGAACAATTTAATAAAATGGTAAAAATATGACTGATAAATTATCTGAAAGCATATTCAAATCCAAAGATTTGTTTTATCACACTTTATTCACAATATTGTATTATGACTTTTCCAGAGTCAACAGCTGCAGCAACAAATCTCTGATGATGCTGGTGCAGCAGACTCAGCCAGGCATGAAATAACTGAGATCAAACGTACTCTCCAAACTCTGGACATTGAGCTACAATCCCTTCTGGCCAAGGTCTGTAATAGCTGCCACTTAAGGTAGCCTTTATAATTCAAAATTCTTATTAAAAAAATTTACAGTATGCATAATAGCTTTATCCACTAGTTCAGCATTATGTAAGGGCATATTTGCATTTAATATATAATTGTTTCTAATATAGACATGTGTTTTGATAGCTCTCCTATATTTACTCTAAGCACAGAGAAACAACTGTAATTCTAAATTAAATACTAAAGTCTATAGAGAATGAAGAATGGTGAGTTTGACTAGTTAGAAAGAATAATCAAAATAAACAGATTTGTTTTGAACAGTCTCAAAAACACTTTATAAAGTTTTGTAATAGACATGGCTTCAAAAGAGGCATTACAGCAATATTCCACCTTCATTACACACATGCAAGTTTATCCACTTTCAATGGAACTTTTTTTTGGCAAGAATCCAGTATGGAATATGGCCCACTGCCTTTTAAGTAAGTGTAAAATGACTGAATATGTGTATGGGGAATGCTGAATATTGAATAATCCCCTGGTGGCCTATTCAGTATTTTAATATTTACATATGATAAACAATTAATGTAAATAAAAAACAACAGGATATTAAAATTAATGCCATCCAACATTTTGGCATAAAGTTGTTTTATCATGTTCTCTCAGTGACTATATTTTTCATTCATTCTGATCTGTGAAAAGACTACATCGAAAGGCTCTTATAGATTTCTTCAGAAGAGCAGCCAATAGCCAAACTACTTATCTCCAACATCTCGCCAATAAGAACAAATATGAATTCCTTTCAAACACCTGTATAGCAAATAATCATGCACCAAACAAATTAAATTCTTATATTCCCACTTTGACCTTTCATTTGTTTTCATAAGCTTAACATACAAGTACAACATATCCAATTAATTTAATAGATTTTACTTTGCATTGTTTGAGAAAAGTGTTACAGAAGAAGCAGTGTATATAGCAATAAAACACTATAAAACTAGTAATATAAAACTAGAAAACTATAGTGAGAAAGAGAGAAGAGAAAGGAAAAATTATTCCAGAGAAATAATTTTCAACACAAAAACTAGTGGTATTGAAAACTGATAGAGAAAAAAATGTAATGTTAGTTCTATGTAAGTGTTATGACTCGGAAAATAATTTTTTCTACTTGTCTGGTATAAATTATTTTCACTGTTAAAGAAGATTTTCCTTGTGTGTAATCAAGCATTTCAGCTTAATCAGTAACATGCCATTGTTATGCACTGACAGAAATGCTCCCTTGAAGGCACCTTGGCAGAAATTGAAGGAAACTACAGTTGTCAGCTTTCACAAATACAGCTTCAGATTAGCAATCTGGAGGAACAATTAAAGCAGATCAGATCTGAAATGGAATGCCAGAATGCAGAATATGAACAGCTCCTGGGCATCAAGACACGTCTAGAGATGGAGATTGAGACCTATAGGCGACTGCTAAATGGAGAAGGAGGGTAAGCAAACAGCCTGAAGAAAAAACTTATTTCAGTTAGATGAATTTATTTTGAAAAACAGAACACTAGAAATAAGAAATAAACATCAATATAGCTTATTCCATGTTCTGTGCGTATAGGGATAAATCCTGTAAGGTGCAGATCATTCCAGTTAAGTGCTTAACTACCTTAAATTCCACTGACTTCAGTGGAAGCTGAGGGCCTTCATAACCTTGCATGAGAGCTGAACACCATGCAGAACTGAGCCCACATTTCAAATAGGACCTATAGAAAGCATCCTCTTTTTCGTAAGGCTCTGTTGTGGGATGCAAGGACCTAATTCAACACACTTTGAAGTCAGTCAGAGCCTTGCAATGCTCACTGAAATAGACCTAAGTGAACTGAAAATAAATTGCTGTATCAGTTCTCTGTTCTGTCTCAGCATCTGCAAACATTATATAACTGTACATTATGTGCAGCTGCAAATACCTGAAAATGACTCCAGTTAACAGAATATCCACCACAGAAAATTTTCATTTTATCAAACAAGGATAAAAGAGCAGTTTGATCTTACATCTGTATTTGATAAACGATTTTATTTAAACTTTCAGATGTATATGGTACATAGCAGTTCCAATCACTTACAAAACTGATTGCCTGCCTTGCTGTTTCTGGAAAGATAGCAATAAACTTGCTTTTAAAACCAGTATTCTCATCGACTCTCAAAATAATTATCTTTTCTTAAAAAGAACAGGAGTACTTGTGGCACCTTAGAGACTAACAAATTTATTAGAGCATAAGCTTTCGTGGGCTACAACC
>NW_020664544.1:2361373-2382295 GCF_002925995.2 Terrapene triunguis
ATAAATTTGTTAGTCTCTAAGGTGCCACAAGTACTCCTGTTCTTTTTGCGGATACAGACTAACACGGCTGCTACTCTGAAACTTAGGAACCTAGATACCTTAAAAGATCTGGCCCTGAGAAGTACCAGATTTCAATGAGACTAAGGCTCCTAAATCCATTTTGAAAATAGGACTTAGTCTCCTATGTAACTTAGACACTTTTGAAAATTTTACCTTTAGTCTTACAGTCTATACTTAGGCTCATCAGATCACCGGGATCTCCTTTAGAGCCCTTTTTAAAAATTAGCAATATTAGCTACTTTGCAGTCATCTGATATAGAGACAGATTTCAGTAATAGGTTACTACAGTTAGTAGTTCTGCAATTTCATATTTTAGTTCCTTCAGAACTTTTGAGTCAATACCATCTGGTCCTAGTGACTTATTACTGTTTTAACAATTCATTCTAAAACTTCAATTTGGGACAAGATTTCAGATTTGTCACCCAAAAAGGATAGCTCTGATGTGGCTATCGCCCCCACATCCTCTGTAGTGAAGATTAATGCAAAGAATTAATTTAGCTTCTCTGCAATGGCCTTGTCTTCTCTGAGTGCTCCTTTAATACTTTTGTTGTCTATTGGCCCCACTGCCCACTTGGCAGGCTTTCTGCTTCTGATTTACTTTTTTTTTTTAATTGCTTTTTCCATCTTTATCAAGTTGCTTAACAAATTATTTCTTGGGCTGCCTTATTATACTTTTACAATTTATTTGCCAGAGTTTTGCTGCTTCCTATTTTACTCACTAGAATTTAACTTCCAAATTTTAAAGGATGCCTTTTTGCCTCTAACAGCCTCAGTTACTCTGCTATTTAGCCATGGTGGCATTCTTTTGGTTCTCCTACTGTCTTTTTTGATTTGGAGTTTACATTTAGTCTGAGACTCTATTATGGTGTTTTCTTGACCCCAATAAAAAATAAGATACAGTTATGCTAACAGTAGATAAAACTGGCATAGAATAATGACTTCTACATATAGATTTAGATTTTGATAGAAACATTTTTTGGACTAAATTACACTGCAATGTTTCTAAAAGTACTTTTTTTCACAAGTAGATTTCAGCAAATTATATATCAATGTTATCTAATTAAGCAGAAATAACTAGATAAATGAAGATGTATAGTATTAGTTTTATCTAAATATTCACACCAAAAATTAACTGGAAAATTATCAAATAGATATTATCACCGTACACTGTAAATCTATGTAGGTATTTAAAATTTCTAGCATAACAACAGTCATATTGGGTCAGACCAATGGTTCATCTACCCCAGTATCCTGTCTTTTGATAGTGGGTAATGCCAGATGTTTCCAAGGAAATGAACAGAACAGGGCAATTATCAAGTGATTCTTTCCATTGTCCAGCCCCAGCACCTGCCAGTTCGAGGCTTTGTGACTTCTTTATTCACTTTCTATATACTATTCATGATTTTATAGACCTCTATGATATCCTCCCCTAGTTGTCTCTTTTCCAAGCTGAATAGTCCCAGTCTTTTTAATCTCTCCTCATATGGAGGCTGTTACATGCCTCTACACCTTAATATATCTTTTCTAAAATGGGGCGAACAGAACTGCATGGTGTGGGTGTACCATGGATTTATATAACAGCATTCTGATCTTTACTATCTTATTATCTATCCCTTTTCCAACGGTTCCTAACATTCTGTTAGCTTTTTTGACTGCCGCTGCATATTGCGCGGATGGTTTCAGAGAACTATCCACAATGACTCAGAAATCTCTCTCTTGAGTAGTAACAGCTAATTTAGGCCACATAATTTTGTATGTCTACTTGGGATTATGTTTTCCAATGTGCATTACTTTGCATTTATCAGCATTGAATTTCATCTGCCATTTAGTTGCCCAGTCACCCAGTAGAACACTAGACTTTCTGACTGTTGTTAATGCTGGCTTCCTTCCCTCCTTTGCATTCCAGGAGTACAGCCAACCAAATTATGATTGCCACATGCAAGAGTGTATTGCCAGGAAAGTGTACTGTGCCCCCTCTCTGGTCTTTCAAATTCATACTGGACAGCTATAATTTTGCCCTTATTATCAATATTATATCTTTCAGACTCTAGTTTCTTGGGTAAGGGGCTGGCTTTACAATGTAATAAACACATGAAGATACTACTTGTGTTCATTTCATCACATTATCTGGGTCTTACCTTTTCAATCACTGCAGAATTGAGAGATATTTGTATTTTTAAACATGATCTTCAAAACCGATTAAAAGCAGATGATTTTTCAATGCTCCTACAAAAAGGAGCTCTGCATCTTTAAAATTCTGCTGTATTTTCTCTCCCTCTCTCTGCTTTCACTGCAGGCCGTGTAGGCTCTGCAGCAGCTGGCTCATCCTATCAATAAGGTTCCGTTAGTCAAGGTGGAGGATGGGAGCAGAATGGAACTGTCCCTGCTCCTCAATGAGATCAGGGCAAACTATGAAATGCTCATCACCAGAAATCAGATAGAGACCGTCCTCTCAACACGAACCCAGGTAATGAGAATAAGTAGACAATCTATGTCTGCCAAATTCAGCCTCAACCTCTTTGAGGTACAGTATTTCCTTTTCAATGCAGCATATTACTGGATAAGGGATTTGGAATTTACTGCAGTATGACTAGACCTAGAAGCTAAAAAAAATACGTTATGTTTAGGTTATGAAACTCACTCTAAAGGAATGCTCTGTAATTAATCTGGATGTTTGTCTGTACATAAAAGACAGTTATATTGTTGTGACTAAAAAACCATGATGACATATACAATAACATGGTACCCTCTAGCCTCATTTAGAGTTATCCCTCAGGAGGAAAACATCTTGAGTATCATGTAGAGATGACGTAAAGAAGCCATTTATTAAGAGGATTTACAATTTTGAGCACATATGTTATGGAAAACTTTACCTTCTCAGGACAGATTTTCTATTGTTTTCATAAAACTATGCCATACTTGTCTGCAATGTTTATATTACTTGTTCTCTGTGTCATATTTTTAAAGGTTATAAATACCCTATTATAAATTCACACACAACTCATCTCTTCAGAACAACCATGTTACAATAATGTGCCAAATCTGGCTACAACCATCAAATGCCAAGAAATCCACGCTGAAATTTGGGTCTTATATCACCCTGTTGTACTTTAATATTGCAGAAATTCTGAATACTGAGAGATTTACTCACCATAGGCCTGATTCCCCAGTACACTCTGATTGCTTTGCGCCACTCTGAAGATGCAAAGCAGCCATAAACACAGTTTAACTATCTTATTAAGCCAACTTTACATTTCCTTTGCACCAGGGCAGCGCAAAGCAGCCAAAGCGTTCTGAGAAATTTGGCCTCACATGTGTTGCAGTACTTAGGACACAAAACGGCAGGTAGAGAACAGAATTCAGCGCGAAGTGTGAATTACATGGTTTTTGTTACCGTAATGGTGGATAGATAACATTAAAAACACATTAACATTTTAAAGACAAAATATTAGTTCTTCTTTTACTCTCCTGCCAAGACCTGAATTCAAGAATTTTTCTCCTCAGTAAGAGCTGATGTCATAACAAGAACCTATGGTAAAGCAGTAAAGTACGCGAAGGAAAATGTTCTGCTTCAGGTGCTTGTGATGTCACCAATGCTTGCAGGCAAAACACAGAAATGTGAAAGGAACCCTAATTATCATTATCGTAATAAACACTACGTAAGTACTGAGCATTATTCCTACTAGAGTGCATGGAAGAAATTGACCTGACATGACCATTTTAAAGTAATATACCCCATAACTACAGCTACTGTCAATTTGCTTCACAATCTAATTTATGTAACATATCTAATAGTGGAATAAGACCTGAAATAAGAATTGCAACTTCACTGACTTCAGTGAAGCTAGGCCTATTTTACACAGGGCTGGATTTGGTCATAATACAGTTGGTAAGCCAATACTGGGTCAGCATTACATCCAAGTGTGTTATAAAGTGCGGGAGAAGAGTGTTCTAAACATCTGGTTTAGGTTCTCTAATAGGTTAGCCTGACCATCCCTATCCTATACTTTTCTGCACCGAAGATAATACAAGTCTCAAAATTATTAATAAAATATTTCAATGAATATCTGGTCCCGATATTGTTAATCGACTGAGATTTTGTACAGAATATGTCCAAGTTGTGTCTGTTTCTGTGAATATTTGTTAAGATAGTAGAGACAAAAAGTAATCTGTTTTCTTAAGCCTCTTTCGTAGAGGTGCAGCAGTTACTAAAGATGCAGCAAAGTATTTCCCAGTAGAGGTTGCAATACAAGAGGTTCCTCAGAGTTTACAATATTCTGATAATGACAGTTTAGCTTTTCTTTACAACCTTGAACAAATATATTCAGTTGCCACACAAAAAAAACCTCTGTTTTAAGAGAAGTAGATAAGGTTTTTTTCAAAACTAAATTTATTTTTTGTTCATTCTTTTTAAATATTTTTTATTTGTAATACTGTTATCTTGTTTATATTTTCTGTAGCTAGAGGAAGCTACAAGTGAAAGAATGGACAAAGATGAAGAAGCTTTAAAGGCAGCCAGAGCAGAGCTCAGTGAAGCCAGGCGACAATGGCATCATATGCAAATTGAAATTGAATCTCTCCAGGCTGTGGTAAGCATGGTCAAAAATTGATATTATCAACTTCCTGAAAAAAATAACCCATTTCTTCTTCTGACACGCAATATTCCGTAGTTCAATATGCACATCAATGACATCCAACAGATGATGGAAACACAGGAAGAACAGAAATGCATAGTGGCTTTGCCTTGGGCCTTTATCTCTTCTTCTTGGTCATTAATTGCCAGAAAATCTCCCAGTCAGTTATCAATGCTTAAGAATATGACATATTTTGATTCAGAATCTGTAATTCTGCATATACTGCTATTATGTTTACTTTTTTACTCCTGCCAATCAGTACCCCCGGATTTCAAGAATTCTTCCACAGTATCCCCATATCAATTTCCTAATAAATATCCTGCCTGATTCATTCAAATCATGTTTATTTTAATTCTTTGGAACTAGGGCTCTGAGTCAGCAAAACAATTAATCATATACTTTAAGTTAAGCATGTAGGTAAATGTTTTGCTGAATGACAGCTTTAGGTCTATAGTGGTGCTGAAAACAATTCTGTCCATCTATCCTACTGCTCTGACTGACTACATTGGGGAACTTTAGAAAACAATCCTTCTCCCACTGCTATCACCAGTTCATCTGCTCTGGTGGGAGATCTAGTGTAGATTAGTTTCTGGCAGCTTCCAGTGTCACACCAAAAGAGACTTGTGTACACCAGCACTCCCACTGGTGTAGATAAAGTGGTGGTAGCACTGATGGGAATTTTTCCTAAAATTCACTGATGATGACAAGGCCTAGGAATTACACTGTTTTTAACACTATTTCAGGGAGATCCACTACTGACAACAGATGTCAGATATTAGTCAATTTCCCTATTGCAGACAGGGTTTGTAACTTGATGATGATGACTTTGCAACACTGTGAATTCCTGTGACTATTAGAAAACACATCATTCTGGACAGCTGGGTGAAAATACTCATAAAAACTGATTGATTTCATCATATAGTAGAAGGCTACAATTTTTGTGTGTGAGCTTCTAATTGAATTTATATGATTACAGATCTTACAGGAAAATTAAATGCAAAAAACCACCAGTTTAAATTTCTTATCAAAGGTGTTATAAAGCTGGATTATATTACAGTTCCTAAAGATTATTTAGCAAATAAATTGAAAAGTAAATTTAAAAATATGTTCTCTGAATTGTTAGTAAACACTATGTGGAACTGAACTTTTAGAACTACTTTTGGGACCTTTAATTTTGGATTTATTTGCCAGGAAAGAGGCTTGGAAAGTTGTCTGCATGCCTCAGAGCAGCAGTACCAGATGCAACTGCAGAATTTAAAAACTGAGATTGAAGGTTTAGAGAAGGAGCTACAGCAAGTGAGGAGAGGTATTGAGAAACAGCTTCAAAAGCATGAAATACTACTGAACACTAAGATGAGGCTGGAGCAGGAGATAGCAACTTATCGCAGTTTGCTGGAGGAAGAGGAAAACAGGTATTTTACAGACTGGAGAAAGTGTATTTGCTTTTATATTATCTTTTAGAACTTCTGTTTGCAATACTTTTCAAAGTTGCAATCACATGAATGCCGCCATTAAATATAATAGTAAATCCTTCATGAAAGGATATTTCATTTTGACCTGTGCAAAGTTCTATACAGGCATATTTAAAATCTAAAATTAATATGTTAAATGATTGCATGAACAATTTTCATGCCATTAAAATATCTTATCTTACAAAGTCTGCAGTGCTTATTTTTTCTGATTTTCCATGTTTTTGTTTAGAAAAATTATGGGTTTGTTTTTAAAGTAAAGTTCATTATTTAACCAATATTTAAAGGCAGTTTGGCCCCCACAGTAGGAAATATTTAGGACTCACCAACCCTCACTGAAAAGAAAAAAGGATAGTACAGTGTGTGTGTGTGTGTGTGTGTATGTGTAAACTCACGTGTATTATCATATGTTTGCTTCAGTACAGTTTTAACCTAATTATACATAATGGACCTGATTCACCACAGTGTTACACCACTTTGATTTCAATTGAGTTACACCACCATCAAACTGGAGTAAAATATATTGATCAAAACCTGTAAAAAAATTTTGCTGTAATAATTCAACACAGATTTAGCTTTAAAGTTTTAAAGAGAGAAAACTTGAAAGAGAGAAAAGTTAAATAATTATAATTCCAAAGCTACTAGTTTAAACAGTTCCTCATTTTCCCACATACACTGTACTGCTCATACATTAGCATTGTCACCTTTAAGCCTTCCCATGCTTTGAATATGTGAATTCCATGAAGGTAAATTAGATAAATTTCATCCGGAAAATCTCAGGTATAGTGCAAATCAAAGGCAGGATTTGGGTTTTGCACATCTGAGTATCTGTTAACATAAATTATATTAAATATTGAAATATTGATAGGGTTCATATGTTAAAGAATAAGGGTCCCATTCTCCCTTAAATAGGGATAACCTCAATAGGCGACATGAAACTCCACTATTTTTGCAAGTGAAAGTATTTCTTAGGAATACTTTTGGGTGGGCGGGAATTTTGCCTCCTCAGCCCCATGCAGAAGAAGCTAGAGGGTTTCACTCCCAGAACCTCACAGGCAAAAACGTTTGCACATTAGAGGCCCAAGTGAAGGAACTTATTTGGCATTTTTTCAATATATTGCTATTTTATAATTATGTAAAAATATACATAACGCATTATGAATAAAACAAAAGAAAAATATTAAGAAAAGGTCTTTCTGGCATAATTCAAAATTACTGAAAACCTTTCAGGAAAGAATGATGGAATACAAATATAAATTTTCAACATTCTTTAGTCCTACAATCAAAATAAAGTGTGACTACAATAAATCTATATATGAATCCCATTGTCATTATTTCTACATATTTTCCCCTCAGTTGCTCATCATTCAAGTTTTTTATTAAAATAACATTATTACATTTTTGTAATATTTTCATTTTTTCAGGTTTCATTTTTCTACACATGATAGAAAAGATGACAGAAAACCTACCACCAGCAAGATAGCTTTTATCCCACCTTCAAGTGAGTTTTTTAAGACAAGGGAACATTCCTAAAATAAAATCACAATAGTTTCTCAGTTCTTAATGTTGCCCAGCTGAATTTCCTAAACAGGAGCTACAAAAAGCTATTAGTGTTGTGATGGACCGCATGCTTCCTCCCCATGGATAAACCCAAAGGAGAGTAAA
Source organism: Terrapene triunguis (assembly GCF_002925995.2). Lineage (NCBI taxonomy): Eukaryota > Metazoa > Chordata > Testudines > Emydidae > Terrapene > Terrapene triunguis. The sequence continues at coordinate 2,369,202 of NW_020664544.1, forward strand.
GCTTGTACCCCAAATTCCAGGAGTTAAAACTTTACTGAATTAAAGTATATTGATGTATGCTGTGCATCAGATTTCTTACAGTAAATTATTGAAAAACAAAGCTGATTCTACAAGGAGTCTGGTGGCACCTTAAAGACTATCAGATTTATTTGGGCATAAGTTTTCGTGGGTAAAAAATCCACTTCTTCAGATGCATAGCTGATTGTGTATTTGATTAATGCATAGCTAGGAAAGAACTATTTCTGGTTTCTCTTATCTCAGATCTATTGTCACATATTCCAGTCCACAGTATCTTTAAAAAACAATTAAATGCCTAATTTAGTCACTCCACTGGAATTTTGTTTGCCAGGGCTGAATTCAGCTGGGTGAGTTAGGAGGGCATGCAGAGAAACACACATATTTTCTTCTGAAAGAGGGTAGTGTGTGCCCAAAGCTAGCACATACTGCTGATCACAACATATATTCCAGATAGGGGGCGTATCTGGTAACTGAGCTAAGTGACAGACTACAGTCCCTTAAGGAGATGGTACACAAGCTGGCATACTAGCCAGGATTGCCTCCTACTAGTCTCTTGAACATTATAAAGAGATCTTTTCCTGATGGTTGTACAAGGAGTGAAGGCTCCCTAGGAGGGCTCCGAAGAAATATCTAGTATATTTGCATTTTCCTTTACAGCTGGTGCCATAAAGAAGCATGAAGATGAAAAGGTGGAAAAATTGACAAAGCAAGCAATCTTAAATGGAAACATTGTGAAGGAAAGTGCTGAAGCTCATGGCACTATACAGTAAGACAAACATAAATTTAGCAAAATAATAATTATATATATATATATGTGTTCTATACATTTAAATTAAACCTCTCTGATCTACACTCTGTATTCCCGGTAGCATCCTTCTTGTATACCATTTCCAGTTAGCAAGGATGCAACTATAAGATCAGTGTAGACAGCACCTCCACTAATAAGTGGTGCTGTATCATTATTTTAGTGCTAAGTTGTTGCCTTGTTTTGATAGTATGCTCTTGGATCTGAACAAGGGAGGAGAAAGGGGAGGGGAAGTTTTTAGTTCTGCCTGTGTGTACTGGAGTTGTTGCCTGCAGTGTCTCAATAAATCCTTTGATTTCTATAAGCGAGTATTACAACTGGTGGCAGTAGCTTCAAGATGGCAAAAGCACTTTGGCCTGAGAATAAATGTATTGGTCATGCAGGTGAGACTGGAATCTGTGAGTATTTTACAGACTTTGAGCTATTGCTCTCTGTAAATGAGTGGATTGATGAGAAAGAAGTACAGTACTTACAAGTGTTTCTGGATGGTGATGCCAAAGCCTTTTGCTAGCACTTTCCTAGTGCAAATCATAGATCTTACAAAAAGTTACACAAACATTTATACACTGCTGGGAGGTGGAGGGGGGGGGGAATTGGCTCTTTTGAAGTACCAGAAGGAATGATAAGCCAGGAGGCGTCAGGAAGGTGGAACTCCTGCATAGTTATTTGTGGGGATCGAGGAGATTGTTCAATAGGGCTTTCCCTGCACCACCCTGTCCAGAACATGACTTGAGTGAAGCAGAATGTGCTGCGCCAAATCTGGAACAGGCAATGCAGAGAGGGGCCTATGCCCAGTGGCAAGCCATGAGAGAATCCTGTGTGAAAAGATAGTTTATAAACAGTTTAATAGGGGAACTTCATAAACTGCTGGGAAAGGAAGATAACATACTAGATAATGCTATGGACCAGATTATATATAGAGTTACAAATGTGGAAGCAGAAATTGAGTTTCCTTAAAAGTATCAGCTGTTAATGCCCAGACTCGTGGTGACTTCTTTATGCCAGATGCAGCACTTCACTAAATAACTGCTAGTGAGATGGCTAAAATGCTGGAGGAGGCATGGGTGCAAGCTATTCTCAGGTGTCTCAGGCCTGCTCTACACTACGACTTTAATTCGGATTTAGCTGCGTTAATCCGAATTAATCCTTAACCCGTCCACACAACGGAGCCAGTTACTTCGAATTAAAGGGCGCTTAAAATCGATTTCTGTACTCCACCCTGACGAGCGGAGTAATTTGTAAATTCGAATTAGGGGTAGTGTGGCCGCACACCACCGAATTAATGTGGTTAAAATTAATGGGGTAATGTGGCCGCACACCACCGAATTAATGTGGTTAAAAACCGAATTAATGTGCTTAGTGTGGCCGCGCACAATCGAATTTATACAATCTGTTTCCCAAATTCGAATTATCTAAATTCGAATTAATCTCGTAGTGTAGACGTACCCTCATGGGTTACATGAGACAGCAGACCAGATGACATTTGCAGGCAAAGTGGAGGAAAAGGCTACTGGAGTCAGAATTGCCCCAGCACAAGAACCCATACCGGAGAATCTAAAAATTGTTGAGGCAGTAGGGTCACCCTCGGCAACTATTAGCATGGGCCATTTGAAGAGCCGGCCAGATACCTGTTACTATGTGTCTAGAGACATCAACAGCTGGAAAACCACAATGCTGTTGGACTCATGACCTGAATTATGTCTGATTTATGGAGAACAGTGCTGAAAGGAAAAAAAAGTTTATGTAGGAGGTAAACTGATAAGTAGTGATCATCAACCACTGCACATAATGGGAGAAATCCAGCTCCTACTGAACTCAGGGTTTTTGCACACTAAATGGGCTTTTGTTGAGGTGACCAATATTTCTAGTGCTGTAGTATTGGGAGTGGATTTCATCCAAGAGCATCACAAGAACCCTTGGAGTGTTAATAAAACAAATTTGCCCCCATACAATATTCAGATACCTCTGTTGGATGTGGGTAGGAGGAAGTGTGGATCCCGAGGGGCAACTTTTGGGGCCTTAGAGGTGACTCTATCATGACTACAGAGGGTGACAGAAATGAATGGCTTTCTGTGGTGGTTCGGAATAAAGTTGTGGTGCAGCCAGGTCATTTAAGAATAAAGAACTGTTGCAGTGAACCTGTAGGAGTGTTGAAAGCTACAAACATCCATTTAGAATTGCTGTTTGGCAGAAATGTGTTGCAAGCTGGACCAAATGAGGACTGGCCAGGAATGACAGCTAGTGAAAAATCAGACCACGGGGACAGTGTCCAATGTAGCTAGCGTCTCAAAGCCTCTCATGGGGCAGAGGTCAAGAGCTGTGAAGCAATCCAGTCAGTAGTACAGCCTGGAGCTGACTTGACAGAAGCACCTGTAGAAGGCAATAAAAGGAAACAATCCGAACTGTTCTTACGATATGCTAGGGTGTTCTCCAAGAATACTGAAGAACTTGAGAGATATGATTAGGGGCAACATCAAACTGTGCTTAAACCAGAGAGCATTCCCATGATGCAGCCTCCACATCAGATCCCCCTGACATATCAGGTAACATTGAAATAGAAACAAGCAGTCCAGTGGCACCTTAAAGACTAACAAATTTATTTGGGCATAAGCTTTCGTGGGTAAAATTTGCCAGGTCTCCGTGTTGTTAATTAAAGAAATTATTAAGTATTATTTACCTTAACTTGCTTTACTAATATAGGACACCATCGTTGTTGTTGTTTTTGCACTTTCTTTTTTTCATTAATATTTAATGAAAACTGGGCCAACTGTGTCACTAATATTTAATTACAATTACTCATTGAAATCATTAGGGCCTGATCCTGAAATCCTTATTTATGTGAGTAATCCATACTCATGCCAACAGTCTGATGGACTTAAATGGGACTACTTGCTTAAGTAAAGTTTACTCATGTGAGTGAAGGCTTTAGAATCAGGTTCTTAGCTACTATGTACTTAATTCTATCTTTACGCTAAAAGTAGGCTCAAGTTCTGAAGTCTGCATCTGGATTTCTAACCCTCCTTATTTTGAATGCGTTCAGATCCAGGGACTTGGTTTGCCCATTACAGATACAGAGATAACTGCAAAACTCAGATCTGGGGTTGGATTTCAAATAACCTTCCCACTAATACCCAGGGGATGTTTAGACTCATGGTTTTGATCCATTTCTATTTTTCTACAATAAGTAGATATATAATGAGGTCTAACTTTTTAGTCCATATTTCTTGAGAATGTAGCTGTGAAAAAAGAACTCTGAAATCTTTGCATTTACTAAAATTATCTCCATATCCCATTACGTAATTTTTCATCGCATTTTAAAAGCATACTTTGAAGATGTGTATTACTGTGCCTTCAGGATCACATTTACATTTCATTTATTGTTTCAGGACAGAAAAAGTGGATGAAGTTATTAAAGAATGGGAAGGATCTTTCTTTAAGGACAATCCTCATTTAAGGAAAAAGTCTGTTTCTTTGCGCTTTGATCTCCACCTAGCAGCAACAGATGACGGATGTTTACAGACTAAACAAAATAACCTACCTGACATTGAAGTCAGGCTGGTAATGAGAAGGTCTTGCAGTATTCCATCTATCAAACCTTAACCTGCAGCAAACTAACTCAAGGGTCATTTATGATGGGCTTTGGAAATAAATAACGTTAGGACAGATCTAGATGGACCACATGGCTTCCCCTCATCTTGTCACAACTATGAAATGTTACTAAGTATATGCTTTAATAAATATATGAATAATGTCAGATTCTCTTAAATGAAAGAGAGCAGGGTAAGGTGTTATAGTTCAAGAAACCTAACTCCTATTAATTTTTTACTCTTTATTAATTTTCTCATTTGTTTTTTCCAAAAACCTTGCTTTGCTTTGTAGAATTTTGTCAAATATTTAAGTATTGAATTATACCTTTATACTTTACATTACTTTTCTAACAAAGAATCTGTTTTCTCTTTTCAGTTAATGAAAACTGAACATTTTATTTTTGTAGTTCTTCAATATAAAAGTCATAATGTATCCTTATATCACTTACAACACAAAAGTATCATACTGGATGGTATACATCTAAAACCATTTTTTTAACTGACAAAAGGTAAATGCATACAAACTCTTAAAGTATGTAAACTATTACAAATATTTATAAATAAATTTTCCTTTAAAAGGAAATGGCTAATATTTTTTTAATTTATTTGAGAAAGTAACCCATCCAAAATAGTCTGTTTTCTCCTGTGCATCCATGCACATATTCCTTAAGACCAGTTTTACAAGGAAATAATATTGAGCGATATCATGCCATTGATTTTTAAGGAGAATTCTCCATTAAAATCAATTCAGGATTCTATTTTAAAACTGAGGGTATGATATAGGCCATTGAGATTACTACATTTATAGGTTTCCCATTAACTACTTCTCTGAGTTCTAGTGAAATATAGAGGGTGAAATCCAGACTGCTCTGTAGTCAATAGGAGATTTGCAGTCAATAGGAGATTTGCAACTGATTTCACTGGGGCCAGGATTTCACCCGATGTGAAATACAAAATACTAGGCCTAGTTCCACAAGCCCTCCATGCATGAGATTTCATGACTTTAATGGAAGTTCCACACTCAGAAGTCTTGTAGGATCAGCCCCAATGTGTTACTAGAAAGATCCATAGGCTCTATGAATACAGTAGAACCTCAAAGTTACAAACTGACCCGTCAACTACACACCTCATTTGGAACTGAAAGTACACAATCAGGCAGCAGTGTTAAATGTAAACTACGGAAAAAATAAAAAGAAATTAAACAAAAAGATTTGACAAGGTAAGGATCCTGTTTCTATGCTTATTTCATTTAAATTAAGATGGTTAAAAGCAGCATTTTTCTTCTGCAAGTAAACTTTCAAAGCTGTATTAAGTCAATGTTCAGTTGTAAGTTTTTGAAAGAACAGCCATAATGTTTTGTTCCAAGTTACAAACATTTCACAGTTATGAAGAACCTCCATTCCTGAGGTGTTTGTCACTCTGAGGTTCTACTGTATTGGCATTATATAAATATAAAATGAAAAATTCTAGAACTGCTTCTCCCTCCTGACTAATACATCTGTATTATCATCTGAGCAATAAGAAAATAGTTCCTTGAAGCTGTTAAAAATTTAGCCATCCCACAATTCTGAAAATAGTTATTTCCATACATTTCCAGTTGTTACAGTAAGTGTTTAATTAAAGTAATTTATATAAAATCCTCTTTAAAAAGTAATTTATGCTACTGTCTTACAGTACACCTCTACCCCGATATAACGCTGTCCTTGGGAGCCAAAAAAATCTTACCGCGTTATAGGTGAAACACGTTATATTGAACTTGCTTTGATCTGCCGGAGCGCGCAGCCCCGCTGCTTTACCATGTTTTATCCGAATTCGTGTTATATTGGGTCACATTATATCGGGGTAGAGGTGTATATGGCACATCATTATTATGCCTGGGCTTATTTACTGTATATTTAATTAAATTAACCAAATAAGGACTACAAATTTAAGTCACAGATTTTATTATACCTTTTATGGTATCTTCCACTGCTAATTCAAAGCAGCATGGGCAAACCTCAGCTACATTAGATAGCTTTCTTTCCACAAGAAAACAGAAATACAAACTTATACAAACATTTTCTTTAATAGACTGTGAAACTAGGTTTAAACAACATATATGTTTAGGTAAGACTGACTGTTTACTTATGAAGAATATCTAAGGTGTTGACCTTCCAAACTCTAATTGAAGTTCATGGGAGCTGCAAGCATTCAGTATCTCTGAAATGCATTCAGTATCTCTGTTTTCTGATGTTTCACATTAGCATGTCAAAATTTTATTCAGGTGTCAGCAATTGCCCTATTACCTATGGCATGCAAAACAGATACTGGCACTGCAAATTTCATCCAGTATTTAGTTAACCGCTTCTAAATTGTATTAATGTAAAAACAATGCATTTATACTGTAGGCCATTGTTCTATATCTACTGTACTAAGCCAACTAATTAACATTAACCTTGACAGTCAAATATTGATCTGGTGTTGTTAATACTTGAGTACTTGGCATCCTGAATGTAATAGCCTGTTCTAGTAATTCCACTATGCAGCTTTTTTGTGTTTATAGTATATATCTTTTACAATACTTGAATTTAAACTAAGTTAAAACTGCTTTAAGGCACTTTGAACAGGGATATGAATTTACCAAAGTAAATGATACCACTGCTATAAAGAATAATAAAATTGAACCTGAAACTGCATATTATGTGATTTTGACATGCACTTACGTTGAAAGGTGTGTGCAGGTGGGGAGGGGCGCACGCACACACGCACACCCTAAAATGAATGCAGTGGACTACAGGTGCTCTAGCATTACAACCCATGCTTGCTATAGATCTTCTCTACAAATATTATGATCCAGGTTTCCTATGAATCTTCTCATATCACATGGAGGGCGGGGGGGGGGAGGGTATATTGCCTGGTATATCATCATTTATTTATTATTGACTGTTAGTATTTGGGTATGCCAGTGACCCTGACCAGGACTGGAGTCCCACTGTGCCAGCCACTGTACAAATACAGAATAGAAAACAGAAGAGTTTACAATCTAAAAGACAACACAGACAAATAGAATAGACAAACAGCAAATAAGTAATTATCAGAAGTCTAGACTGACATATATGACAGTAAAAAACTATTTAGGCACATGGATACTCACAAGAAAAGTTTGCACAGGAACATAGGAATTGCCACACCAGATCAGAGCAATCATCCAGAATCTTGTATCTGACAATGGTCTGTACCAGATGCATCATAAGAAGGTGCTAGAATCCCTGCAATGGGTAATTATGGAATAACCTTACCCATAAGGAAAATTTCATTTTAACCATCCATCATTTGGCATATGCCATGAAACATGATATTCTCTGTATTTTTTATCCTATCTAATGCAACTACGACTGTTCTCACTACCCATATAAACTTTTATTGGACCAACTTCTGTTGGTGAGACAGGCAAGCTTTCTGGCTTACGCAGAACCCTTCTTCAGGTCTGTGAAACATATTCAGGGCATGTCTTCACTGGCAACATTAAAGTGCTGCCGCGGCAGTGCTTTAATGTGGCTTGTGTAGTCGCAGAATAGCGCTGGGAGAGAGCTCTCCTCCCAGCACTCTAAAAAAACCACCTCCATGAGGGGAATAGCTCCCAGCGCTGGTGCACTTTTCTACAATGGCACTTTACAGCACTGAAACTTGCAGCACTCAGGGAGGTGTTTTTTCACACCTCTAAGCGAGAAAGTTGCAGCGCTTTAAAGTGCCAGTGTAGACAAGCCCTTAGAGTGTCACAGTTAAATACAAGGTGCAACACCTTGTTTAGCATAAGCAGTTAACACATATTTCAAGGAACCATTCAAGGTGAAGTGGCCTGTATTGTTCTAGTCATTTTCACTGTTCCTTGTCTTCAAGTTTTGATACCCAATTTAATCACATAAAGCATCTTCAGTGCCAATCAAATCTCTATTCTGACAGAACTGACAGGTGACCCAACAAGCTATTTCTTTCTTTAAGAGATGGAGTAAACATTTCAAATACCCATTATACCTCATTGACAGACTTAACAGCAGTTCCTGTTATATTTCATTTTTCCTCTCGTTCTTGCCTGCATTCTCAATTAAGACCTCTCAGGTTCTTTAGTAACTGAGATCTTCTGATGGAGACCAGTGGCAGCCTACTCCCATCTCTAGATGCAGGATCTTGGGGAAGAGGCTGTCCCTTCATCATTGTGGAAGTAGATATTTTCTGGTAAAAGAATATATGAAGTACATTCCCTCTTCCAGGAGCTGCAGAGTTAACCTATTTTCAGAAGGAAAAACATAGGACCTAAATTACAATAAAGGGCATGTGGGAAGAAAACGGTATTTATTCATCCACGACCCAGTGACTGCTTTCTTCCCTGTCCCTTGAAAGCTCCACTAATTTTTTCTCCTCACTCTAAGTCCTCCAATACCTATTCTTGCTTATCTCCTTCAGTCCCTATACTGTGTCTTCATCCTTTGGAGTTTTCCACTATACTGTATTTTCTGCTCTTTTGTCTTCTCTCATTTTTTTCTCTTATGCTGTCCTCACTCCTTGACCTTTTTCTTCCACCAACCTGATACAGGCCAAATCTCAATCTCCATCTCCCTTTCCACAAACTGCCATTCGTTATTTTCTTTATCTCTACCATAGCTTTTCTAAACAAGTTTTGGCTTTTAGAAAAAACATTAATCATGCAAAGAATGTCCAACCATCAGCCCAACTCCTTACTTCCTTGCCTCTCCCCATATTTTTTTTTCAATTACTATCTCTAACTGGGGAGAGGACGTGACATTACCATAGACAGCACGTGAAACACCAGCTGGAGGAGGATAGCCCCTAGCTCCACCCCTTCTGCCCGAGGTCCCACCCCTTCCGTGTCCCGTCCCCCCCGCCGGAGCCCAGAGCCCCGCAACAGCAGCCACCGGCCTCTGCCCCAGGCTAGCCCCCCAAACCCCGGAGCACCGGGATGGTAGGTGAACATAAGACCGGCCATACTGGGACAGACCAAAGGTCCATCTAGCCCAATATCCTGTCTTCCGACAGTAGCCAATGCCAGGTGCCCCAGAGGGAATGAACAGAACAGGTAATAATCAAGTGATTCATCCCGTCGCCCATTCCCAGCTTCTTGCAAACAGAGGATAGGGACACCAACCCTGTCCATCCTGGCTAATAGCCATTGATGGACCTATCCTCCATTAAGTTATCTAGTTCTTTTTTGAACCCCGTTACAGTCTTGCCCTTCACAACATCCTCTGGCAAAGAGTTCCACAGGTTGACTGTGTGTTATGTGAAAAAATACTTCCTTTTGTTTGTTTTAAATCTGCTGCCTATTAATTTCATTTGGTGACCCCTAGTTCTTGTTTTATGCGGAGTAAACAACACTTCCTTATTTACTTTCTCCATACCAGTCATGATTTTATAGACCCCTATGATATCCCTCCTCAGTTATCTCTTTTCAAAGCTGAAAAGTCCTAATCTCTCCTCATATGGCAGCCATTTCATACCCCTTATCATTTTTGTTGCCCTTTTCTGAACCTTTTCCAATTCCAATATATCTTTTTTGAGATGGGGCGACCACATCTGCATGCTATATTCAAGATGTGGGTGTACCATGGATTTATATTGAGGCAATATAATATTTTCTGTCTTATTATCTATCCCTTTCTTAATGATTCCCAACATTCTGTTTCCTTTTTTGACTGCCACTGCACATTGAGTGGATGTTTTCAGAAAACTATGCACAGTGACTCCAAGATCTCTTTCTTGAATGGTAACAGCTAATTTAGACGCCATCACTGTATATGTATAGTTGGGATTATGTTTTTCAATGTGTATTACTTTGCATTTATCAACATTGAATTTCATCTGCCATTTTATCAAGTATCAGGGGGTGGCTGTGTTAGTCTGTACCCACAAAAACAACAAGGAATCTGGTGGCACCTCTGTTAGTCTTTAAGGTGCCAATGGACTCCTTGTTGTTTATCTGCCATTTTGTTGCCCAGTCACCCAGTTTTGTGAGATCCTTTTGTAGCTCTTCGCAGTCTGCCTGGGACTTAACTATCTTGAGTAGTTTTGTATCATCTGCAAATTTTGCCACCTGTTTACACCTTTTTCCAAATCATTTATGAATGTGTTGAATAAGACCCCTGGGGGACACCACTATTTACCTCTCTCCATTTTGAAAACAGCGCATTTATTCCTACCCTTTGTTTCCTATCTTTTAAACAGTTACCAATCCATGAGAGGACCTTCCCTCTTATCCCATGACAGCTCCAGGGCAGCGCAGGGCAGGAGGACTGGGGCGCGGATGCAGCCCTGGAGCACTGGGAGGACGAGCGGCAAGGCTGGAGCCACAGCCCCGCCAGGAGGACAGGTGGCACAGCCCCAGCCTGAGCCATGGTGCAGGGGGAGCTACAGAGTGGGAAGCAGGATGGAGCCTGCGGGGGAGGAGGGGGAGAGTGTGGGCGGGGCCACACCTGGCTGTTTGGGGAGGCACAGCCTCCTCCAGCCTATGATAGCTGCTGCCCATGGCCGTTACGCCCGATTCTGCCAACTTTTCTCATTTTAAATTGTGCATTACTTAGCTTGTAGGTCTCTCAAGACTAGGGGGAAAATGCTTGCAGTATCAAGTACTATTCAGTATGAGTAAGCGTGGTAGAAATGAGCCCATTAGCAAAAACAGCCTTACAGATTAATACCAGAAAGCCCAATTATGCAATTTTTACTTGCATTGTTCTACATTTATTCACAACCGTAGTCCCCCTAATTCCAGTGGGACTACTCTCGTGAGTTAAGTGCTCAACCACGTAAATATTACACAATTGGGACCAGAGTATACAAATGCCAATGAGAAACATTTCAAAAACATAGACTCACATGAACATATCTAAGGCATCTTTCTCAGTATTTTAGCTTTTTCATATCCTCAAAATCATGTTATTGCTAGATTGGAGAGAAAAGTGTGGTGTAATGGTGTGAGCCCAAGACTGAAAGCCAGGATTCATGGATGTTAGTCCCACCTCTAACACTAACTGCTACCTGCACTTTTCTCCATGAACTTCTTTACCAACAGCAGGCAAACCCTGAGTAAAATGGTATTTTTCACATTTAAAAAGATTTTTTCTCATAAATGTTCTGATGATGTAAAAAATGGTGGTTTAAAAAGCTCACGCAGCTGATCATAAAATATGTATTTTGGTTCCTTTTGTCTTTTAGTCGCCCAATGCAAGTCATGGATTTATCGCTTGTACTTGAGCAAGTCTTGATTGTAGCCACCGATTGTGAACCAGTGAGGCCAGGGCCCTTGCCCTTCTATTTGTTAGCAAAAGTGACATTTCTTCAGTGACCAACATCTTGATTTAGACAAACTGTGAATGCCCAGGAGAAAATGCTGGGTCTTGTTTCCGCCCGCACCAAGCCCCATACCTAGCTTCAGACACTGCATCAGTTCATACAAGTAATTAATAGTAACCCTGTCCAGCACTGCCTCAGCAGGGGCATCTCCTTTTAGAGTAATAGCTGAGTGGGGCACGCCTTGGCTTATAAAATAACCATATGCTAGTTCCATCCGCCGTAGCGCCTCATAGCAATAACCCGATGTGTGGCACAGGGACACCTCCTATTAGCATCATAACCCTGTGTGGTAATGCGGGAATAAGGCCTGTAGGGCAGCGCTGTAGCGCCTGCACGCGCTGTTTCCTGAGGCGCAAAGGGGGAGCTGACAGGACCCTAGGGAAAGGTGACATCCAGGGGCAGCGCTCGCAGGCGGGAAAAGGCGCCCAACCCAATTCGCTGCCTTCTCCTCACGCGACGGCTGCCAGGCGGGAGGCGCGAGACCAACAGCCGCGGGAAAGAAAAAGGCGCCAAACCCAGCTCCTCCTTCCCCCGCCCCTCCCGCGAGCTGTCCCTGAGGCACGAGACGAACGTACAAGCCGGGAGGGACCAACGCTCCAAACACCGCCTTCCCTCCCATCCAGCTGCCGCGCATCACGTGGTCTCTGACCTCCGCCTGACACGTCACTAGGCTCGACTTACGTCACTCCGTTCGCTTTGCGGCTGCCGCACGTCACGTCACGTGGCATGCCTGCCAGCCCGGCGAAGCTGTTCCTCTCTTGGCTTTCTTTACCCACTCGGCTCTTCAGATTCGCCATAGAATAACCGTCCGTCCCCTGCCCTTATTGTAGACCATAAAAATCCCCGGGTGATGTACGAAGGTGTCTGGCTCGGAATAAACCTGGGGAGGGAGCAAAGGGGCGTGGGAGCTGGGACGCCGTGTGGAATGTGCTGAGGCGGAAGGGCAGGCGGCTTCCCGCTGCTGCCCGGGCACCCAGTAGCTCGGTGGTGGTTGGGAACAAAGGGGCCAAGGCCGGTGCTGGAGCGGGTGAGTCTCTGGGGGGCGGCGCGTGGGAGTGGGGCCTGCAGCACCGTCCCGGCAGGTGCTGGGGCTCGGGCTTCGGCCCCGGGAATCACCGAGCCCACGCGGCCTCTCGGCGGCAGCCTGAGCCTACGAAGGGGGATGGGGAAAGGCTGAGGGAGAGACGGAGACGATCCCCATCCCCGCGTACACACCCATGGCCGGGGGAGAGGGTAGTTACCCCCCATCCCCCCCCCACACACCCCTCCATGGGGGCGGGGGGAGCTCCCCCCCACACACACACACACCCCTCCATGGGGGCGGGGGGAGCTCCCCCCCC
>NW_020664544.1:2382695-2568639 GCF_002925995.2 Terrapene triunguis
CACACACACACACACCCCTCCATGGGGGCGGGGGGAGCTCCCCCCCCACACACACACACACACACCCCTCCATGGGGGCGGGGGGAAAGGCAGTCAAAAACATTTCTTGCCCCATCCCCAACATGCATCCCAAAAGTGGTAGAGGAGGAGGCAAGTACTATCTTCCCCTAAGCAAGTTCTCCTGCTGTAGTTAGGCGTTTTTTGAAGTGGGTCTTATTTTCTAAGGTACCATGTTACTGATTGGAGTAAAACTATCAAGGTTTGAAACCCTGTGTTTAGAAGTGACATGCTTGTGTTTTTATCACTCGAGTGCTTAGCATCTGCCGCCTCTTAAAAAAAAAGGGGGGGGGGTGGAATTTGCATATTACATATTATATTTGTATACTTAGCACATTCCCTCCCAGTCTTCCCAAAATTGGATGAGTAATGAGATCTTTCAGTTGCTCTGGAGCAGGGTCTCCATTTAAAATTGATCGGTGTAAGCATTCTTTTCATTGGAGTTTGTTTGGGAATGGCGACTTCTTTAGTAAGGGTTGTCTAGTGTTGTCAACGGTGCAGTCCATCTGTAGGCCTTGGGCATAAAAATACTCAAGCATGCATGGAACTTTATGTGCATAAGTAGTCCATTATGTGTGGGAATAATCACGCGTTCAAAATTGAAGCATGTGTATAGTAGTTTTAGTATTTGATGCCATAAACATTATTAATGTCAGATGCTGAGTGTTTACAGGACTGGGCCAAAATCTTGCTCTCTTAAGTCTTCAATAGATTTAATTCATGAGAGAGGCTAGCAGGATATTGCTGTTATTTTACAGAGCATTTTACATACATGGGTTCACTCCTGCAACCGGTTGCGCATGCCCAGCTCTCATTGACTATGGCATTACTAGCTCTAATAGGTACATTTGCTTTTTCTGTTACTCTGATGTGCAGTTTAGCCATGTGACAATGTATTACTATGAACTTGTTTATATTTTATAATGTTATTTAGGATACCATATGTGCACACTCCTGCATTCATATCCAGTCTTTGAAGCCAGTCGTATAAGACAAGTGATTGAAATCCAATATATAGTACTGTGATTTTTATTAAAAGTGATGCATAAGTAAAAATCTTTACAAGGAAGATCAGACGAACCTTGGATTTCAGTTTCAGAGCTAAAAGAACAGGAGTACTTGTGGCACCTTAGAGACTAACAAATTTATTAGAGCATAAGCTTTCGTGGGCTACAACCCACTTCTTCGGATTTCATCCTAGTAGTTCATCCTTAAGGGCCAAGCTAGTTCACAGAAAGTTTGTCAGTCACTACAAGAAAATGTAGACCTAGTTTCTGGAAAGTTGTTTATTTTCTTTCGCTTCAAAGCTGACAAATGTGTGACTTTACTTGCAATACATGGTTATAATTAGGACTCCTTAAATTAGGTTTTAACCAGTAAACAACAGCTTTAATACAAACAGGAGGAAATACTTTTTCACACAGTGCACAATTGACCTGTGGAAATCATTCCCAGGGGATGTTGTGATGGCCAACATATAACTGGCTTAGAAAAAAATGACTAGGTAAATTCATGGAGAATAATCTCATCCATAACTATTATCCAAGATTGTCAGAGATGTAATGCCATGCTTCGGGGCAGCTCTAAAGCTCTGATTTCCAGAAGCCAGGAAAGGAAGACAGGGTGGATCACTCCAAATGCCATGTTCTATATGCTCCCCCTGAAGCTCTGGTGCTGACTACTGTTGAAGACAGGATACCTGGCTAGATGGACCATTGGTCTGATCCAGTATGGCCGTTCTTATATTCTTAAACATTAATAAAACACTCCTGATACCAAAAAAAAATGAAATCTGTGTTTATCCAATAAACTGTGGAAAAACATTGGAAATGCTTACTTGTATCTAAGAACTTGTCTACACGGAGCAGTAGTACAGATTATAGGGCTGAGATTTCTAAAGCATACTGACATTAGCTGGTCCATGTAGACCTTGCTGGTGTGTGCTAAAGGTTCCCTTGTGTGCTTTAACGTGGTATTCACAAAAAGAACAGGAGTACTTGTGGCACCTTAGAGACTAACAAATTTATTTGAGCATAAGCTTTCGTGGGCTAAAACCCACTTCATCAGATGCATGCAGTGGAAAATACAGTAGGAGGATGTATGCATCTGATGAAGTGGGTTTTAGCCCACGAAAGCTTATGCTCAAATAAATTTGTTAGTCTCTAAGGTGCCACAAGTACTCCTATTCTTTTTGCGGATACAGACTAACAGGGCTGCTACTCTGAAACTTAACATGGTATTGTTTGTACTACATTAAAGCACATTAGGAAACATTACACAGATTACTCATTACAGTATATACAAAGAACTCCCCCTCACCCCCCCAAACTGATTGGACATATACATAAAACCCCAAAATTGCTAAAAATAACCACACCCCCCAAATGAAATTAATAAACCCTGAAAAGCAGATGCTCTAGTTATAATGCTCTTAGTTTTAATGGTCCATGAAAACAAAAATTGTTCTGTTTAACAGTCTGACGTTGTGTTGTCTTCTTTGTCTTTCAGAGTTTGAGATATAATGTTAGCGGGCTGAAAATTTATCTACCAAAATGTCAAGTAAGTTTTTGTTTTGTTTTTGTTTTAATTTAACAAGTAAGGATCTGTTTCAGCAGCCTTTACTTATATGAATAATCCCATTGCTGTCACATGAGAAAGGGCTACTGGACCAGGCTCTTTTTAAGAGGAATGTTACCATATACAGTAATTATAAGTGAACTACCAATCAGTTGGTACTAGATATTGCCACAGCTCAGAGCCAGGGCTGTGCACTGAGGATTTATTTGTGTCCAAACAATGAAAGAAACACACAAGCATCCTACCTGACAAGCTGCAGAATTGCTCTGTAGCCATTTCTCCAGTCTTAAGGCTGGAATAGTCTCTGCCGTCTGGGTACGTCCTCCATAGTGGCAGAAGACCCATCCCATCATGCCTACCTCAGTGGCATGCGTTGATCACCAATAGAGTTAGGCTTGGGGATTCATACTCCCTTACCATTTGTCCCCACAATTTTCCCCTCCAATGGGCAGGACCTTTCACACCAAGGGACAAGATTTGCTCCTTCTTTAGTAAATATAAATTGTGTAAAATTGTAAGCAATTTGGGCTAAATTCTGCACTCAGTTACTCTTGTGCAACTTCTAAATGAAGCAGGAAAAGATGTGCTCCCTCTATGCTTTTATTTAATGCCAGCTATATGCTACTGAAAGCCATGAATGAAACCACTTGGGGAGGGGATGAGCTGCACAACTGAATGTAAAATTTAGCCTACAATTGTTTCATCTTAAAGCATACTGTTACATGTCAAACTCTACATTTCAAATCCATTTTCTTGCCTCTGAAGAAAATCTAGTGTGCTTTAATTTCCATGGTGGCTAGCACAGGTTTTTTTAATTCTCTTCCTACATTTCTCTCCACCCCAGTACATCTAAATAAAAGGTTAGTAATCTGACACTGGTGTTGCCTTTTTTTAAATGCATCCCTTCTTCTTTCATCCTTTTTTTTATTTTGTCAATGTAGATTGTAAACTCTTTGGGACAGGGATCATAAGTTTCTCACCAAATCATTCTTGTGTGCCTAGTACACTTTTGGATACCGTATGTATAATATATCTGAGTTGTCAGGAAGTTATGTATTTGTTTTTGTCTTTTAAACAGAAAGGCCATCCTATGCCCCACCTCCCACCCCTGCTCCCACAACCGTAAGTATAATGAATTTTCTCATTAACACAAATCTAGTAGTCTGGCTTTTAAGACAATAATTTGGTAGTCACAGCTATCAATATTAAAATATTATGAATATAAAACTATTTGCACTGCACTGTTGAAATGAAATTCAGCATTTAAATTAAATTGACCTCCGAATTTTAAAAAGTGGTGGGGAAACTGGGATAAGACTCACTCAATACTTAGGGCCAGATCCTTCAAACACTTAAATTTGTGTTTAACTTTACATTGAAGCCAATGGGACTACCTACATGAGTAAAGTTAAATACAGTGGTGAATGTTTCTAGGCTTTGGGCCTGATATCCATGTATCCATTGTAAATATTCCAATTCGATATAACAGTAAACTAAGGGCTAAGTAGCATACTTAATTCTAAACTTTCTTGCCTCTAAAAACTTAATATCGGTCCAAGTTTTGAACATAATTTTTTGTACTTTTTACAGTGAATTTAAATTTGTATGTATAGTTTGTTTTCAGTGGCATTCACACAGTTATGTAGAATTATGCAAACTTTCATTTATATTGGGTCAGAATAATGGAACCCTCATGATGAAAATCTTACTACTCAAATGTATTGAAATCCGTGGCATTTTGTAATGTGAGCATTGTGTGAATAAAGTTTCCTACACAGTATAAGGTAAGTGCTTCTGTTTGCAAAGGAACCAATCTGTTGAGGACTTACCAGGAAAATTTTATTATATAATATCCAATCTTTCTTGACATAATGTGGCCAGGAAAGCATCTGAAAACATGTTTATACTTCTATAACAACTTGCATCCGATGATAGGAACACTCTACAAATTTAAACATCACAATGCTTTGTGATGGGGGGGGGGGTATTATCCGCATTTTATAGAAGAGTAAACAGGCACAAGTGAAATGGCTTGCAAAAGAAAATGTCGATAGACTTTTTAATTATATTAGTGCTCCTAGGATCTACTTTTTTCCCAGTCCTGTAGACGGTGACTACAAAATAGGAAATATGTAATGTTTTTTATTATTAAACCAAAGTCCACATTTAAAGAGGTTGGGGAGCAGGAAATATATATTTGATGTCAACAAAATTTGTAAACTTTCCCATATAAATTTGCGGGCTAAGACTATTTTTGCATTAGTGTGCCAGTTGGGTGACAGCTTGAGTCCAAAGTTTTATTTAAAATTTTTTTTTTGCTCTGCAAATACCTTACTTGGTTTTATATTAATGTTCAGATGTGACAGGCCCTGATCCTGCAATCAGATCTGTGCATGCAGGTCCCTGCGTATGCGTGGAACACCGTTGATTTCAGTGGGGCTCTCCATGAATGCAGTGTTTGTTTATTCATGTTCATTTTTAGATGTGCTACTTTCTTTAGTCAAATAAGCAAGTCTTTTAAAGTGTGATCTGAGATGTGCAGTTAGCAATGTGTGATTTGATGAGATAACTACAAAAAATGTATCTAACATGTATATTCCATTGCAGCGGTTCTCCAGTTCTTTAATTCTGCAGACTACTTCATAAGGGAAAGATACCTCTATGGATCACCACCTCTTCCAGCCATCTAATCAAATCCCCTGGCACCCCCTGGTGCATAATTCTTAAAACATTTAATTTTGCAGGAATGGCTTCATACGCCACTGTTGGTCCACAGATTGCACTGTCCTACTACTATCAGTATCAATGGTTTTTTTACTTTTTTGATCAATAGCCTGTACTTCCATTGGTGCATATAATGAATGATGGCATTGGTGATTTCCACATAATCATGTGCACTGTAGTGCTTTGTATGTTAAATTCTTTTGTTTCGTTGGATACTAGATTCTTCCTGAATTGTTTGGCCACTTATGAAAAGTTTGCAAACTTTAATAGCCATAAGCAGGATGTATGGCACACTTATGTTAAAAGTTTGCACGCCTGATAATAAAACATCAGATGACAGTTGTGAATTTATAGTAACACGTTCAGCTAAAAATCCTGTTTCCTGAACAGGTTTCTATTGGAATACTTCACATGTTGAGAGGAAACCAACTGCTACACCTCATTTGCTTGTTTAAATTCTAGTTGTTTTTGCATGCCATATTGCAGATCATTTTCATTTCTGTGTTTTCCTCGTTTGAGCTCATTTCTCATTCGTGTTTTTGTCTCATTTGTTTCCATCAGCAAATGCCCAGCACACCAGGGTTTGTGGGATACAATCCATACAGCCATCTGGCCTACAACAACTACAGGCTGGGAGGGAACCCGGGCACCAACAGCCGGGTCACGGTAGGAGAATCAACTATTACATCATCCGGCAAACAACAGGAATTGACCAGAAATGGCTTTAGAGTTAGGTTCTTCTGAATCTTGGGTGCTGCCACTTTTATAAAGAGAGAAAATTAACTCTGATTTTTCCCCCCATCTTCTCCCCTCTCCTGCCTCCTCCCTTTCATTGTGAAGCCTTGTACTGGAAAATAAGCTTCTGTGTAATAGATCGAGAGAGATCTAGTATTCCCATCTGAGATGTGGAAAGTCTTTCTTTTTGGAATTCCATGCCTTGAAGCCTCAGTGATCACTGCACGTTTAAGGAAAGAACCTTAAGTATGGGTGTGGATTATATTTTCCTCTTGGAGGGAGGGAATTATAAATTTTATTGAGATTATAGGCATGAAACGAGAGGAAAGACAAGTTCCAAACTAGAAATTGTAACTGGTGATTACATCGCACTATTGTGCCATGTAAGGAACCCATGTTTCTATTTTCCATTCCAGTCTTACTTTGTATGGTTAGTATCAGATCTCCAGATTCAACAGTGACTTCTCCAACCAAATGAGTGGTGTCAATAAAATATGAGGGAGCCTGCTTTCTGTCCTCTATGGCTGGATGAAATGTGGATGCTTTGTAGACCCTTTAAGGGATACTTGGCATAAAGTGGGAGGAAATGTACTGATATGGGGTACCTCTGAGTTTGAGTGAAGATGCAGAACACGATTCACATACAGGCAAGAAAGAAAATAAAACTTTTAAATGCACACTTTTCACCTAATATTAAATGTAAAAACTGTAGACACAGTATTCTTTTAAATTATTAATATAAAAATGATTATTTTAATTTTTATGTAATTTCTTTCTGAAGGTATAAAATTTATCTACACAACTTCTAGCCTCTTCAGAGTGTAATACAAATAAGAATTTGTCAATTAATCCATAGATGTTGCTGTTTAATGCAGTATACCTTTTTAAACTCCTTAAATTCAGCTTGTTTAATAAGGTGCCTAAAGAAAAGACCCCTTGCCCTGTAGTGAAGGTATGAGCTGGCGTTTGATTGAACGTAGTGTCTGAACTTACATTTATGTTACTGAATACATGAATAGGTTAGATTTGTCAGAATTTTCATTGTTTCTGTATGTCATAAGCATATACAGCTTTCTCTGCCATGCATATATCAATATGTATGGTATCTTTAAATTCCTGTTAATTTAAAAGCATTAAAGTTTCAGTTAATGTTTTTCAAATCCATCTGTGTGTGTATATATGTATACATTTGGTAATGCATACACCTCATGTACATTATAACTCTATGCAAGTATGTATGCATTGTTTCATAGAACTTCATAAATGTAGTGAAACATAAAAATATCCAGATTAAAAATACTGAAAGCAAAAACACTGAACATTAACCTTCTTGGCCATTTTCAAGTGTGGAACCGCAGTCCCCAATCCTGCTAATACTTATTTGAGTCTGATTAATTTTAGACATGAAAATAATCCCATGGAACTGCTCATGGGTGTTTGCAGGATTGGGGCCTTTAGCATCTACAGCTGTTACAAACTATATGATGTCAGTATACTATTCCAGGAGGAACAAACCTTGTCTTGTTATAAATGCACTATTTTTAACTGAGATGGTGTGTAGATGGAAGAGAACAGAAGAATAAGTGGATGCTACAGCTTTCAATCAATAACAATTACTGTTTAGTGTCTTCTTTTTTTTTTAAGTGCAGGCAACGTGCTTGGCATTGTACAAACCTAAAGGAAGACAAGGTCTCTCAAGGAGCTCACAATCTAATTTGGACAAGAACAATACAATTCGGACACAAATGATGCACAGGTTGAGGGATCAGTCTCATAGGGATTTTTTTTTAATATTTGGATTGACTCCCAAGTTCCCATTGAAAGATTTCGTGGAAGAAGTGTATTTCTAAGACGGATTGAATGAAAGAATGTCTAGATAATTTCCTGCTCTTTCATACTTTCTCCTTATCCTTTTCCCAGTAGTAATTTCTTTAGTTGTCAGAGCAGGTACCATAACAGTGATTCTCATCAAAATTGAGGAAAACAAACGGTTGGGACCGGTGAGCAGAAGCAAATTTTTAGACTCTCCTTTGGTTTTGAGAAAACTGTCCTCTTTGGGACTTTTACTGAGTAACCTTTTTCAAACTAATACTTGGACAAATACATTTGGGGCAGGGGGAGGGGGAATTTTGCAAATTATTATGAGGACCAGTTATAGTACCTGTACATGTATTTAATATACAAGAGTATTTATATTCCCAGACTACTGTGTATTGAAATTGCCTAGTTTTCATGTTAAGAAATGGATTTATCCATTTTGTTTTTGTTTTTTATAGGCTTCCTCTGGTATTACAATTCCCAAACCCCCAAAGCCACCAGATAAGCCTCTGATGCCCTACATGAGGTACAGCAGGAAGGTGGGTACACAGTGTTTTGGATCTAGGTTGAATAAGTAGCATTAAAGGTTAAGTTTATGCCAACAATTGATTAGTTATTTTAGTTCCAACTTCTAAACTCTGTTGAATTCTAACAACCTGCAGAGTTTACTTATTCATAAAGGGAATTTTAAAACACAGTTGCTTTCCCCATCAGAATAACAGCAACAATGGTTTAACCATATGGTAGCCACCTTCTAGGAAAACAAAATTATCCCCCAAACAGAAGGTCAGCACCCTCTATTTTCCTGTGTGACGTTTTTTTGTTTTTGTTTTTTTATCTACAGGGTTAGGGGAGGGGAAATTAAGATTTTTCTTTGAAATGATTAACTACCGTTGTCCCTGCTGTCAAGGATCCACGTATTGTCAGCACTTCCTCTGTATAGAAAGTGCTCATTGTGGCATAGTATGATGCTGTAGCTAGACTTGAAGAGTAGCAGTGAGAGGAATGTATGTGTTCACCTACTAACCTGTAGCACTACTTCATTATTCTGTGAACTGTTTGAGAGGCAATGGGAAATTGAATATTGTGAAGAGTCTGGAATCTGATTCTGCATGGGAAGGGCGTGTGATCCAGTTTCAAGGAGTGGGTGAGCCAGAAGGAAATATACATGCCTTCCTGTTTCTGGTAAAGTGTCTTTACCAGCAGCCTGAATTAAGCCAACAGCCTTCCCACTCCTCATATCTGGTATTCCTAATCACACATGGCAAGTAATAACACTGACAGCTTGCTTTCTTTATATAAAGTTAGAAACTGGGTTTTGATGGAATCAGAACTTGTTGGAATTGAAATTGATCAATATGACTGAAAACTTGTTGAATACACGAAGGTCCAAGTTCTGATCTTAAAAGTTCAATGCACATTGTCATGTGTCTGAACATAAATGTTGCTTGACATGTTTGCATGGTAATATGTTTAATTTTTTCCCAGAGATACAGTGATGTGCATTTTGGAATAGAATTCACAGGTTTCAGGGCAAGATTCACAACTGAAGCTGGTGTCAATAAATCAGGCTGTTGCCAGTTTCAGTAGATGACTGTACTACTGTCTTCCTGCCCCAAAAAGTAATCACTGGAGATAGCCAGACTTTTTCTTAATATAGCTTGGTTTTATAGTGATCTTTTCTGAAAGAATACTAAGATGATACCATAAAACATTTAATTTGGAAGTGTTTGCATATCAGTAGTAAAGCTCCAGCTGTTTCTGTTAAGGTCTGGGATCAAGTGAAGGCATCCAACCCTGACTTGAAGCTATGGGAAATTGGCAAGATCATTGGAGGGATGTGGCGAGATCTAACTGATGAGGAGAAACAAGAGTACTTGAATGAATATGAAGCAGAAAAGGTAAAGGGATGAAATCTTTTGTTATTGATGCTGATTCTCTCATCTTATGCCCCTGGCACCACTGTCATAAAGAGTTAAGCTTGTTCCCCAGTGCAGCAAGATAGTTAAGCATGTGCCCAACTTTAAGCACATGAGTAGTCCCATTGAAGTTAATAGAGTATTCTCATGCTCTAAGTTAAGCATATGCTTAAGTGCCTTGCTGAATTAAGGCCTTGTAACATTTCACAGTACATATAAATAGAAAATAATTTCTTAGGTCATCTAGTCCTTTCTAGGATTGTTCCCCACAATATGTCTTCCATCCTGTGGTGTCTGATGTTTTTATTCTAGAAACTACTCTGAGAATCAAATTTCATCTTTCCTATATGGTGGCTTGTGTATGTCATTTACTAAGCCCTGTATATACTGATAAGCCTCTTGATCATAATCGTATGTCAACAGGGACTTCAGTTTTTTAGACCCTACTCAAAATGAAATGTTTATATTGAATAGGAATTTTAACTAAGTGGGCTTGATTTTTTTCTACACCAAAATCCTCTTTCAAAACTGATTCTCTGTAGCTTCAGCTGGTCAGTTATGAATATGTGTGTAAGAATTGGTTTCCATGATACAGTCTTGTAAAATTTTACTCTGCCAGAATGTTTTTGTTGTTGTTTTTTGATGGGCAAGTAAAATATCACTAGTTTTTCATTATTGATCATCATGGCAAAGGGCAATAATATATTTTCTGTCCATGCTGATCGTTTTAAAGAGTTTTGCAAGGCTGCTACAGTAATAGATATCCAAAGCTATGTAGGACAATTACAAGCTGTTTGTTTGACATCTCTTGTGTTGTATTAAAATTGCAGGCATCTGAGGTCATAGGTAACCTGGTCAAATAGATGCTTAGAACTGTTTTCATCCAAAATACCACCTTTCTATTTTTAAAGAACAGAAAAATTATTTTAAATTAGGGTTCTGCCATTTGAAGCAAAATCAAGGATTCCTACTTTTTAACTCAATAAAAAAGACTAATTTAGTAAAAGTTAGACACCTTTGGGTACATACAGCAGTATCATACAGTATAACTGACCTTTAATACAGAGCATCTCAAAACAAGTGAAAGACTGTACTCAAAAAAAGTAGTTATCAATGGTTTGCTGTCAGACTGGGAGGGTGTATCTATACCAGGGGTCAGTCCTGGGTCCGGAACTATTAAATATTTTTCATTAATGACTTGAATAATGGAGTGGAGTGGAAAGTATGCTTAAGTATTTGCAGATGACACCCAGCTGGGAAGGGTTGCAAGTACTTTGGAGGACAGGAAAGGAATTCAAAACAACTTTGACAAATTGGAGAACTGAATTCGACCAAGATAAGTGCAAAGTACTACACTTAGGAAAGAAAAATCAAATGCACAACTGCAAAATGGGAATAAATAGCTAGGCAGTAGTACTGCAGAATATTATGTGGGGATTATAGTAGTTCACAAATTGCATATGAGTCAACAATGTGATGCAATTGCAAAAAAGGATATCATTCTGGGGTGTATTAAGAGGAGTGTTATATGTAAAACCTGGGAGGCGATTGTCTCACACTACTTGGGACTGGTGAGGCCTCAGCTGGAGTACTGTGTCGAATTCTAGACACCGCTCTTTAGGAAAGATGTGCACAAATTGAAGAGAGTCCAAAGGAGAGCAACGAAAACAATAAAAGGTTTAGAAAACCTGACCTATGAGAGAGGTTAAATGGGCTGGACATGTTTAGTCTTGAAAACAGCAGACTGGGGAGGGGAGAGGCTTATAAGTTTTCAAATATATTAAGGGTAGTTAGAGGACTGTGATCAATTGTTCTCCCACGTCCACTGAATGTAGGACAAGTAGTAATGGGCTTAATCTGCAGCAAGAGAGACTTATCAAGAAAAACTTTCTATCTAACCTAACTGTAAGCTCTGGAATAGGTTTGCAAGGAAAATTGTGGAATCCCCATCACTGGAGATTTTTAAGAACAAACACCTGTCAGGGGTAGCCTAGATTTACTTGATCCTGCCTCAGTGCAGGGGGCTGGACTTGATGACTTCCCTTCCAGCCCTACATTTCTGTGAAAATGTTTATTTTGAGTTTTTAAAGCAAGGTTTAAAAGTGAGATTTAAAGAAGTGGTTGAAATGGTCAGTAGATCAATGCAGGCAGGTGGAGTGATACAATTCTGCTACCTGAAGTGAGAAAATAGACTGTCTGGATCACCCCTAGCCACGTGTGGGGAGGGACTGAAGAACACAATAAAAGAATGAAAAGTGGGATTTTTAATACATGATGATGGAATTGACAAAAATAAAAAATGGTTCTGGCCTGTCCTGGAGGAAATGATAAGCAGGCTCTGAGATAAGAGATATTGGGGGGGAGGGAGGAGAGGACATCAGGATCAAGGTTAACTCTCAGGATTTTTAGATGTGTAAAGTAGTTGGAAGTGATAGAATTGGAAACATGGGATGTCTCTACAGTAGTTATAGACAAAACAAAGAATTGCTTGCAAGCTTTAATCTTTAATCATAGCAGTGAGGATAGCATTAGACTTCCCAGAATTAAATTCTTCTTGACTCTTGTGTGTAGGTGCCCCACCACCACTCAGATTAGTAGTGCACCCTAAATCAAGAGCAATATGAAAGAGGTTTGTGTAATTCTTTCCCCTACCGAGAATTCTTTCTCAGGAATCTGGCTGGTGGGTCTTGCCCACATGCTTAGAGTCTAAGTGATCGCTATATTTGGGGTTGGGAATGAATTTTCCTCTAGATCAGATTGTCAGAGACTCTGGGATTTTTTTGCCTTCCTCTGTAGCATGGGTTGCTTGCTGATTTAAATTAGATTAAATGATGGATTCTCTCTAACTTGAAGTCTTTGAATCAAGATCTGAGGACTTTCAGTAACTCAGTCAAAGGCTCTGAGTCTATTGCAGGAGTGCAAGGGGGAGGTTCCGTGGCCTGTGATGTGCAGGAGATCAACTAGATGATTACAATGGTCCCTTCTGGCCTTAGTCTCTGAGTGTATGTACCTAAAAGAGAAATGCGGTAGAAAGGGAGGCAAATCGTTTATACCAAATTGTCCTTTTGGATATTTGGCCGATGTCATTAAGCAAAACAGGGCTGCCAAGGTACAATCGATAGTTTTTATTTCAATAAAACCAGTATCCATCAATTTTCAGATAGAGTACAATGAATCCATGAAGGCCTACCATAACTCGCCAGCTTACCTTGCCTACATCAACGCAAAGAGTCGGGCTGAGGCTGCGTTAGAGGAAGAAAGCCGACAAAGGCAATCACGCATGGAGAAAGGTGAACCTTATATGAGCATCCAGCCAGCAGAAGACCCAGATGGTAAGCAGAAAGGAGATTTATATACACTTTTGGTGAGGTATATTTTTACCTTAGGACATAAAATCTAGAGTAAGTTTCAGGCAGCTGTTTTGTTTATTCCCTTGGTATTGAAAACTGTTAATATTTCACTGACTTACTCCTGGACTATAATGGGAAACACTTGCACACCATATAACAAAGAAAATACTAAATGTATAACTTTAGTACTAACTTTCAGAATCATCTTACCTCAAACTACAAGTTAAGGTGACACAACTGTTCTTCTTAACCTTAAGACTGAATTGACCACTAGCAGCCAGGCTACTCTTAAAAAGTTCTTGTAAACCTCTAATGTCGTGGGTTGCAACCCTGTTAAAAATATTTTCAAAATGCCTGTTTCAGACTTGACAAGTTGATGGTTATTTGTGGTTTAGGCTACAATTTTGCTAAAAATTTCCATTCTAAATTGCCCAGCAGAGATGCAGGGGTTAAAAAATGTAGCTTTCACTACAGCAACATACACAAGAGTGGGAGCAAGCTCATGCTGCAGCTACTGTCACAGTCTGATCATTGTAACCTTGTGCATGGGGTTGCAGTGCCACTCAGGTTTTGTCCCGTTTGCCTCTCCGTAAATGGAAATGGAGGAGCTGATGGGTCAAATTTGATTGGCTTTGCAATCTAGCATATGAACCAGGTGGCAACACTTGATTTGGGGGCCTAATCATATGTATTTTTACAGCCATTTCTAAGATTTAACTGACTTTTTATTCAAATTCACATTTTCTGTGATCTCAGTGACAAAATCCATACTCCTATTTGTAGTCCGTGCAGTACTTTATACTTCATAGGGCTCCCTCAGTCCTACTTGAATGAAATGTTGTACTTTAATAATAGGTGCAGCAGGTAGTTCTCGCAGACTCTACTTAATTGTTGTCTTTCGACTTATTCCATATGGTGATTGAACACACCTAAGCAGCTGAACTTAAAAAGGCTTCTGTCAATCAAAAGATAACTTCTCAACACAAAGTGCAACTTAATGAAGAAACTGTCAAAACATTTCCTTTAATTGAAAGGAAATACCACTTTGGCATCCATATCACACCCACTGAGAAAAGTCATGCAAAGATATTGTCAATTTCAGTTTTTAAAATGATGCTAAAAGGCTGACTGTTGAAATCTGAGGATGAAAAATGCAGCCAGGCAATTACACCTCCTCTTCTCCCTCACCCCCAAACAAGCACAGCCATGAGATAATTCCCATGGTAAATAGCACTTTCCGCCGTGTGCAGTATAAGCTGTGTAAAACACATGAATGTGCCTGGGGTTTTTTTAGCAATTGGCATTTCACAACCTACTGTTCAACCTGATTATACCTCGGTCAAATTCAACTCAGATATAACCAGGGGCAACTCCCACTGAAGTGGGTTATACTTGTTTGTCAAGTGTGAACTTGGTCCACCATTTGACAGCATAGAAAGGGACTTGCAATCTCACGCTGAAATCACATATTGACGATTGTAGTTTTCTAATGGTAGAAGACTCTTTAGTCTAGAAGACGAAGCTATAACAGGGGTAGGCAACCTATGGCACGTGTGCCGAAGGCGGCAGGCAAGCTGATTTTCAGTGGCACTCACGCTGCCCGGGTCCTGGCCACTGGTCATGGGGGGCTCTGCATTTTAATTTAATTTTAAATGAAGCTTCTTAAACATTTTAAAAACCTTATTTACTTTACATACAGCAATAGTTTAGTTGTATATTATAGACTTATAGAAAGAGACCGTCTAAAAACGTTAAAGTGTATGACTGGCACGCGAAACCTTAAATGAGAGTGAATAAATGAAGACTTGGCACAGCACTTCTGAAAGTTGCTGACCCCTGAGCTATAACAAGATCCAGTGGTTGGAAGCTGAAGCTAGACAAATTCAGAGTAGGAATTAAGCACTTTTTAAATTTTAACAGCAAGGGTAGTACAACAATAGAGAATCCACCACATACAAATTTCAGTCAGTTGAAGTCTAAATCAGGATTGGATGGGTTTCTAAAAGATGTGTTCTGGTGTAAAAACCAGAAGTTATGGGCTTCTTTCAGGAATCACTTGGTGCAATTCTGGGTCTGATGATTATAAAGGTCCCTGTTGGCCTGAAAATCGCGGAAATAACTCTTTGCCACGTTTCCTACTATTTTCCACTTTATTTTTATTTTCAAATTAATCTAATACTGTATACATCCCAAATGTGAAACTGGTTTGTTTTTTTTCTTCCAGAAAAGCAATATTCAGTCTGACGAGTTTCAATCAAAATTGGCCTTCTCAATAATACTTTCTGGCATAACAGAATTTATTTTTAATTTTTTCCCCTCCAGTTTTGTGAAGAGTGGAGCAACAATCTCGACATGTATCCCATAACTGGGAAAGTTGTGTAAAATAAAAAACAGAACGTAAACATTTAAAGGAGATGGGGAAAGATTTTTCAGTGATGACAATGACGATAGAAAATGAAAGCATAGGAGGACTAGCATCCTTTAAAGCTTAGGAACCTCTTTGATATTACAGTGATGGGACTATTGAAAACACTACGGGCATGTCATCATGAAAACTTAGTTTGTGGCAAGCTGGAGTGGGGATGTAGCTCAACTAGCCTGCAGTCTTAACTGTCCTTGTGGATCCTGCTGAGACACATTAGCAGTTTGTTAATGTGCTTTGAGCTAATCCATTTTGAAACAGGAATAGATCATAGTGCATTAATGAATTGATAATGCGCATCAGCTGTTCCCAAACAGACAGACAGACTGTGGCAGGCTAGTGCAGGGTAGATTGACCCATTTGTTTGGCCTGAACTAAACATTCCTGTGGAGAAATCCTAAAATAAGAGAGAACCAGCTTAATAATCTTGGAGATTTTTTTTTTTTCTGGTGTGGTCTCAAAATGTTGTTCTGCTTTTTAAAGTGAATATCTAGTACATTCAGTAATATTTGGTTAATGCAACAGTTTCACAAACAGGGCCAGCTCCAGGGTTTTGGCCGCCCCAAGCAGCCCAAAAAAAAAAAAAAAAAAAGCCCTGATCCCGATCTGCGGTGGCAATTCGGCGGGAGGTCCTTCGCTCCGAGGCGGAGTGAGGGACCGTCCGCCGAATTGCCGCCAAATACCTGGATGTGCTGCCCCTCTCCGGAGCGGCCACCCCAAGCACCTGCTTGACAAGCTGGTGCCTGGAGCCGGCCCTGTTCACAAATAGTTACATGTAATCCTCAGAATAACATCTGCCTAAACTCCTATTTTGCCACAGAGCTAAAGCTCCATTTTAATTAAGGAAAAAATTTCTTTGGTCTGTCATATACCTTTTGGGGTAGTTCATCTTCTACAAATGTATCAAAAAAAGGCAGTTCGTCATAGGCTTGAGACCAAACCTTTCTCTGGTATTTTCTTCTCCTCCTTCAAGAAGCTTGTAGGAGACTAGCACTTGACATTTGTTAACCTATAACTTTCTTCTAATGCATGTTTATCTCAATTTTTTTTCCAGCAAGTGATTTTTGCTAATTAATTGCTTGGCTTCTGTGAACAAACTTAGAGTAGGTTTTGTTCGTGTGGCTTTTTTACATTAGGACCTGAGTGGCTGAGCATCTGCCATTTCTGTTTACTTCAGTTGGTGCTGCAGATGCTCAGCGCTTCTAAAAACTAGGCCCTTTAGGTTTGAGGCACAAAGTTCACTTTCGTTGAACTCTCGTCTGTGTTTTAATGAGGAATTTATTGTAGTGAGCACCAGAAATTGTGAGGTTTCATTATCAGAGTTTGAATAATCAGTGTGTTTATCTCTCTTGTTCTTGACAAATTAAAAGTAGTGCGTTGGCATAGGCACTGATAATTGCTGTATAAAGAGAATAGATGAGTTTGTAGCCGTGTGTGGGATCTGACTAAAATCATACCTCCCATCCTGTGCTGTCTCCCAGCCCATAAAATACTGTGTCTCCAAATTGAGTTTGTTTGATTATTTTACTGCTCTGTAATTCTAGTATCTTTGTACATAAACTTATTCATGGTGTCATGGCAGCAGTTTTGTTCCTGGTTGAATTGAAAACTGCAATGTATTTGAAGGATACATTTTAATGAGACTTGCCGCTTGACTTGCCTAATTTGTTAAATTTTTGTTTCAGATTATGATGATGGATTTTCTATGAAGCACACAGCTACCGCCCGCTTCCAGAGGAACCACCGTCTGATCAGTGAGATACTGAGTGAAAGTGTGGTACCCGACGTCCGCTCCGTTGTCACTACAGCTAGAATGCAAGTTCTCAAACGTCAAGTTCAGTCCTTAATGGTTCATCAGGTAAATATTTCAGAGTGGTAGCCGTGTTAGTCTGTATCGGCAAAAAGAACAAGGAGTACTTGTGGCACCTTAGAGACTAACAAATGTATTTGGGCATAAGCTTTCGTGGGCTAAAACTCACTTCATCGGATGCGTGAGTTTTAGCCCACGAAAGCTTATGCCCAAATACATTTGTTAGTCTCTAAGGTGCCACAAGTACTCCGCATCAGGTAAATATTAATTACCTAAAACTTATTAAATATAATGGTTCTGGGCTGTACTCCAAGTTTAAAATAATTTGGATCATCTACATGAATGTACTTGTTGAAGTGTCAGTACTCTTCATGCCCCAGATAACTAACCTCTCCCTGGCTTTTTTGGGAGGAGCAAGGGATAAGTCCAAACTTCTGTGATTCCCATGCATCATACAAAATTGTGACATTGTATCTACTAAAGGATACAATACAGTGATTAAGAGGTGTCGATTAACCTCTTACTTATACATCACATCACAGTCCTCTGCAGTTATATAACCCTTCAACATGTAAAGAAAAGCTTTTGATTTAAAGGTATTGGTGCAGTTATGACTTTCAGTAGCTTGTTACCTATAGCTATGTATTTGTTAGTGGCCCTCTTTTTAATGTGGTCAATCTCCCCCTTTTTAACATTCGTAACTGAAAATTAAAAGCATAAGTGAGTGTCTCACATTTAAGACACATTTCAGTTAACTTCAACAGATTCCTGTGCGTGTATACCAATTGAAAAGAAAAGGCTGATTGATATATATTGTATGTGTATGTATATACGTAACACTTGGGCAAATTAGGCAGAGACAAGAAAGAGTGAAGATTTCTTTTTAAATTGCAAAAGAAAGGGGAAAATGTGTTGCATCCGATTTCCTTCTCACATTTTAATCTCCATTTGTATTGTACTAGCGCATATAATGCGCTAGGCACTGTAAATGTATAGAAAGACATAGATTGCAAGCTCTTCAGGTCAAGCACCTGTCATCTTATGTCTTATGCCTAGAACTCCTTAGGGCACAATATAATTCATCCAATTTCTTTATGGTTTCTTATTACTACGACTTGGGGATGGGGGGCTTCCCTCATTTGCACATTTGAGCTATTGAGCATCAAATCAGGAAAGTCAGATTCCATCATAAGGGTGAGATGGATATAAAAAAATTGATCTACATTGTTTGTATGCATCAAAGCATTTTATCCAGTATTTGGTATATTTGAGTATTAAGTTTCATAACTCAGTTACTTTCATTTTTAGCGAAAACTGGAAGCTGAGCTCCTGCAAATAGAAGAGCGCCACCAGGAAAAGAAGAGGAAGTTCTTGGAAAGCACAGAATCCTTTAACAATGAACTGAAGAGGGTACAGCTTTAAAATGTTCTCTCTCCTTCTAGGACACTACTTGTTGCACATTATTCAAAAAGAGTCCTCTGCCCAGCTTCTGTCTAGCTCTTTTAAATATAGAGGGTTCATGTTCTAGAATATCTTTTTGTGGTGTCCCAGAGCTATAGAATGCAGCGAGTCTTGGCCAGAGGGCTTCCTTGTCCCTTGGTGATTCTAGGCTTCTGCAATGGCCCACCGGGGTTATTGGCAGCCAGCATAATTAAAAGCAGCCTTCAGACTGATCTAACTGAAGCCAAGGAGATCAGCACTGTGCTCCCAAGGTCAAGAGATGGCAGAGATGGTTTAAAGCCACCTTTGTGTGCACGCTTCTCAAATGCACTGTGTATTCCTTGAATAGAGGTGAGAATCAAGGCCTACGTTGTTTTTCCGTTTTTGCTGCATAGTCTTATCCCAGATCTCTGTGACAGAACTGATCTTCTATAGCTGCTGGAGCTCTCCATTTTACATTCTTAAACTTAGCAAACCAAGGTGCAAACATTGTCCCATGCAGAACTACTAAACTCAGAATGAGGTTTTCCTCTGTGTTATGTTCCAAAATGCATTCTTAATGCACAAGCTATCTGCTTTGCCTGACACCAAAATGCTAAACTTAGAGAGCAAAGTACTGGATTAATAAAAGGACTTTTCTCTTCCGATTGCTAGTTATGCAGTTTGAAGGTGGAGGTGGACATGGAAAAAATAGCAGCTGAAATTGCTCAGGCTGAGGAACAGGCCCGCAAGAGGCAAGAGGAAAGGGAAAAAGAAGCAGCCGAGCAGGCTGAACGCAGTCAGACTAATGCAGCACCTGAGGCAGAGCAAGCCGTTAACAAGACAGAGGAGAAGAAGGAAGAAGAGAGCACTCCCATGGAGACAGGTAACTGCACGTGAAGACTGGCTTCAGAATTCTCTTACATCAATAGAACAAGCAGGAAGGGCCATAACTAAAATTTAGGGGTTTTTTTCACCTTTAAATAACCTCCATTTTGAAAAGGGAAAAAAGAATAGCAACAAAAACAGTATATTGTGCAGGATGCGTGGTGCACCCAGCAGAAGAGGTTTGATTTCCAAACCTTCCCTAAATCTCACCTTATCTTTTAGTCATTAATGTAGATGGAAACAAAACAGGACGTTTTCACTGCACCAGGGAAGGAGGAGAGGGAGCTCTCCCTCTGCTTTTAGCAGACATGGGAAAGCTGCACTTCCCTGGCTGTGCCTGTCTACTTTAACCTTTGCTTACCTCCCCCACTGTCAGATTTCCTTTCCAAACCAAAAGTGGTGGCACTAGTGGAAGAATTAGATATTGTGAGCATTACTGCATCATTTTGAACCACAGCTTGTTGTCATAACAGTTGGGGTAGGTGAGTGTGGTAGGGAAGTTGGAGTTCTATTCCTCAATTTTCTTTTTTTATTTGTGGCTAGCATTCTTCTTAGGGTTAGAGGCTGCAGGGTACTTCTAAGAAGTAGTGTGGAAGGTACCTTGTATATTCATGCATGTTTTATGAGATTTTTCCAGAGCAGTAACTACTAAACATTTCTAAACAATGTAAATAATTGATATCAAATATAAATGTCAGTGATATCTTTGATACTTTCTCCCCCGGAGCTTTCTAGCTCCTAAAATGTATTTGCATTGCCAACTATAGTGGTGTAAATGACACTGAGAAATGTCTTCTTCCAGAGGAGGCTCACCCAGAAGAAACTACAGAGAACCAGCAGAACGGTGAAGAAGGAACATCCACACCAGAAGATAAGGAGAGTGGCCAGGAAGGGGTTGACAGTACTGCAGAGGAAGGAACTAGTGATAGTAACACTGGTTCAGAGAGCAATAGCGCAACAGTTGAGGAGCCTCCAGCAGACCCTGCCCCCGAGGATAGTGAGAAGAAAGAATAAATATTGGTTTATTCCATGTCTCTTCTTAACAAGTATTGTTTTGAGTTTAAAATGTGCTGTGTGCTCTTTTTTTTTTTTTTTTATCTTCCTTGTCCATATCATTTGTCACCAAAGGATACTGGGCATTAACTACTTGATTATCATAATGTATCAATACCAGCATGGCCAACCTAAAGGGGCCTTTAGGGGGTGAGGAATGTCTTAATAGTAACCTACAAAGGAAAAGACAGTATTTGTGTCCTTAACCATTGCTCTATGATATATATAAAGATAGTATCCTTCATGGGCTGGGTTTTCTCTCTCTCCTCCCCCTTTGCGCCCCACCCCCCCCCCCCCAGTTAATGATTTTTACATAAGAAATATCAGGTAACTACTCTGTCCTAACTAGGAATTCCTTCAATGACTGGTGTGGCATCCCCTCCCATTCAGCTGACGATTGGGTAAAGTACAGATTGGGTTTGACCTTTTGTGAGGGTCACCAAACCATTCCAGTTCTCTGCCTTAGCCTCAGGTGTTTTCCTCCAAATCCTCCATCTTGGTTATCATAAGGGAGTACTAAATATGTACCCAGGGAGTTGATAACTCAACCCTGGATGCTAATGAAGTTGCATTGAATTGGCTGTTGGGGAAACTTTTGTTTTCAGCATTTGTACTCACTTCTATACAATAAACACTGGTTGGCATTAAAATTTTTAGATGCTCTAGTGCAGTTTGCATTGGTGCCAACCAAGAAACTGCACTGGTTCCAGGCCGTAATAGCGAGATCAGACCTCTTATTGCATAAGCCCCTCCACGGTTTGTTTTGTTTTTGCTTTGTTTCTCTCTCTCTCTCTCAAACTAACTTAAATTCCTCTGGGTAAAATAATGGATTTGTCTTTCAGGTAGTTGTCATGTTGTTATCCATATGCCAGGAAAAGAGCATGAAGTGTGAGAAGGGATAAAAGCGCAGCAGCATGGCATGTATTGCCACTTTGCTTTGCTTTTATAGCTGCCTCCCTTTTTTGCCAAGTGCAATATCTCCAATAAGTGCCAAGTCCTTCAGCCTTTGCTCACTGAAAACTTGCCTTTAAATCTAGGAAGAGCTTTCCTCAATAAGGGCTGCAGGACTTGGTCCTAATTCTTCTGTGTGGTCTCTGCTCTCTTTTGTACAGTAACTGTTTCACAAGAGAGAAAAGGCAGGTTGTTCTTGTATGCTCTGAAGTGTCATGTGCACATTTCCAAATGATCAGAAGCTCGATCTGCTTCCAATGCTATTACTGTGGTTATGGTATGCCTCAGGGCTGTTTTATGTAATGTGGGATTCGTATCCGCATCAGTCCTTGTTCATCTATGCTCTTTGATCCCTTTGTTCAATACAAACGATTTTATTCAAAGGTGTGGCAAAATATAAAGCAAGGGAATACTTAAACAGCATATTTCTTGCCCTCCCATGCTGACTCTGTTGTAAACGCAGAACAAACAGTAACAAATAGACACCTCCCTTGACATGAGCTTTCAAAATCTCTAGCAGTTTCAAAACATGAAAATTCTGTTGTCCCCCACCCCAAACAACCACCTCTTCCAAATAAAATGCTCCTTATCCTTTGATAAAATTAAGGCAGACACCAGACATTTCATGACTTTTTCCAGCTAAAAGAGACCACATGATGCATTTGCTTCATGTAAACTCTAGTATGTTTTTACTGAATAGTAGTATTTCTGATAGTGTGTTCTCTTTAAAAACAAAATAAAACCCTTTTGGTCTTTTTTTAAATGTTCTAAACATAATAAAATGGAACGTGTTTTTTAAAAAAATCTGCATCGGTCTGTTATCTGTCTATGAAGACATTGACTATACAAAGACCTCCTCTCCTCTCCCCCCCCCCCCCCCCCCCCCCCACCACCACTACCACCCAGCACTTCTCCCTTTTAAATCAGAGATGAACTAAAATTTCAAGTCCACTATACTCAAGCCTCATTTCTGTAGTATATTAAATACAAAAAGTTATTCTGCAAGAATACTTGTTTTTGAGTTGGTTTGGGTTTTGGTTTTTGTATTTGCTCTTGTCCTAAGAGCTTACATGCCAGATATCTCTGAAAAGAATTCTAATCGTGTCTTTCAATTTAAACCACTGAACACAAAAGATTTGAAATGGAAATGCCATAAGGAGCAGCTGACTTGTGATCTTTTTGCATATAAACATTTAACTCTCCTTGACTGATTTGAAATAATAATTTAAATGTTGTTAGAACAAAGTGAAATTTCCACAACATATTTTAGATTGGACTAAAAGCAATAATTGGTTTGCAAGAGATGAAGAACCAACTGTGTAATCTGAGTATTTTAACCTCCTGCCCTAAATTCTGCCATGAATCACTGCTGTGCAGCCCCCTTGACATCAGAGGATTTTACAAACATTAAGGAAGGCTGGACTTGGCCTTTGGGTTCCCACAGGCAAATTGTCACTTGCTCATATATTGCAATACTTTCTTTTAAATTGTGCATTTGTGGTGTATATATGCAAAATGCACTATGGGCATATCATTTCCTCTTGCTGAAGATACTTGTTAGATTCATGTACACGCTGTCCAGGAGGGGAACTGAATATGTAAGATGCTATTTCTTAACCTCTTGACAGTTGGTGCTGAGTAGAGGCTTTTGCTGGACTGCCTTCAGTAATTTTTAGAACATGTGAGTTCTCGTGTGAAACAGCAGTGGGACTTGGCATCTAGAGTATTGCTTTAAGTCCTTATTGTGGAAATTATACTAACATCCCCCCCACACACACACACGCTCACAAGTTTCACCGAGCCTCAGCATGCATATGCTTTGTCTTGTTTTACCCTTTGGGCAAATCTTGTTGGAATAATAACACATTTTCAAAACATTGGCTTATTGAGGCAGAGAAGAATACACGTGTTTTATAATCATGCCAGTGACAAGTGAATATTGCTAGCACACCAGGAATGATTATTAACCAGTTACTACAGCTAATTTAACTTCAGATGCTTGTTAAAATGTACATACCTATCTTTTTAATTAGTACTGCAGATTAAATAGCATAAAATACAAAGATCAAAATACAGGTGGAAGTAAGGAAGGATGGTAGTGAATGGATCTTTAGTAGCTTTGCACAGATAAAATGGCAAACTACTCAAGTGGCTCATTTAATTCTCTAAAAGGATTATCTATAGTTGTGATTTTGGTATGTGTCCTGAGGAGAAAAGTGCTTATTGATAGTGGCGGTGGTGAGGAATTCCAAAACATGTGAGTGAGGAAGCGTTGATGGAAATTTTGGCTGCACCTGAATCTTGTGGAAAAGATTGCTCGATTTTTTTTTATTTTTTTTTTTTTAAGGTCTTTGTATACTTTTTAAAACAAGCCATGTGAAACAAAGACCAAAACCTAAAAGCTGTTCTAAATACTGTCTGTAAAAGTCAGGCTCTCCTCAGGTGAGATGAGTGTTGTTCCAACTTTATGCTTAAACAGCTGTATCTGTATTGGTTAAATTACATTTCAGGAGTTTCCCACCTTTAGCTTTACAAATTTGTTCCTGGAAACACAGCTACTAAGATTCTTGAGAGGAGTGAATTTTTCTAGAAATTACACGTTTGATTGTAACTGCTCCAGAAAGGTAGGCATATATGTATGGTTTTAAAAGTCCCTCTAACAATTTGGCCTGTCATTTCTAAAGAAATGTGCCACCCTGAGGGGAAAAAAAAAAATCTGATTCAGACACAAAACAAGCTTGATAATCTAGGTGCTCATGCTAAATTCAGCTACACATTTTCTTGCTCTCATGGGTGGAAGAGAGACCTTTAATAAGCAGTATCAGATTAATTATATAGTTGTCACTACAAAAGACTTTTTAAAATTGCCTTCCAGACCAAAGGCAAAACTTGTCACAAAGAAATCTAAACTTGTCTTAACTAACCCCTCCAAAAGCATTTAGTTCCTATATAATATACAAATTCTCAAATTGTTACACAAATACTTTATTTGTATCACAGAAGCCTTGATCCACAAAGGGACTTGAGTATTGCAATGCTGATCATCATGGCACCTAGCAAATCACAGGAACACCATTGCAATCCACAAAGCCCGAATTAGGCACGTAGGTTCCCTATACAATGAATTGGGGGAGAAAGGTGCCTTTCAATGCGATAGGTAGGGAGCTACTGATGAGAGGGGATTGTGTTAAATCCCACCCCTCTGTCAGAGGCAGGTGCCTATCTCTGTTTAGTGATGCCCAAATGGGTTAGATGCCTGGCTCGGTCCACACAAAGGAGTTTGTAACTTTTAGCCCTGTGGTTAGAGCGTTCACCTAGGATGTTTGAGCCCTAGGTTCAGTTCCACCTCTGCCAGGGGGGAGAATGGATTGGAACAGGGGTTGCTTACATCTCAGAGTGCACAAACCACTGAGCTATCAGATATTCTATGGTTTCAGAGTAGCAGCCGTGTTAGTCTGTATCCGCAAAAAGAGCAGGAGAACTTGTGGCAATTTAGAAACTAACAAATTTATTTGAGCATAAGCTTTCGTGGGCTACAGCATCCGAAGAAGTGGGCTGTAGCCCACGAAAGCTTATGCTCAAATAAATTTGTTAGTCTCTAAGGTGCCACAAGTTCTCCTGCTCTTTTTGCAGATATTCTATGTAGACCAGGGGTGGGCAAACTTTTTGGCCCGAGGGCCACATCGGGGTTGCAAAACTGTATGGAGGGCTGGGTAGGGAAGGCTGTGCCTCCCCAAACAGCCTGGCCCCCATTCCCTATCCGCCCCCTCCCACTGCCCACCCCCGACTGCCCCCTGAGAACTCCCAACCCATCCAACCCCCCCTGCTCCTTGTCCCCTGACCGCCCCCTCCTGGGACCCCCTGCCCCTAACCATCACCCCGGGATCCCACCCCCTATCCAACCCCCCCACCCCCGTTCCCTGTCCCCTGACTGTCCCGCCCCCTGACAGGTCCCCTGGGACTCCCAGGCCTATCCAACCCCCCTGTTCCCCGTCCCCAACCGCCCCCTGCCCCCTGGGACCCCCTGCCCCTTATCCTATCCAACCCTCCCTCCCCCTTACCATGCCGCTCAGAGCAGCAGAACTAGCAGTCGCGCCACCGTGCTTCCCAGCAGGAGCCAGCCACACCACCCAGAGCGCTGCTGGCACGGGGAGCTGAGGGGGAGGGGCCAGGGACTAGTCTCCCCAGCTGGGAGCTCAAGGGCCGGGCAGGATGGTCCTGCGGGCCAGATGTGGCCCACGGGCTGTAGTTTGCCCACCTCTGATGTAGACTATAGAATTGTTCTCTTTCTCTTGCTCTATGACTTTTGAGTCTTTATCCACAGTGCAACCGTCATTTGGTCAGAGAGAGAAGAGAGGTTGTGAGAATGACTGTAGTCCAGCGGCTCAGGCACCCATGTGTGGTGAGTGACCCAGGGGCCAGCCCACCTGCTCCAATCGCTCATTATTTATCCACAGTGGAAGAACTTCAACAGAAGAGACGGAGGGAGCCCTGCATCAGAGTATCCCAGAGCTCAGTGATTAGAACATTCCTGAAAGGTGGGAGACCCCTATTCAAATCCTCCTCCCCTCCCAACCCTCCGGGAGAGCAGGTAGATTGTACCTGGGTCTCCCACATCCCAGATGAGTGCTCTAATTATTGGGCTAAAAATTATAAGGTGGGTGGCAGCAGCACCTCCTCCTCTGAGTCTACCAAATCGGGTCACGTTTAAAATCTGGTCAGTCAGAGGCTGCCCATGGGATCGGGTCCTGCAAACAACTTGGGTGGATTCACACTTGCCTTCCCCCAGGTCACGAATTGCTCAGGGGTTAAGGTGGGAGATACGGTGTCTGGACAGCTAGACAGAGGCACTGGTGTATGTGCCCAGAAACATTGGCACCGAGTGAGTTTAGGTGCATGTAGAGTTTGGTGGGAGTTTTGTGGATCATAGTGGAGACTAAAAATAGCACAGACTCCTAAACCCAAGACTTTGGTGCCTAAGTACCTGTGTGGAGATGGGCCGGAGTTGCTAATGTAATTGATTCTTGCAAATATTTAGTTCTCTTTGTTTTGCGCTATTAGTGCAGAGGCTCTTAAGTCTGAAAACTCTGACAACTGTCAATATTAAACTGTAACTTGCTCTAACCTATTCTTACTCCAACAATTAAAGTAACCTCTCTGTAAATTTGCTTAATTTCTTTTACTTTTATTTGAGTCTGTTCAGTTGCTCAAGGGTAAACATTGTGCATGCATCTGCCATTATGTTATTCTCATCCCATTTGGAACATATAATTAGCAACAGAACACATACAGTGGGGAATTCCCCTTGTTAAAATCTAATTATTATAATTATTGGAAGAGGATAGAAAGGCAGGGCTGTTGCCCTTCTTAACTGATTAACATTTTGGCCCTAATTAGCACTTTTTATATTTCTTAGTAGGATGGTTAATTTAGATATAAAACATGGAATACCTGACACACTAACTTTTTATTCTCCCTGGATAGCCTTGGGATTTTTTTCAAGTTATGCTGCTGAGCTGTATCCAATCAATATTATATGTTCTTCAGAAATGAGGACGTATTGGTGCTATTGGCTAAGCTCCCATTCAGTAAATGGTAAGTCATTCCTTTGATTAGATGCAGAGATTCCTTTCTTCTTTAATGAGACTATTTGCTGACATTAAGAGACCAAGCTATTGTGAACTCCTATGTTGTAACAGCTTTTATCTGCAAGGTTGTGATTTTTTTAAGTTGTTTTGTGTCTTCATCAAGAACATATTCTCATGGCATATTTTAATTGACAGTAATTACTGGCAGAGACAGGCTGTCTTGCAGTAAAGGGTGTGTATGAAAAGGAGCAGGTAAATTTTTCAGTGATAAAATTAATTCTTCTGAGCACCATGGAACCCATTTTACATAATCCTTAGTAAGTGATTAAACCTGCAAAAAC
Source organism: Terrapene triunguis (assembly GCF_002925995.2). Taxonomy (NCBI): domain Eukaryota; kingdom Metazoa; phylum Chordata; order Testudines; family Emydidae; genus Terrapene; species Terrapene triunguis. Next base: position 2,410,348 of record NW_020664544.1, read on the forward strand.
ATTTTAAGTACCAGCTCAAGGACCTAGAATAAACTTGAAATGAATACACACCTCATTTGCTGTAATAGCTTAGCCCTGCCTAACTAATGCCACCCCCCAGAAAAAATCATGGGACTATGACGACGACAGCTGCTGTCACTTCATTTTGTGTTGTAGCCTGGCCTATTTAGATTGCAAACTCCTGGGCAAGAACTGTCTACCACGCTGTGTTTGTACAGTGCCTAACACATGGGGCTCCAATCTGGGTTGGTAGATCCACACTACCTTAATAAACATAATTATTAATAAGAACATTTATAATTATAATAGGATAAAAATTTTAAAATCCTTATGCGTCAGGGCATAAACTGATCACCACTGAGCTAGGGTGAGGAGAAATGTTCCCCTACAATATAATACAGTTAAGTATTGTATAGGAATTATATAATTAGGTACATTATGAGGCACATTTGTGAGAATTCCCCTGAAGTATCAGAGGCCAAGGTTGGAAGCCTTTAACGCTGCTGTTTTGCAGTGTGCCCACTAGTGGGGCTAGAAGCAAGTAGGCCAAATCTGTTTCTTCTTTCCCTGACAGCTCTCAAAGCTATGCCTCCAACACCCACTAGTGGATTTTTATTAAAAGTTTTCAGAGTGGTTCAAGTAGCCCAGGTAAGTAAAGAGTTTCCTTATTTCTATCAGTAATGCCATTGGGGGGTAAAAAAAGGCTCCCAAGAAACCCAGGCGTGAAAGCATAAGAAAAAGAAAAGTGCAGAAAGCTTTGAGTGATATGGGATTAATCTCAACATCGGGACCTGATCTGCGGAGGTATTTAAGGACCTAAAGCTATCGATAGGCACAAAAGTGCCTAAACAAGTTAGCTGCCTCAAATACATTGAAATCCATGGGATTGAGGGGCCTAACCTGCTAAGGCATGTTTGAAAATCCCACCAGGTGCCTGCCTACACCTTTAGGTGCCTAAAATATCTTTTAAAAATCTGTCCCGAATTGGCTGAAGTTGGTTTTCTACGTAAAAGGGAAGTGCATTTCTTTTAGACTAATGCTACTAATTTGGGAAAAATCACCTGAGTATCCTTTGGAATACTTTTGTAAAGCTCGTCCGTATCAAGTAGGATATGCATTTTTCTGTAAATGGCTGTTTATTTAAGGAATAATCTCTGTTCAGTATGATACAAAGGACTAAAACCAGGGAGACCAAGCCAGATGAAATATCAAAGTGAATAAAGTAAATGTCAACTGTTACATGGGTGGTCACGAGGATGACTCATTGTGTGGTGGGGGATGAAGGGAGAGCATAAATGCCTTTGAAGTTAAATGAGGCTGCTGTTTAAAATATACATCAATGTTGTACAACAGTTCAGGGCAGGAATTGAAGAAGAATAAGAATGTATCTGTGTGAAAGTTAAGTGGGGAATTTAGATAGGCAATCTGATTCTGCCTAAGCCAGAATTTTGGGATACTTAGGTTAGCACTTGTCCACCCGCAAAGCAATGCTGTGGTGTTTTAAATGCCCACAAAGCTCAGAGGACCTTCGTTTTATGTTTCATCCAAAAGAAAGCAGTACGCCACCTCCTAAGCCTGTGACAAGGCATAGGCTCAGAACCAGTGCTTAAAGTGGTCTGAAAGAAGTGGAGAGTTGTAATGGGTGATCTGTCCCCTTTAAGGGTAGTAGGGCCTACGGGGTCAGCCAGACCACGTTCCATAGAATGCCCCTGTTAAGGTTTGGGGAGTTTTGAGATTCCCCAAGAGCCTAGGAAAATGAGAGAGGCAGTTACAGGGAGAGAGGAAGCATGTGGGGGAATAGTTTGTGTTTAGGGGGAGGAGGGGAAACCTGGTCTACTTTCCCATTCAGGGCCCTGGACCAGGAGCCTTGAACAGAGAGCAGGACAAAGCTCCTGTCTCTCCCAACTAACCAAGACCAGCTCTAGGAAAGAGGTCTCTATATGTTCTCGGAACAGGGAGATACCAGCAGGGGAAGGGGGCCACCAAGGGGGAAAGGACTAAAGTAAAAAGAAGCCGGGGTGGAAGAGCTGATCGGCCTGAATCAGTGAGGACAGCCCAACCAGGAGAACTGGCCAAATCAAAGTTTATTCGGATTATTTTGTTTTGGTTTTAACATCTAGTTTATAGGGAGGACCAGCAAAGCAGTATTCCTTCAAGTCAAGAAGAGACGTCCCAGAATGCTTTGAGGAACACCCCAGCAGGCAGACCTGTGGCTAAACTGTTCATGCAAATTGACTCTTTCCCCTGGGTCCAGTCACCGTGCTCCAATGACTCTTGAATTAGTTACACAGAGTGGAACAGCTTCAGCAAGAGAGAGGAGGGAGCCCTACATCAGAATCTCCTATAGCACCAATGGTTAGAGCACCTCTCTGGGACATGGGAGACCCAGGTTTAAGTGCCTCCTCAAACAGGGGGAGAGAGGATTTTAATTGGGGTCTCCTATACCTCTTGGTGATACATGTGGGGGATTGGATACTGGGTCTCCCAGGTGGGTGCCCTGACAACCAGGCTGCAGAGTCATTCTCACTCTGCTTGGCTCTACGACTCTTTGAAGATTTATATACAGTGGAACAGCTTCAGTAGGAGAATTTGATGAAGAGCCACATCAGAGTATCTCAAGCTGTTCCACCTGAGTGGTGAGGGAGACCCCTGTTAAAATCCTTTTCCTTCCCCCTTCTCTGTCTGAGGAGGAATTGAACCTGGGTCTCCCACATCCCAGGCAAGTGGTCTAGCCTCCTGGTGAAAAGTTATAAGGTGTAGGTGGCAGCAACCAGCATATGTGAGATTTTGAATGGGACCCGATCTGGGAGGCAGCATCTGAGCACGCCTACCTGATTGGGCCTGTGGCCAAGATAGGCGTCTGTCCACCTGTCTTTACTTGATCTGTGGTTCATTTGGGGGCTCAAGTAGGAGATAGGCAGCTGGGTGCCTGGAGTGGGGCCACAGTGCACGTGTCCAGAAGCAGAATCTTAAGCACCTAGGGAACTTTTTCTGCAAAAATGTAGGTGCTGATTGTGTTTAGGCGGCAGCTGAGCTGGAGTTTTGTGTGTTGCAGTGGAGCCTAAAACTCTGGGGGTTAGGCACTGAAGTACCCTTGTGGATCTGGGACTCTCTCTAGCAACTGGCTAATCAGCAGTATCTCACATAGGTTTAATTACAAGGATTACCACAATGCCCAGCCATTGAGGGCAGTGGGGATTAATTACCCTATCAGAGTGAGTAAAGAGACTCCTTCTGGCTTGTTGAGCTGATCTGGGAAACACAGCTTCTGTGGAATGAAAAATAGAATCTGGCTCTGGAAGCTTTAGAGCCTTCATTTATGCATAAAGCATAAACTGTCCTTTAGCTGCACCTTTGCTTATCCCCTCGCCAAAATAAAGATGCATCTCCTTAATAGAAGTAGCTACCAGTGCTAATCAAATAGGTCAAAACAAACCTATCCCAGGTTCATAAATCAATGAGTGAATTACCGAGACAGTTAGTCTCCATTATATGGAGCCAAGGCAAGAATCAGAGAGAGATGGATTAATGAATGCAGGGTCATGAAGGACTACAGCAAATGCAGCCACTAGGTGTCCCTCGTAAGCCTTTATCTATAGCTGTCAAGATACAGTAAGAATTACAGTTAAGTAGCTGTCAGGGATAAGAATGTATATTTTATTATATTCTGGCTTGGAAGACTATCAGCAATGAACTCCAGAAAGGACAGCATCAGGAATCTCTGGTTAGGGCACATTACACATGGCTTATCAAATTCTGATCAGAGCCTGAAACTGCACAATTATCTAATTTGGAAGTATATTTCCCTGCCTATTAAGGCTGTAGCAATGTAGACATTGAGCCCATATTATAATACATTTCATACAAACTTTCTTATTTTCCTCCATCATTGACTGTGAGCAACAGCTGTGGATTTCTTGCCTGTCCCAAGCTATGAGAGAAACAAGTGAACAAATCAAGAAAACACCATAATATTTTTTTATTGTCAAATTTAAAGCCACTTTTCACATGCAACAAGCAGAGAGTAAAGCGATGCCTTGGAAGAACTTGTGCAGAATCCATTCTGCGTGTGCTTTAGGAAAAGGTGTGCTTAAAGAAAGGAAAGAAAAGATGGGATCCAGGAACAGCAGAGAGAAATTTAATGACACCTTCTCTGTGTCACCAACAGCAATCCCTTTAATATGGAATATAACTGATTGCGAAGCCCAATTTTACATGCAAAGGAAAGCAGTTGAAAATGGCGCACATCAGAGTGAGGTGTCAATCTGCCAGGTACTGTTTGCATGAAGTATCTTGTCAACTGGATTTAGTGGCTCTGTGCACTTTGTCCCATGATCTGCAGCCTACCTTGAGTTCCCCAAAAACTAAAGAGCTTCAAGGGTCTTGTGGGTTTTTTGCACAAGATTTTAACTTCAGGTTGTTGTTGCAAAATGTGAGAAAATGTGGTCGAAAGGAAGAAGAACCACATCGAATGTCAGTAAATGCCTTCAGAATCCACTGGCCGAGTCTGTTGCATGCACTGCAGAAAGGAGTCACTACACCTCATACAGCCAAATATATCTGTTTTCTTAACTTTCCAGGCACCAACTGTGTACGGGTTTGTTTGTTTGTTTTGCTACACAGAGGCTTTCCCATGCAATTAGTGTAGGTCAAATTCTTTTCTCAGATAAATCGGTGTAAATCTGGAGTAACTCCACTGCAGTCAATTCAATTATTAGTGGAGGTAATCTGGAGTTACACTGATTTAACAGAGAGCAAATTTTGGTCCCTAATGTTTGCAAAGTTCTTTATGATGCTTGGGGAAAGGTGATAAGAAAGTGCAAAAAAGTCTGTGGTGCATAACAACAATAAACTGACGTCGTGTCTTCACTGCCAAAAAAGATGGGTTTTTACAACGGGATACCGAATGCATGTTCTCATTGTAAAACTGAGTGAAGACCAGGCGTCGGCTATTTTTAGCACGATGTAACTAGGCAAGTTCAACCCTATACCCCTACCCCTCCTGCCAGGTTTGATCTTAACTGGCTACATTGTGGTAAAAACTACAGTGCCTAGCCTCCAGTAGGATTTTACATGGAGAGCACTAACGCACGTTCGCTTTCTCGCTATAAGAACATACCTTAAGGCAGTGAAGACAAAGGTCCTGGTTTTTAAAGGTGTTTAAGCCCCTGCATATGCAGATAGACACCTAGTGGGGTTTTCAAAAGCACCCATGTGCCTGGGAGTTAGACACAATCTAATGCATTCCCCAGATCAGAGTATCCCCAGCTGCTGGCCCTATTCACAGTGGGGGCCCTGCGTGAGGGCAGACTGCCCTGTTCAGTTTCTTTTATAAACTTGGCTGGGGGTGGCACTTGGACAAGATACAGGCTCTCACAAGCTGCCACAAGCCAGATTCTTAAGCATTTGGATCTCGTCTTGAATGGACAACATCTTACACTTGTCATCCCCTTAGCTCCTTTACTGAATTGACCATAGTCCCTTAACTTCAGAAATGAGTGCTTACAGAATAGGTATAACAGTCCTCTGTTGCCAGAGTCCCAAAATCCCTTTTTCTATGGGACTGGGACAGAGACGTTCTTTGTTAGTGGTCACAAGTGGTCTTTCTAATGGTTACAGCAGGAAAGGTGAACTCTCTGTGTGACTCTTAGGCCTTCTCTACACTACAAAATTAAGTTGACCTCACTTAGGTCGATGTACAGCCACCGAGTAATTACTGTGGTTTTTGATGTTCACACTAGCTCCTGTCGGCGGTGCCCGTCCTCACCAGGAGCACTTCTACCAATTTAACTGGCACTGCGGGGCACTGACAGCCTGGGGTCCCACCGCCGGGGCTGACAGTCCGGAGCCCCACTACCGCTTCCTGGTGAGGGATTGAGGGAGAAAGAGGAGGAGAGCCCAAGCCGGACGGTGGCCAGGCTTGGGCTCTCCTTCTCGCTGCCTGCAATCCCTCACCAGGAGGTGGCAGCAGGGCTCCACCTGTCAGCCGTCGTCCTCGGGGCTGACACCCAACAGGCAATGTAAGTAACTCGGTGTCTACACAGACACTGCGTTGCCCATCCTACATCAACCTAAGCGCTGCGCCTCTTGCCGAGGTGGAGTTACTAAGTCGATGTAGTGGGTGATTTACATCGGTGGGAGCATCATTGTAGTGTAGATACAGAGGTAGTGTAGACGTAAGCTGCTTCTCTAGAGTAGACCAAGCCTAAGTTTCCTGCTTTGTAGAATGACTCCTGTGATAGTTACCTACATCCCACAGGGGCTTCTGAAGCTTAATCAGTGTTTATAAAGTGCTGTGAGGTGACCTAATGTGGCAGATGTTCTAAAAGTACAAAGCATTATTGTTTATCTTATTGGCTTTTGATAGTGATTTGGAGCCAGATCCTGCAAGCTTTCCTCATAAGAAACTCATATTGAAACCAATGGGCGTTCATCTGGCAAGCTGTAGGTTTGCAGGATTGGGCCCTTACTGTGGTTTTTCCTGTCTCTTGCTGTTTTGTTCTCTCCCCTTTCCTTTCGTTGGCTTTTTGACCTTCAGGGCTTTCTTTGAAGTGGCTTTTTGTTATTGTCAAGGCAGCACATCATCTCACAGCAACATCACTCTCAGCCCTGCTTACACATCTGCTAGATGTGAAAGGCCTCAATTCATTGTAAACAGCTAGAGTTTAGTTCTGTTCTTTGTTCTCTTGTTCTGTTGCAAAGGGGCAAGAAAGCATCCTTTGAAATCCCACCATCACTTCTGGAGTTCTTAAGCATGAAAGAAATGAACAAACATAAAAATGAGAATTGGCATGGTGATGAGAGCATAAAAATTCAAACTAAAAGTCTGCATACCCTGTTATTTTCTACCAAGGATGGAGTGTGTTCAGAGAATCCTAGAACTTTGAGGTGAAGAATAACAATTAAGTGATCCAAACAATGCAGGAAGTTTTTTGTTCTATTCAGCCTAATTTTTCCCTCTTTTGATTCATCCCATTAAACCTAATTACACATCCTTGTTCCAACCTAAATAATTATTCTCCTTCATTGGTGTTAACACTCTTCAGATACTTGTAGACTGTTAACTATTGTATCCCCTCTTAGCCATGGATTAGCCAACCTATGCACAGTTAGTTCTCTTAATGTCTCATAAGTCATTACCTCTCTTTCCTCAACTCTGACCTCCACCCTTTCAGTGTAATCTTGGAAGCATCATTGACTCTGAGATTTCATAGATTCATGCAATATAAGGTTGGAAGGCACCATTATGATCATTCAAGTCTGAGCTCTTGCATAACACAGGCCAGAGAATTTCACCCAGTTGTTCTGAAACCGGCTCAGTGATTTGTGGTACAACTAACTGGAGCAGATCTTTTAGAAAGACGTCCTGTCTTGACTTAAAGACTTCGGGTGATAGAGAAGCCAGCACCTTCCTTGGCTCCAGTAGTTAACTGCTCTCACTTTCTTTTGCACATTGATCCAATTTGCAAGCCTAACTATTGCATTATTCCCTCTGCAGCCCAGACCAGCCTGCCTCTCCTTGCCACTCACTCAACTGAATGGCTCCTTCATCCATTTGCTCCTTCTCACTTTGATGTCTGAAACTCCCTCCCCTTGGGACATCCTACATCTCTAATGGCAAGTCTCGACTACAAAATTAAGTCGACCTAAGTTACATCGACAAACAGCCACCACAGTAATTTAATCAGTTTTACACGTCCACACTACACTCCATGTGTTGGCGGTGTGCGTCCTCACCAAAAGCGCTTGCGCTGATTTAACTGCCAGTATGGGGCATTTTAGGACAGTTTCTGAAAGGCAGAAACAATCAACGTAAGCAACGCAGCGTCTACACTGACATTGTGTCGACCTAACCACATCAACTGAAGCGCTACACCTCTTGCAGAGGTAGACTTATGAAGTCGTAACTCACCCACTACACCATCGGGAGGAGCTACATTTAATTGTAGACGCTTACAGCTGCCTTACATCGACCTAACTTTGTAGTGTAAACCAGGCTTTATATCCTAAGTTCAGGAGGCTGCAGCAGGCCCTCAACCTCATACCTGTGTTGGGAAGACCTCTGTTGGTTCCTCATCTACAAAACCATGCTCCTTCTCTTCCAGGTCCTTCATAGGCATCATGGCCCCAACTATCCCTGTGATCTCATCTCTATACAAACTCTACAACCACCCTGTGCTCTGTCAGGTCTGGTCTCCTCTCAATATCTCCTCTCTCATCCTCCTGTTGGAGGTTCATTCTTTGCTGCCAGCACGCCAGCTTTCTGGAGCTGTCTCAGTTGTTCCTCAACTTTTTTTTTTTTTAATGAAGCTCAAAGCCCATCTTTTGTATGCCATCTACACCCAATGTGCTGTCAACTACTTCACCATATTGGTGCTTATTATTAACAGTTTTTCGTGCGTCTCTTTGTTTACTACTTCCACCTAAATTATAAAGAACAATGCCTGCTTGCAGTCCTATATTCGCTCTGGTGAATCTCTCCTACCTGTACCATTGTCCATCTCATCGATTTGCATCAGACTTCTGTCTGGAAAGCTGTATAAAGCCTTTACAATGTGCAGAACTAAAACTCAGGGTTTTCTACACATTTATCCAGCTCTTTGGGCTTTACATTGGCTGCTAGTTAAATCCCATTCCTGGTGAAGCCTGGGCCCCTTGGCCTTCCTGCAGCTACAGGCCTGGCAGCTTTGTCTAAAGCAGCTCTGCTTAGTTCATAGGACACAAATGTGAGAGTCTGGGAGCCACTTTCCTTAGCATATGGACATTGGTTAAATGTGCAGAGAGCTTGCCAAGTGATTTGCTCATGTCAGTAGAAGAATCAGGAACAGTACGCAAGAGTCCTGACGCTCATCTCCTGCTTTGAGTGCTAAATTATTCCCTAAAATGCATAGTAAATATAATCCCACACCAAACTCTTACTTCTTAAAATAAAAAGAGAACTGAAGAGAAGCAAAATAGCATAATTGAGAGGGAGGTGGATTCCCAGTGACAGCATGTATGTGCCCTTTACGTGTGTTTGGCCCACAGAGAACGCTGAGTCAAATGGGCTTGTGGTTAGCTGGGATTCAGAATCCTTCTGGCGAACTGCCTGGCTCTGATTATCTACAAGATGTGCCTGCTGCACAGGCGCGTGCTTCCTCCTTCGTGTGGATGGCTGTCACTGTAACAGCCACATCAGCAGAGAATATTCTCATGATCTTTCAGGATATCCCCTAAAAACACAAAATTACCCCCTGGCTGGTGAATGCCAGCTCACCCTGGCTTTTAATGTCAAGAATTCCCTCGAGATTTCACTTCTGCTATTTTGTTTGTTTGAAGGGCACACTGACTTCAGTGAAACTGAACTTTTCCAGGGTGGGTTTCCCCCCCCTGAAACTCTCTATTACCAGAGAACTGGCAGGGACATTTAGAAAGTTAGAAGCAAAACTTCTAGTGAGATAATCCAGAGATGTGACACGCTGGCTCTCCTGTGTATCTTATTTTGCATAGGGAATTTTTCTGTGCTTCTCTGGCACAGAAAGGGTAACTGTGGACATAGGGAGAAGATGGCAGAGTTGTCTCCACAAAGTTTCGGGTGCTTCACTGCGCTTTCAATTAGGGGGCAGATGACAAAGGCAGTTAGATACCCAACTCTTATTGAAAATCAGTGAGAGTTGGGCACTTAAGTGGTTTTGGAAATTCTCCCCCTTAGTGACCTACTGATTTCCCAGCCTAGATGAATCTGGGCTTCCTTCAGTGATTAGGGGAGAAATCTTCTGAGCTGGGTCAGAGGGCAAGCAGAAGGGTGGGTAGTAGTCTGGGCTCCCATACATCAAGAGGCATTCCTCCACAGTACCTTAATGTGTGGCGATACAGAAAGTGCTTGGAGGTAGGGCAGGGACCAGTATGTCTGAGATTTGAATTTGGCCTTCAGCGTTTTACTTGGCAATATGAAACCTTTTTTCTGATACTTAGCCTTACTCTGTGCTGGGATGATTTCAATCCCGTAGTTGGAAAGGATTTGTTAATGCTGCTAGCTCAGTGCATTTTATGAGATGATCCATGAAATGCAATTTGGCTGATTCTTTGCACTTCAGTACATGGAAATAGGTGGCAGTGAGCAAAAATTGGAATTCCCAGCTGATGGGAAATTCTGATATTTCAACATCTGTTTGGGACAAAAAGTCAAAATAATAAAAAAATTTGTGGAGTGAAAAATTCAGAAAAAATTTGATTTGGAAATCTTGAATCATTTCCTTTTGAGTCAGATCTGCAGATACAGTTTAATATCTGTGGTGGCACAGAGCCTCTTGAGTGGTGTAGTTCAGGTGCCTTCTGCCATCATTACTCTCTCTGGGCCAGGCTACCTGGCCAGATTACATCTCCCATGATGCAGCACATGGTTCAGTGCATCATGGGGATATAGTCCAGCCAAGAAATACAGTTCATAGAAGAGAATGGGGACATGAAGTATCTGAACTACAATTCCCCTGAAGCACTACAACATCCTAGGCAGATTCAATTTAACGTTAAACTGATTCAAAACAAAATGTTTCGGTTCATTGCAGCAAACTAAAATGTTTCTGGTCAGGTTGAACCAAATTTTGTTTAGATTTATTTTTAATTTCCTGTAGAAAATTCTAATTTTATGGAAAGTGTATGTGTGTGTGTGGGGGGGTCCTACCAAAACATCATTTTAATGGAAAATCCCAACCAGTTTTAGAATTGGGTTTTCATGCAATGAACTGTAATGCTGATTTCTTCTTCTTCTTCTTTTCTTGCAGTCTTGATTGGCAGTAGTAAAAAGTGGTTCTAGCATAATGATATCTGTCAATTCCTGAATCCTCTCTCTCCTATGATTTGTTTGAAAAAAATGTTAATTTGGATTTTAATGTAGTACATTCTCTCCTCTCCTAAAGGGCCAGTTGGCAGTGACTTCACTGGGTCAGGCCCAACATGAAAAGTTTCTTAAAACTTTGTGTGATCTGAATGTCAAGTGTCAGCTTAGCCCCTGTAATAGGTAATCATCAACACTTTGAATTGCACCCAGAACTGGATGGGAAGCGTAGGTGTTATATGATCCTCCACTCACAAGCAGAAGCTTCCAAGTAGCCTCCAGCCTGGAGATAAGAAAAGCATGGGTCGCTGTGGATTGGAGCACATCAGGGAGGAAGGGCTTGACCCCCTGTCCTGACCCCGCTACCTGAAATATGGTAAGAAGTATTTTGAGCTAGTGCTGTCATATGATAACCAAGGAGCAGCAAGAAACCATACCACTGAGCACAGAAGCAGACATATCTCCTCAATAAAGGGAGCACTCCTAGTCTATCCTTTCCTCCTTCTGACTCCCCTCGATCCAAGTTAGTACATCAAGGACAACAGAGGAATAGTGGGGGTACTGGATTGCCATACTCTTCTTTATCAGTTTTCCCTACAGAACATCCATCTCCATACACCTGACTACTGAAATCAGCCATCTGCCATTGGGACGTTAACCTCTTCCGTGCTGTTTTTGTCTGTGAAGTATGGTAACCTGGACAGGACAATCATGGAGGAGGGGCACCGAGGGACCAGTGTACCCGTGTTTGCAGATAAGACAGTAATAACAGTCTGCTAGGATTCTGAGCTAATGGTCACCAACACAATCTCCTTTTTGGAAAAAACATGAACATGGCTGCTAAGCAACAGGGGTGATAATATTTCACATTGAAAACACATTGTGCATTGTTATTTTTAACATTTCTAGCCGCACCTTGCAGAAAGTTATTTACATAGATTCACTCGTCTCTGACAACCTATCATTTAACCTGAAGCAGCAACGACAGCTTTGAAGATAACCCATGTGAAAAGCATACAGGAAGCTGCAGAAGACACTGCAACATCTGCTTGGCTGCCCCACTCTCATTGTCTCTGACCGCAGCCAGAATTACTCAGTATTGACACTGCATTAGGCTCAGGTTGGCTCCTATATATTTGGTAACTGCTGGCCAAGAGAGGGTTCAGAAGAATGTGACCATCCTACCAACTCCACTCACTCCTATATCCAGTAAGTAAAGTGTGTAAGTCAAAACCTTTCCACCTACCATTTCTAAATATTTACTTGCCCTACAATGTGGTTTTCCTCTTCAGACCTCATTCCAGGAAGAGGTATTAAAAAAAAAAAAGGGGGGGGGGGGGATGAATCTCTCTCAAAGGTAGCACATCTGCTTCTGCAAGTTGTGTAGTCAAAGTAAAAAGTGTCAGAGATTCAGTTGTTAAATGGACCTACCTATAGCTAGAGAAAGAGGGAGAGAGAAAGAGCTAGTGTGACTTGCATCATGGTGGTATGTGCTTAGGAAGCCACAAGTGAATTTTTGTAGATCGTCCCAAGTGAGGACTGATTAAAACTTCAGTACCATGCCACGTGCAGTATCTTATAAAAAAAGCAATTTTACAAAGTTGGCACAGAAATTATTGGGAATATTTTTTCTTTTCCCTCCCTCCCTCCCTTACCATCAGCATAATGCTTGCAGGATAACAACTTTTGGATTGGCTAGTGAAATGGTTCTAGTTATTGGGCTAAATTCATCTTTGGTGTAAATGCATTGAAGTCACTGGGGTTGCATCATGGATTTATTTGGTCCGTGGTGTGAGAGAGACAACTAGGATTACACAAAGCACAATTAGGGGAGAGCAGCACGGGACTGACAACCCTTAAGAACAAAGTCCCTCCAAAGAGCAGGTGATACAGTCCAGCACGGGCAACTGCAGTGCAAAGTTCCCACTCTCTCCTCCTTTGCAGTGTGCCTCGTTGTTAACCTGGAGGAACCATCTCCTCATGCTCGCTCACAGGCCCTAGGAGTTCTGCAGAGGCAGTATGCTCGGGAAGCTCCTGGTGTCCATCCTGTGTACTGAGAGGCCTTGGAGGGAGCGGCCAGGAAGGAAGGATCAGGCCAAAGGAGGGATACGATATCCTTCTGTAGGGGACAGGGTGCGGAAGATTGGCGAGGAGCTAAGTGGCGGACCGAGTATGTGACTGAATGTGAGCGGAAGATGCAGGCTGTGCAGTTGAAGGCCATGCAATGAACCTTGTGCGGCAGATCCAGCCAAAATGTAGTTTGGTATAGTTCAGCATGCTTTTGTCTGTAAACAAGTCAGCTTATATAATATGTATGATTTATGAATGCAGCCAGCTGTTGACCCCATGTAACCTTGAGATAAGCGCGGGGGGATATAGCATTGCAGCGGACTCCCTTCAGTGGAGTCCTGCCTGGCCAACTGTCCCGGACGGTCACCGTTCCCTGCAGCCCCTCTGTGCGCCCTGGGACTCCCCGCGCAGCTTGGAGTGTAAGTTCTTCCGTCAGTAAAGCCTTACTTTTTTACTCTCAGGCCTGAGTGTCATTCTTTCGCCGGTATCATGGGCCCCCTTGCAGGCACACCTTCAGAGTCCAAAGCTCCTGCAGTGACACCGTCCCACAAGGAGGGGAGGACACTGTTGCGGAAACTGGACCTTTAGTCAGGAACTTTTGATTTCTCTGAAATCCTGGAGTGATGTGGTGGTGGGGAAGGAGCAGGGGAATCACATATCCACGGAGACTTTCGAGGCAGATAGTGTGGTGAGATATTTAGCAGATGATAATGCAAACCACAGAGAAATAATAAGAGGAGGAGGAAATTTGTTTGCTGGCTTAGAAGCTGTTGAGCATTTAGAGACGGGGGAGATCAACTTGGTGATGGGAGCCAATATAATAACCTAGATAGATTTACCGTGGCTTCCTCACTGTAAACAAACCACTGGAGAAAACTTGTTCCCTTCCCACGTAGCTGTTGAGTGCTCTCCCCAGGAAAAGATGGTAGGGGGGGAGTGGTTTTTTTTCTGTTTCTCATCAGTCCTTGGGTTCTGGTAGATGTGCTAAATGTACTGCAGTCTATTCTCACCTCAGTGTGGATGAATTATAGGGAGGCGAAATAACAAAGGAATAACAAGCCCTCTCCTCTTGGATACAGCCACTGTCCTCGTGTGCCAGATTCTGCTGTTACCGAACTCTGTTTGGGGAGAGCTCCACTCTCGGCAATGTAGCAATGCACCAGGAAGCACTCTGTGCTGTGGTCCCCTGAGAGGCGTAGTGTGGATGGCTCAGTGGGGAGGTAGGAGGAGCATGATCAAAATCTCAGCAGCCTCCAAGCATGTCGTGTATAAAAGCCAGAGTTCCCCAAAAGGGGCCCTTCACAAGAAATGCTGCACTCTGACACCACACTGGAGTATATGGTGCTTCCACCCACCCTGAGATTGTAACGCCAGCAGAAGGCAGACCATGGACAGTGGTGAGTGCATCTTCCCCATCCTTTGGATATACCCATATGCTCTTGTTCTCATTTGCGCTACTAGGGATGCTCCCTGTGTCATTGCAAATGACGCTGAGAGGAAAGGAGCAGCCATGCATTACAATGAAATATTTTTTTTTAAATTTCTATTTAAAATATTCTTTTTAAATTGTTTTAATTTTCCTCGATTTTCACATCTTAAAACAAACAGGGGAAACCATCTCGCTAACCAGATTTTTAAAACTACTTAATTTTCCTATTTTTAAATGACAAAGAGGACCTTTTCTCCCGAGTGTCGTTGACACACTCTAGTGATTTGAGTAGGAGCGAGGACGTTTGGATTCTGTTCCTGGCTCTGCCACAGACGCCCTGTGCAGTCTTGAGTGAGTCACTTCCTCTCTCTCTGCCTTGATTTCCCCTTGTGTGAAATGGGGATAATTTTACAATGCTTCTCTCTCTCAAAGGGGCCTCGTCATGCTCCATGGATGAAGGTCTGCAAAGCATTTTTAGGTCCCTGGATCCATGCAGAGTTGTTTTGGATTCACTCAGTGGGGGACTGAATCTAGTTGGAGTTGTATTTCCATGGATTATTTCATTGTGAAGCATCAAAGTGAGCTGCAGCAGGCACTGGCGCTGTCTGCCGTTGGGAATACAGCATCAGCGTTGTTCCTGGAGAGAGAGAACTTGCAGCTAGTTACTGTCAACATTTAAGACTCTCCTTGAGTGCTTGATTATAGCTCAGGTCTGCTTCGCAAGAACCTATTTCAGATTTGCCTTCAGTGGTTTTGTTGCATCCATAGGGTTAATCATAGGAAACTAGAGTAGGGGGTCAGAGATGTGGCTGAACAGCTAGAGTGCAGATATTTTTATCCTTCAGACTCCAGGCTGTACTCAAGTAATTTCCTTCCTCCTGATGTTTGCTTTTAAACATACTTCTTTTCACTTTCTTTAGTGCTCAAAACACTTGCAAAAAATCATTCCAGGATGAATGAAGGGGGCAAAGAGAGGTGGGGGTGGGGGAGAGAACACAACAGAGAACCGCAGAATGGTAACAGCTTTGCCATCAGAAGAAAGCAGAAGGTTGAACCACTTTGCAAATGAATTAAGCAAAGTGGGATTGAAAGACACCTGATAATGTTCTGGGAATGAATGGCTGGTCAGTGCTATAGTTAGGTGAGTGTGTGGTACAGATTCAGGGCAAGCTCTGCTCTGCTCTGAGGTACTGGCTACAGAAACCACAGAGTACAGAACAGTGAAGCCTCACGGCATCAGTAGATGGTTGGGCTTTGCTCTGAGATGGAAGGTGGGTCCTGCTGCCCTATCTTCATGCCATATTTTCAAGTCAAAGTCTGGAATGAGTAGGGAGTTAAAAGGGCTTCTCTGTGCATTTAGGCCTCTGCCAGCACAGCAGCCTGGGGGACGTTATTGGGACGTGCCTCACAGTAGCATCTAAATGCCCCAGTGTAACGATGCTGTTCTGGCAGGACCCAACTGAGAGTGCCAATTCAGGACAAATTGCTCAAACAGGGCAGTTACAGCCCAAGGCTGGGGTTTTTCCACCTCTAAGGCAAACCAAACCAGGCAGACTAAGAGGACTTTAGTCTCACCCCACTGGCTAACCACAAGTCACACAAGCAATTCCCTTAGACACTCCAGTTTCCCATTATCACCACCAGTGCCACTCGTTATGGGGACAAATGGTTATGAAAACCAATACCCCAGTAAAAGAAAAAAGGTTCTCTCGATCCCAAAGGACCAAGCTCCAGATCAATATACAAATCAGATCTTACCCAAAAATCACACTGTTGCCAATCCTTTAGAATCTAAAATTTAAAGGTTTATTCATAAAAGGAAAAAGATATAGATGAGAGTTAGAATTGGTTAAATGGAATCAATTACATACAGTGATGGCAAAGTTCTTGGTTCAGGCTTGCAGCAGAGAGAGAATAAACTGCAGGTTCAAAATCAAGTCTCTGGAACATCCCCAGCTGGGATGGGTCATTCAGTCCTTTGTGTAGAGCTTCTGTTTGTAGCAAAGTCCCTCCAGAGGTAAGAAGCAGGATTGAAGACCAGATGAAGGAGAGGTATCAGCCTTTTATAGTCTTTTCCAGGTGTAAGAATACCTCTTTGTCCTTACTGTGGAAAATTATAGCAAAATGGAGTCTGGAGTCACATGGGCCAGTCCCTGCATACTTTGCTGAGTTGCAAGGCGTATTTGCCTTCTCTCAATGGGTCAGTTGTATAGCTGATGGTCCTTAATGGGCCATCAAGCAGGCTAGGCAGAGCTAACACCAACTTGTCTGGGAAGTTTCCCAGAAGCATAGCATAAGTTTGAAATACAGACAGTATAGAGCCAATATTCATAACTTCAACTACAAAATTGATACACACATATAGACAGCATAATTATAACCAGCAAACAATTACCTTGTCTTAGACACCTCATTTGACCCCCTTTATACAAGATTTGGTGCCACTGCAGGACTTTGGTTGCAACCATGTTCTATATGGTCCCAGTTCAAATCAATAACGTGACACCCAGCTGAGATGAGTCCCATTGTGTAGGTGCTGTACATGCGTAGAGAGACAGTCCCTGCCCCTTAACTATTTCAATGGGATCTTTGAGTTACCTTACACTCTTTGAAAATCCCACCCATAATAGGCAAGACAGAGAAACGGTGGGTGCAAGGAAGTATGTTCCCCTTTGCAGAGATGGTGAAACTGAGATGCAGAAAAATTAAGTGACTTTCCCAAGGTCACACAGGGAGAAGGTGGTGGAGCTGCGGAACAAACCCAGGTTTCCTAGATCTCAGTCCAGTCTTAATCACAAGACCATGCTTCCTCTCTAAGGAGTTTTTGAAACTCCAGTAGCACATGCCCACAGTGAACATAGATTGCGAATAATAAATGGGCAAACATAGGGCAAGGTCTAGGGCAGCTGTCACGGAACACGTGTGCTTCGAGTAGGGCCAGTGCTGTTCAGGGATAGAGGATCCTGAGCCTTGGCGTGGCGGGGAAAGGAAAGAGGTGCAGAATGCCATTCCGCTTAACTAAATATGGGGGGACGACAGGGAGGTCACCTCATTGTCCATGCCCTGTGAAAGCCTACAAGACATTAGATTATGGATTAGAAACCCTAGACTGCAAAATGTACTCACATTACAAATCCCTGCTCAGTTGTGTAAAGGTAGCAAGCTCCGGCTCAAGGGACTTAGGACCTGATCTCGCAAGGCACTTCAGCACATGCTTAACTTTACCACCAGCACAATTGGAGCCACTGGGACTACTCCGATGCTCAAGTGCTTTTTCAGCCTGGGGCTTAGTGGTTATTACTGACACAGCGCTTATGGCAGAAAACACGAGTTACTCTTTTTTAGAATGAGTTTTCTGCTAATCTGTTTATCTCTGCAGCCCTCTCGTTCGGTTCACAATTTCCATGAGGGGGTGGGGAAAAGAGAGTTTATTTCTTGCTGCTATCACAATGTGTTGCGAGTGCCTGAGACGAAAGGCCCAGTTTTGCCTGACTGGTCTTTTTCGCTACTGAAATGAGGGAACTAGGCCTTGATGGCAAGAGCTGAGTGAGAGAACGAGAGAGAGAGGGGAGCTATGGGCACTAACACCTCCACGAGAGAGACTAAATATGCTAATAAGTGATGATGAACCATTCTTTCTCAGAAACTGGTTGTTTCCATGAAGGTCACAGAGTTTGAAGAGAGTGAGGGGGGCGTCAGAAGCAGCTTCTGCCTTAGCAGGCACCCTATCTGAAACCCAGGCCAGGTCTACACTACAGACTTACAGCGGTATAACTGTGTGGCTCAAGGGTGTGAAAAATCCACACCCCTGAACGACATGGTTATACCAACCTGGCGGCCTAGGGCTGCCAATTTTGATTGGACATATTCCTGGAAGTTTCATCACATGACATAATCTTTAATGAAAGACTCATCTTTAATTCCTGGAGACTCCAGGACAACCCTGGAGGGTTGGCAATCCTAACCTGGCCCCTGGTGTAGACAGCGCTGCGTCGACAGAAGCTCTCCCGTTGGTGTAGTCGTGTCTTCACTACAGCAGCACTGCACATGAAGATAAGCCCACAAACACACATTGCATTAGCCCGTAGGTGTGTCTACACCGCACACGAAGGTACAATGGGTCACACAGTTATGCCTACCCGTGCTAGTTTTAATCTAGCTAATGAGGACAATAGTAGTGCAGATGTGGCGGCATGGATTTCAGCTCATGACAGTTCCAGGGTATGTACCCAGGGTCCCCAACGGGCTTGTATTGGGGTGGTTAGCCCACACTGAATCCTGTACGGCTCCATCTTCACTCGTCTTGTTACCCGCACTAGCTAGATTAAATCTACCATGCGTCTGCCTAACCGCACTGCATGAACTTGCCGTGTAAATGTGCCCTTAGTCTAAATGTGGGTTTAGGTCCCTGACTTTGAAACTCAGGTTCTGTATTTCTGGCTAGTGCGAGAGGATCATTCGCCTGTGGCCATAGCCCCAGAGTAGACTCTTCTCTATAAGAGCCAGGCAGGTTTTCTGCTGAGTTTATTGGGTCTGTTGCTGCTACTGTTCAAAGTCTTCTCCAGCCATCTTCTGAAAATCCAGTGGCATCGCCAACTCCCTGTTACCCTGCACCTGGTGCAGCCGTTTACTGTGCAAAATGGGTGTAAAAGGACCATCTCTGGCTGAGAGTTTAGCCCACCCCAATCTATGAGTCCTAGATTCATAGCAGGTGAGGATGGAGCAGACCTGTTAGGTCACTTGTGGTTCATTATGCAAGAGTCCGTGTAGGATGGTTTTCTGGTCCATTCTGCAGGGCTGCATCCGGTCTAGGTTTAAACGCCTCAGTTGATGGGGTTTCTGCTACTTCGCTTGGGAGGCTGTTCCATAGCCAAATACATGCCATGGTCTGGAAGCATTTACTTTGATGCTCAGCCTAAAGTTTCCTGTTCCTAATTCCATCTCTTTACTTCTGCATAGGTTGTGCAGCTGAACACAAATGCCTCTTTTTTCCTCCTGCTGCAGAATCTTCCCTGATCTGGCTTGAGATCTGTCCCCTTGTGCAATGAGAGGATCCAGAGCATAATGAATACGTGGGGGGGAAATAGCCTAAAGCACTCATGCCTACCTCCATGCCCCCTGAAATTAATGGGCATTTTGCCAGTGACTTAATGGGAGCAGAGAGGGGCCAATGCTAAGCATTTTTTAACATCCTACCTTGTCTCCAGAAGGAGTGAGGAGCTCTCAGCTAGGTCCCACCTCCCCACTGCTAGGCTGGTAGAGACCATGATGAGATGGTCTCAGCTGGGAATCGCTGCTCCCATGTTAATCTAGGAGAGGAACCCGGCTGAGCTGGAAGTCTCTCTGTGCAGGTCTTCTGGTGCGTTTGAAAAACAGAGTGGTTGAAGAGCATGTACAGAAAACAGCCAAACGACCTGGGGGGGGGGGCACTGGACCCCACGTCTGAACTAGTTCCCTGCCCTGGATATTTTTTTATTTATTTAGCATGGTTGTGAGTTTTTGTTACGGGGACTTTCAAGGGGGGATTTTCTATTAGTATTTTGAGAGATGAAACTTTAGGAAAATACCCAGAACCAAGAACAGCCACAAGCCTTTTTTTTTTTTTTTTTGCGTAAACATGCCCATGAAACTTCAGAGTTCAAGGGGCTGTTTGGCTCATTTCTATTCCGCTCCTGCCAGCCACTTCATCTCTCCCCAATTCTTTGGAAAGCTTGGCTCCCTGCAGTGGTGTTAGCGAGATAGGGCAGTGGGCTCTCGTGCCCACTACACTTAGAATGGGACTCACTCAACAAGCTGATGAGGGAAAGCCAGGTAGGAAGAAGTTGTCTCCTTAGTCAGTCCTTTCTGGCTTGTCAACTGCCCGGGGGGGCGGGGAGTTAAGCAGTTTTTCTTGGGACTGGAAATCAAGTAACACTGAAAACTCCTAAAGAAAGCAAAACGGGCTCTTTAAAGGAAAGTTATGTAGATGAGCTATCCAAAAATGGTTAGTTGAGTCACTTTTGTTTTCAGTTCAGTATCACTCTCCAAAGCGAAAACCAGACCACTGTGGGGTTGTGATGTTGTCACTCAGAGGTTAAGTGCGGGCAGATCTGGTCAGCGGTTGGATGAGAGATGCAGTGCCCTTTAAATTACTGAACTCCTGCCTTAACCTGGTGCTAGGAGGCTGCAGGAGGTGCGGTCTTGGAGGAGATTAAAAAAAGACAAAGGCCTCACTAATCACTAAAGATCCCACTGGGTTTCTGGGAAGAGTTGGGGTGTTTGCCTCCGTGTCCCCTCCAAAGCCAGGTAACTGGATTCTGCCTCACTAAATTCCACCAGCTGTTTCAACTGATGGTGGGCACCCTCCAGGTTTCCTGCCCCATATGCGGTGGTGTAGCGCTCAGTGAGGGGTAGCAGCTCTCAGTGGTGAGCGAAGTTGTTCCTGCTGCCAGTTTTGAGGTGGGAGGAGGTGTTACACTTCATCCTTGGAAACATCTGGCCCTGGCCACTGTCAGGGATAGGATACCAGACTGAATGGGCTACTGGTCTGATCCATTCTGGCAGCTTTCCCTGATACCCCATGTAGTTTGGTCAAAGAAACAGATGGAGACCAAAGTGTCTGTGCTTCTGTATTATGTCTAGGACCCCCCAGACGGGGATTGTCCTGGATCCTGTGGGAGGGAAGGGTGTGTGCACAACACACAGTTATATCAGACGTTTGATGACAGAAGCTGGCAAGTGACCCACAGCTACATGCTGCAGAGGAAGGTGAAAAACTCCCAAGGTCACTGCCCATCTGACCTGGGGGGAAATTCCTTCCCAGCCCCACATATGGCGATCTGCTAGACCCTGAGCATGGGAGCACCAACCAGCCGAGCCCCTGAGAGAGAGGGAGAGAGCTCTGTGCCACCTCGGAGCCCTGGCCCTCCCTGCCAATGTCCCATCTCCAGCCAAGGCCTAGACTTTTGAGAAACTTTGTGGTAAGTTCACAGAAGGCTCTGGGAGGAAGAGAACCATGACTTTCTCATCGCTCTATAGGAAGACTAGGCCTCCTTTGGTCTCACATCAGCATGAAACAACCTACAACATCTTTGCTGATTGTCACCCACTACTGAGCTAACCATTGATCTGAATAATGCCATTACCTGTACTACAGACCTAGGACCTACAGGTGGCAGTGTGGCAACAGACTCCTGAAATAATGGATCTCAATTCTCCCAGTGCATAGGAGCAATTCATAGATTCTAGGACTGGAAGGGACCTCGAGAGGTCAAGAGCTTCCTAGAGCTGAGACCCGGCCCAAACTGGCATTGCAAAGGCACTGCAGAGAGACAACAGCCAGCAATCCGAGAAAGAATAGAGCTGAACACAGGAGGGTGGTAACAACAATGGGAGTGAATGAATAATTCAAACTCAGGAATGAATGGGTTTAAAGTACAAAGGCAGCATAGCCTATGGAAGAAACAAAGGGCTGTGAACCAATGGGTCATCACTGGCTCTGCCAGTGACTTGCTAAGCGACCTTGGGCAAATCATTGGACTTTATTGTGTCTCAATTTCCCCATTGGTAAGATGGGGTCTGTCTCTCAGGGTCATTACTTGGTTGATCCCTGTGTGAAGCAAGTGCTAAATATTACTAGGGGGTTGCAGATGTCCTAGCAAACAAACCCACCTGCTCCTAAGAGAGATGTGGGAAGGGCCCAGTCATACCAAGGTATGTCTACACAGGATAGTTCAGTGGTTTGAGCATTGGCCTGCTAAACCCAGGGTTGTGAGTTCAAGCCTTAAGGGGGCCACTTAGGGATCTGGGGCAAAATCAGTACTTGGTCCTGCTAGTGAAGGCAGGGGGCTGGACTCGATGACCTTTCGGGGTCCCTTCCAGCTCTATGAAATAGGTAGGTATATCCCTGAAGCCTAGGGAGGAAGTTGGGCTTCAGAGCCAGAGCTGCAACTCCACAGCACTGTCTACACAGTAGAGCACTAGTAGGAGCCCCTGGGCAGGGGCTCTGTCGACGTGGGCTGGGAGGCTCGCTGCCATGGGCTGTGTAGATAAACCCCAAGAGGCCACGTATCTCCCAAGATGGGCTGCATCTACAGCTCCCCTCAGAGCCAGAGGGAACTGAGGACTTTCACGGCTTGCAGGATCAACTTCTAACCTAGGTAGCTGATGACTGGAGGCTGAGGTAAGAAACCGGAGTCTGTTTTAAACAGCGGAAAGCAAAATGCTTTCACTGGCCTCTGCATCTTCGTTAACCACAGGAGGAAGAGCTGCTTGTCTGCGATTGCTCTAGCACATCACTCCTGGCTCTGAATTTACTCTTTCCTTCCCTGTCTTCAGCAGGCAGCATCTCTGAGTTCAAAGCATAAGTCAGCTCTGACACTTAGAAAAGTATAATAAATTTCAGCCTGCTTCAGTCAACTGTATCCTGTAGGTGAGCTCAGTTCTTTGCTCTGTAGTCTTCTGTCAGGGAACAGCTAGGCCAAATTTATCACAGACACAGCTATACTTTTTTTAAATTCACATTAAGTAAGCTTTAGCCCACAATTAAGAGGCATGTATGAGCTATGCATGGCTGGTTGCTGACTGTATCCTCGTCCCCTGCAAGCGAGAGAGGCTATGTGTAAAGAAATAACTAAAAATAAACCAGACATCGTGATAAACCAAGCACAAGTTAACTGTCTTTAACTTCATTCACCTGGTTTCTATTTCTTGCTTTTATACTAACTTGCTATGTGACTTGGGGTTTGTCACGTAAGCCAAGAAACTCAAAGGTCTTTAGGCGCCTCTCACTGATTTCACTGGGAATTAGGGACATAAAGACCTTTGAGCATCTGGACTTTAACTTCTTTTTTATGCCTCAGTTTATCCATCTGTGCAAGGCTTAATAAGGTTTGTCAAATGCTTTGGGATTCATGGGTGAGAGACGCTATTGCAGTGCAATGTATTATGTTAAAACTCGGAGACCATTTTCAAACTTTATTTCCAGGACAAATGTACATTACCTGGGAACCCCTCTTAATGGCAACCATTAATATTGGGCTTCCTCTTTCTCTAGGTAAACAGGTGAAGGTAACAGCTGTTTTGAGTCTTCCCTTCATTTTCCAGGTAAGAAGTTAAAAACAAAAAAGGGACTTGGTTGAAATCTAGCTGTGTTCATGCACTGAATGTAGAGGTGACGGTACGGATAACTTTGATACATAAAGCAGCAGCAAAAGTGATTGATAGAAACTACTTTTCATATTAGAATCCTAAAGGGTTTTCAGGTGGCCACCTAGAGCAAAGTGGGGAGAATTCACAGAACAACTATCTGAATTATTATCCGTCCAGGGCCAGTGAGATCTGAGGAAAGAAAGAAAACTAAAGATAATGAACGTAATGCAAAGTGACCATTAAGGCTGGGATGTCCAGAAGGGCTTCCGTACCGACAGCCTCGCTCCCATTTCAGTACCTAAACAAATGGCCAGGTTTCCCACCTGTTGGGTGCTGAGCTCTTTGGAAAAATCTGGTCATAGTGACCTGATACTGCAGCCTTTGCTCATGTGAGAAAGGGCTGCAGGATTGGGGCCTGATCAGTGGCACATGGCAGGAGGAGGAAGAGTTCCTCATCTGCCATGAACGCCTCCTTCATTCTCTTCCTCCAATTCAGAGTAAAACTAGAGCTGGAAAAGGGAAACGTAAAAGAATCTAGCATTCCTGAACTGTCCATTCTGACCTGCTAGTGAGCTCTGTGCCAGGACCAGCTGTACTCTAGGAGTGCTGCAGCTTTGGGAGCATGCCTCATCCGCCCCACAGTATCACTCTGCAAGGGACTCTGTGAAACAAGGAAGGTTTTGCGGTGGGTTTCTTTCCCCTTTCACTCCTAGCAGGGCTTCAGATTGTGTGCAGGATGTGGTGAAAGCCAAGCCTGGCAGCAGCAAAGAGTATGCTAAGATTCACGGCGATAAGACAGGCAGATGCTACCCAGAGGGGAAGCCTTTCATCTTTGCATTACAGCAGAGAGGAAGGGAGGGTAGTAGAGACTAATGGCACAGATTAAAGCAGCGTGCAGCTATCACAAGCTCATGCTGCTCTTTAGGCTACTCTAGTCTGGCAAGTTGAGAGAGAAGCAGCAGCAACAGAACTTGAGTTAAGCAGTAGGAGACTCTGAGTGAGAAAGTGTCTCTCATTTCCTGGCAGCTTCACTCACTGGATTTTGTCTGGGCTGTAGTGCCCCTCTCTTATTGTTTTATTACAGAAAGTCATTGAGGTGGGGGGCCCCAGTCATGTCATCCCCCAGGGGCCCTGTCCACAACCACACCAAAGTTCTTCGTTTCTGCTACTTCACCAGCTTACTCATAACAGGGAGAGCAAGGGTAGCAATTGTTTTATGCAAGTTCTCTGGCCTGTGTTACCCAGGAGGTCTGATTAGATGACAGTGCACCCATCTAGCCTTGGGATCTAGGAGAGCCAGAAAGCATCTGAGGAGAGCTGGGCTTCCAGTGCTGTCTCAGCGTTGCCTACTCTCACCGTTCTATCATGAAGCTCACGGCTCCGGCATCATGGAATCGTGTGAGCATTTCCGCTTTCGTTTTTAAAAAGCCAATGTTTGTAATCCCTCTGGCTGGTGAGGAAAGCTTGACAATGTGAGCCTTCAAGGCTCCAAAAACCAGAAATCAAATAGGAACCTTAATTCCCCCCCACCCCCCCAAAATTGAAGCCAATCTCATGACTTTGGGGGGACCTGACTCAATTTTTGAACACTTGTAATTGGCAATGCCGCCATGTCTACATTCCATATCGGTGAAGTGACTGTGGTTCATTCAAACGTTGCTTTGTAATTCAATCGGTGTGCATGCTGGCATTTCTACAATACACTCCATTTTAGTGAGATGACTAGAGGGCCATTGAAATTCGGTCCCAGCAGAGCGAGGAGTCTAGTAGTTCAAAGCGCACCTGCACACAGATTAAATTAAAAAAACACACCAACATTTTAATACACCATGGGCTGAAACTTTAAAAAAAATCTTCCAGGCAGCACCACTGAGCGCAGCTCTTGACACAAGAGCCTCTTTAAGGAAGGAGCTGTGGGCAGTGCCAGTCTGACCGTCTCACCTGAATATCTATAAGGAATCCAACTCCCTCTTCAGCATTGAGCTGCTTTCTTGGTCAAGGGAAGCTTTGGCCAGCTTGTCTGGACTAATGCCACCCCTCAGGTCTTTCTGCAAATTCACCTCGTGCCAGCAGGTCTTCTGCTCACGAGGGCAACATTCCCATTGGTGCAGAGGCCACACTGATATTAACAACTGACTGCCTTCAAAGGATGTGGATGAAAACACACGTCCGCAACCGATGCAGGGCTCTCAGCCCTGGCACATGGGGCTGGAAGCCTCACAGGATGAGTTTCGCTCTTGCAGTAATTAGCTGCTTCCCCCTTGCAGAGTTGCCTGTCGATGAAGTGTTACGCCACCCAAAGTTTGAACTGCTCAAATTAAGGTTCAGTTTTGTTTGGCCTTTAGGGACCTGTCAAGGTCAGTTGTAATTTTATCCAAAAGTCTATCCCTTGGGGGAGTCTCTGAAGAACCTACAGGACACTTTGAGAACAGGGATGTTGATGTTTCCTGGCTAGGCTCACTTGGGTCGTTACATTCCATGTACAGCAGGGGTTCTCAAGCTGGGGGTGGGGACCCCTCAGGGGGTTGTGAGGTTATTACATGGGGGGTCGTGAGCTGTCAGCCCCCCCCCCCAACCCCACTTTGCATCCAGCATTTATAATGGTGTTAACTATATTAAAAAATGTTTTTAATTTATAAGGGGGGTGTCGCACTCAGAGGCTTGCAATGTGAAAGGGGTCACCAGTACAAAAGTTTGAGAATCACTGATTTACAGGGTCTATTGCATACATTTTCTACCCTGACGTGTTGCTGTGTGTTTCATGATGCCGCTTCTGTTTCTCCCCTGAAGCATAGTGGCCTTTGAACCTTTTGGAGATTCTTAGTGATGAAACTGCTAAACGAGAGTGATTTCTTGCTTTACCTCCTGCAATCACTCTCTTTAGCAGTTTCATCACTAAGAATCCCCCAAAAGTTCAAAAGCCACTATATAATTTTAATTGTATGTATTTATGGTTGTGCCTAGGGTCCCCATCCTGGATCAGGGCCCCATGTATAAAAGCCAGCTATTATTAAATGGCACCACTCTGTCTGTTCCATGTCATTTGCTATTCCCAGCATTTATATGCACTTCCCATTATCTTAAGGGAAGTGGTGTGGGTGAACATTCAAGGAGGAAAGGCAGAAAATTCTTTGTGACCAGAGCTGGTCAGGAAACATTTTTGTTCCAATAAGTATGAATTTTTTTTTCTGAGGTTTCTGGTTTTTCTAAAAAAAACATGAAAAAATTTTAGTTAAACTCCAGCATTTCCTATAGAATTTCCATTTTTCATCCAAAAAAAAAAAAAAAAAACAAATTTGATTGAAAAGCTCTGACCAGCTCTGCTCATGATGCTTGCCAGGGAAAGGCTTGGAAGTGATCTGGGATTTCTCTGCTTTTGGAGGCTTGGTGATTTTACTCACTTTACATTCCCAGTTCAGGCCTCGCTCCTGCAATGAGTTATTTACCAGGGATCTGCCTCCTTGCAGGGTAAGGCCTTGAGCATGTTTGTTTCCTTCCCCTTCTAGTTGTGCACAGGCAACAATGTCACTGACTACTATGACCCCAACATCACTGTCGATTACAACATGTTTGAGACTCTCTGTGAGAAGGCTGAGGTCCGGAGCTTCCGCGCCGCATTCCTCCCAGCTATGTACTCACTCATCTGCTTCGTTGGGCTCCTGGGGAACGGGCTGGTGATGCTGACCTACATCTACTTCAAGAGGCTCAAGACAATGACCGACATCTACCTGCTGAACCTGGCCTTAGCGGACATCCTCTTCCTGCTGACGCTCCCCTTCTGGGCCACGAGCGCAGCCAAGTACTGGCTTTTTGGGGAGTTTGCCTGCAAAGCCGTCTACTGCATCTGCAAGATGAGCTTCTTCAGTGGGATGCTGCTGCTCCTGGCCATCAGCATTGACAGGTACTTCTCCATCGTCCAGGCCGCCTCCGCCCACCGTCTCCGCTCCCGCATGATCTTCATCAGCAAGATCACGTGCTTCTCCATCTGGATCCTGGCCTTTGTCCTCTCCATCCCAGAACTGGTCCACAGTGGCGTGAACGCATCCGAGACCCCCCGCTGCTCCATCATCGCCACCACCGACTTGCACAAGTTCGACACTGGCATCAAAGTGTCCCAGATGGTCTTTGGCTTCCTAGTCCCGCTGTTGGTCATGTCCTTCTGCTACTTTGTCATCGTCAAGACCTTGCTCCAGGCCCGTAACTTTGAGAAGAACAAGGCCATCAAGGTCATCATCGCTGTGGTGATAGTCTTCGTCGTCTTCCAGCTGCCGTACAATGGCGTCATGTTGGCCAAGACCATCTCAGCTTTCAACAATACTGACAGCCTGTGCGAGAAGAGTAAGCAGCTTGACGTGGCAGACGACGTGACCTACACTCTGGCCTGCTTCCGCTGCTGCCTCAACCCCTTCCTCTATGCCTTCATTGGCGTCAAGTTCCGCAACGACCTCTTCAAGCTTCTCAAGGAGCTGGGTTGCCTGAGCCAGGAGCGCCTCTGGCATCTGTCAAGCTGCCGGGAGAACAGGCGGTTCTCCTTTGCTATGGAGACCGAGACAACCACCACTTTCTCACCGTGAGGGGTGTTCTGTGCCTGCTTTGACTGGGCCAAGGCTGGGGTAGTCCTGCATCTTGCAGCCATCTTGAATTACTGATTTGAGCAGGGCCAGCCTCACCTTGGCCAGAGAGCTGTATCAGTGCAGAACAAAACCTGTTAACTCCCCCACATTTCAGGAAATCCAGGTAGGTCTACAGTACTCCATGTGGGAGAGACTCAGCTAAGACTACAACAAAGTACTAAGCTGGGGGGCAATTAGACCTCGTGTTAATTGTTCCATTTCCCCTCAGTTCCATTTGGGCATCACTCCTCATTGCTCCCATATAAAACCCTTTTTCTGATGTGTGTTACAGCTGAGCTCTCCGGAGCACCTCCTTGCTTTGAATGCCGCATTTCACAAGACTGCATTTTGCTCTCTTACACACACACACTTGGTAGCACTGATCCAGCTAGTAAGACAGAATGGGACCAGGCCATGCCTCAAACTCCAAGCTCAGCACAATACATGGTATAAGCTAGCATTGACTTCTGATTCTTGATTAGGCTTCAGTTGCTTGAATGCTGGAATGAATCAGTATCCCTAGCATGCTACTCCCAGTTCCCTCCTCTTCGCTCCAAAAGTCAGAGTTGCATAATTAACCCTAAAACTACCGATTTTTAAAATGAATAAGTTTGATAACAGTCACTGTTAATGCAAAATCTCGAAAGTTTGCTGGGGGAAACAATGGCTTTCAATTCACTTTGCTTGTGCTGAAATTTCGGGTTTTGCCTATAAAGTTCCATATGGTTTAGAGCAGGGGTTCTCAAACTGGGGGTCGGGACCCCTCAGGGGGTCACAAAGTTATTACATGGGGGGGTCGTGAACTGCGAGCCTCCACCCCAAACCCCGCTTTGCCTCCTGCATTTATAATGGTATTAAATATATTTAAAAGTATTTTTAATGTATAAGGGGGTGTCGCACTCAGAGACTTGCTGTGTGAAAGGGGTCACCAGTACAAAAGTCTGAGAACCACTGGTTTAGGGCTTGTGCATCATTGGAGGCAGCCTCTTCACTATGGCAGAGAATTAAGCTAACTTCACCAAGGCCACTTCAGTACTGAATGAGAGGGTTTGTCTACAAGGGGACACTCCAGATAAATAATCCAAATTAACTAACAGTGTGAATTTTAAAGTGGATTAGTTAAACCACATTAAATCCCTGTGCGGACACTTCAAAATTAAAGTGGCCTTAATTTGATTTAATTCATTAATGAAGTTGAACTAATGTGCTTTAAATTCACACCTTTCGTTAATTTGGATTTACTTTTCTGAGCGTCCCTGCGTAGACAAGCCCTCAGTGTTTGTAAACTACCAGTTGAGAACATCTGGGGCATTACTGCATGATCCTGAAAATGGCCAAGTACTCTGGCCCCAATCTAGCAGGATACTTAAGCATGTATTTAATTTTAAGCACCCCGGATAGTCCCCAGCCCCTGCCGCCCCAGTGAAGTCAAATAGGATTACTCACATGCTTGACTTTAAGCACACGTGTAATAAGCATTTCGCTGGACTGGGCCAAAGTGTTTAGCAGGAATGAGTCCAGGGCCCCTATAGCTCTATAATATATATTTCTCAGTGGAGGGCTCTGACCTGGAATTCGTTTCTGACCTTGGTTTGACAGCTCATGGACGCCAGTCTTTGGAGCCTGTCATAAAGGCTGCTCAGGCTTTTCGGGAGATGGGAGGCAGGTTTTCCTCAAGGAGCAGCGTTTTTTATTCTCACTTGCTGACCTCAGTTTAATAGAGGAACATGTAGATGCGAGTTCCCCACCCAAACTCACTTTTCCCTCGAAGAAGCTGTAACAGGTGCCTTTTGAGAACGCAAGGGAAATTTTAAAAAATAAACCTCCATAAACTCCTGAAAGTGCATCTTACATTCAGACAGTCAGTGCTATGAACGGTGCTCTTCGTTACAGTTGGATTTAAAAGTGACAGCCAGCCATGTGGCTGTGGCAGCTAAGCAATAGATTACGGTCATGTAAACTAAGACATGGAAAAGAAGCCCAGAGTGTAATGCCCGTTGGTGCATTTAGTGGAAACCTGAGGGACTCAAACTTGTGGAGGAACATCCTGGGAATTGCTGTCATGGGATGGCTGAATGTCAATTGAGTGGGCATCTCCGTAATTCAATCTGCCATTGCAGCTGTTCTGACTACAGAGCTGTAATCACTAAAGCACACAGAGACAGGTCTCCCTTGAACCAGATACCAAGGGCAAAAGGTCCTGGCAGTACCCCAGCGTCTGTGGCAGGGGGCATTTTACGACATCCGAGTGACACAGAAGGAAGCTCCTAACTCCCATCCTCTTGGCACACTAAACACAAATTCTGCCCTTCCTGCCAAGAAGCCTCTAGCTGATCCTTCTTCACCTGCTACACAATAGTCCACTATAAAAATAACCCTCTTGGAAGCTTTTGATCGGGGGCAAGAGAGTCCAGTAAAGGATACACTGCCTTAAAGGAGAAAACAAATTCTGCTCTGCAAAGTTGATGTATTTAGGATTATACAATCCTAGCTGATTGTTTATAGTGTTTCATGGTGCCCATGTCTCTTGTGCGAGCGCTGCTTTCTTACTACCCCTAAGTAACGGGGGCTGTGAACTAACACCCTGGATATTTAGTTTTTTTGGTTTGATCCGGCACTCCTTATTCAGGAAAGCTACCAATCATCTCTCAACGTGTTTGCCAGAGCAAGGAATTCGTCTAATACAGGGTCTTATTTTGGTGCATCACTAGGATAGACTTGTACTGTATATTCAGATATATAAAGTTGCTATATGTAGAACAAGAGGTGAATTTGTACATGAATGTATTCTGTAAGGCTGTACTGCCCAGAAACAGGGTTTGTCTATACAAACAATTCATTTATGGGAACCTGGGGTGTGAATCTTCCCTGCACTAATCTGTTGTGGACTAATTTGTTCAAGTACACTCTGCTGATTTGCATTAACAGTTTGTTAATATGCTTTGATCTAATCCTCTTTGAAATGGGACTAGATCAAAGCACATTAACAAATGGTTAACATGCACTAGCAAGGCCTACGCCAACAGTCAGTCTGTGGCAGACAAGTGCTGGGTAGAGTCACGCTACAGCTTGCTGCAAACCGTTTGTGGAGACAAACCCTACGCTTTTTCTGGCTAAACATGTTCAAGCTAATTCATTTTTCATTTAAAAAAAAAAAACAACCAAACAAAAACTATTTCACCAAGAAAATGCAATTGTAATTTTATCAAGTCTTATAAGAACAACATATGAATGGCCATATGGGGTCAAACCAATGGTCCATCTAGCCCAGTGCCAGAGGGAGTGAACAGAGCAATTGAGTGATCCATCCTCTGTCATCCAGTCCCAGCTTCTAGAAGTTGGAGGTCTATGGAAACCCAGAGCATGGGGATGCATCACTGACCATCTTGGCTAATAGCCACTGATGGACCTATCCTCCATGAACTTATCTAATTCTTTTTTGAGCCCAGTTATATTTTGGCTGTCACAACATTCCCTGAAATGAGTTCCACAGGTTGACTGTGCATTGTGTGAAGAAATACTTCCTCTTATTTGTTTGAAACCTACATCCTATTAATTTCATTGTGTTAAGTGAAGAGGTAAATAACACTTCCCTATTCACTTTCTCCACATCATGCATGATTTTATAGATCTCTATCATATCCCCTCTTAGTCATCTCTTTTCTATGCTGATTAGGCCCAGTCGTCTTAATCTCTCCTCCTCTGAAAGCCATTCCATACCCATACTCATTTTGTTGCCCTTCTTTGTACTTTTTCCAGTTCTAATATGTTTTTTGAGATAGGGCAATCAGAACTGCACATAGTATTCAAGTTGTGGGCATACCAGGGTTTATATAATGGCATTATGATATTTTCTGTCTTATCTAT
The DNA here is from genome assembly GCF_002925995.2 of Terrapene triunguis. Lineage (NCBI taxonomy): Eukaryota > Metazoa > Chordata > Testudines > Emydidae > Terrapene > Terrapene triunguis. Next base: position 2,442,272 of record NW_020664544.1, read on the forward strand.
TCTTTTCCTAATGGTTCCAAACATTGTTCCATTTTTTGACTGCCATTGCATGTTGAGTATCAGAGGGGTAGCCATGTTAGTCTGGATCTGTAAAAAGCAACAGAGAGTCCTGTGGCACCTTTAAGACTAACAGATGTATTGGAGCATAAGCTTTCATGGGTGAATGTCACATGCATCCGACGAAGTGGGCATTCAACCACGAAAGCTTATGCTCCAGTACATCTGTTAGTCTTAAAGGTGCCACAGGACTCTCTGTTGCTTATTGCATGTTGAGTAGATGTTTTCAGAGAACTATCCGTGAGGACGCCAAGATCTCGCTCTTGAGTGGTAACAGCTAATTTAGACCCCATTATTTTGTATCTATGGTTGGGATTGTGTTTTCCAATGTGCATTACCTTTCATTTATCAACACTGCATTTCCATCTGCCATTTTCCTGCCCAGTTGTCCAGTTTTGTGAGATCCCTTTGTAGCTCTTCACATCAGCTTTAGACTTAACTATCTTGATTAATTTTGTATCACCTGCAAACTTTGCCATCTCACTGTTTACTCCTTGCATGTAGGTTGAACAGCACTGGTCCCAGTACAGATCCTTGTGGGACCCCACTATCTACCTCTTTCCATTGTGAAAATGGACCATGTATTCCTACTGTTTGCTTCCTTACTTTGCTTAAGAGCCTTTATTGAGGGACCTTGTCAAAGGCTTTCTGAAAGTCCAACTACCCTGTATCCACTCAATTGCCCTTGTCCGCATGTTTGTGAACACCCTCAAAGAATTCTAGTAGATTTGTAAAAGAAAATCCTGCCTCACCAAAGCCATGTTGATTCTCAATCCTCATAACAATCCTCATTCCATCCTCTGAAATAAGGACACACTTCAAGCCTTTATAGCATCAGTGCCTACATTAGACAGATTATTAAAGGAATATTAACAGAATGCTAGGTAAAGTTACACACAAATTATGTAGATACAGAAGAGCCAGATACTTAAACATTTGGCCCAAGATTTTTTGAAAGTTGGGGCCTTAAGTTAGGCTTTAAGTCCACATTAGGCATTTGGTAAGTCAGGCCACGTGTCTAGCTCTCATAAAGCTGAGTACAAAATCTCGATAATACAGGGCTCTTCAATCTACCAGACAAAGGTCTAACAAGATTCACTGGCTGGAAGTTGAAGCTAGACAAATTTAGACTGGAACTAAACTGTACATTTTGAGAGTAATTAACCACTGGATCAACTCACCAAGGGCTGTGGATTCTCCATCACTGGAAATTTTTACATCAAGAGTGGATTTTCCTTCTAAAAGATCTGCTCAATTTCAAAGAGGAATTAATGCAGGCGAGTTCTGTGGCCTCTGTCACACTAGGTCAGGGGTTCTTAAACTGCACTGCACTGCGACCCCCTTCTGACAACAAAAATCACTACGTGACCCCAGGAGGGGGGATCAAAGCCGAGCTCACCTGAGCCCTGTCGCCCCAGGTGGTGGGGCCAAAGGCCAAGGGTTTCAGCCCAGGCAGGGAGCCTGTAACCTGAGCCCCACCGCCCAGGGCTGAAGCCCTCGGGCTTCCGCTTTGGCCCCAGGCCCCAGCAAGTCTAAGACAGCCCTGGTGACCCCATTAAAACGGGGCTGCAACCCACTTCGGGATCCTGACCCATAGTTTGAGAACCGCTGCACTAGATGAGCAAAGTGGCCCCTTCTGACTTGAGACTCTTAAGAATCAAATGCACCTTCCATAGAAGATACTATCGCTCTCAATGTACCTAGTTACTCAAAAAACCCCACAAAAACAGGCCACTTACTTAGGTGTCTAACTTTAGGGCCCCGATAGAATCACAGCGATGTCAGGCTGGAAAGGACCTCAGGAGATCCTTCATTCCCTGCACTGGGGCAGGCTTAAGTCTACCTGCCCAGCCCAGCCCTGACAGATGTTTTTTCTAACCTGTTCTTAACTGTGTTTTAAACTGAAAACTGAGACTGTGTCAAGATGAGTTTTTGCCGGTGGTGCAGAAAGTAACATTACTGTTAACTGAAAAACACACCTTGTTTTTTCCCGCCACTGGTATATTTTCCATGACGTGGAGCTTGTACTGATCATAAAGGTTAATGTTCAATCCTTCTAGTCCTCTAGAGAGATGTTCCTTTGCCCAGCCTAGCTTCACATCAATATTACTCTATAGAAAAAGCTGTGTAAAATATCCTTAATTGGGAACTGATCTGGAAATCTTATTTTCCTTCACCTATAGGTGATAAATACAGTAAAACAAGTTACTGGTGTATTTTAAACAGTGGTGTTTATCCTTATTCTAACCCATAACCCATTTGCCTCAATGCTGCTCACTTACTGTGTAAATCTGATGCCCGTTTTTATGACTGCTTATGTAAGAAGGTATTTTGTACTGTTCCTGAATTTTTTTTTTTTTATTAAAGATAAACAAAATTGTTAATGAGAAGGTCTTATTTTTTGGTAACTTTGTGGAAGTTGTTCACATGATGAGATGATGACAGCATAGCTCCTGGCTGGAATTCACCTCCTTTACTTTTTTTGTTTTAAATTCCTAGAAACTATCAGACTAGTTGTCTAACTATTTTAGTCTCCTATCTCTGATTTTGGCCAGTGCCAGATATCAGAGAGGAAGGTACAAAACAAAAACACCCCATGATGGATAGTTATCCCACAATCTATACACAGAGGGAAATTATTCCTAACCTCCATGGTTGGCTTATTATCTGAAGCATGAGGGTTGATATCCATTATAAAAATTGTCTTATAATTTAACTATGGCAGTTTTATCCTGGGATATTTTTAACCCTTAACCACATCAACAATCCTGTAACGACATAACAGTTAAATCAGAAGGAATTACTGCTGTTGTAAAATGAAATTGGCCTGTGACATGGATGGGATCAAACAATAAACAAGCAGAAAGATGCTTCTCAGTCCAACAGCCTTTATTATTTTACAAGTGAAAATAACCTAAGACGTTTAAAAAGACCAACCACATCTTATAAAATATTCAGTTACATACACACCTTAGCAAAAAAGATGATTAACCAACACAGCCTAAAAAACTCAAAGGGCCATGAACAAAACTAGGCTTCAATATTTTTTCTTTAAATTTGCTTTTTTGTAATTTGCATCCCATCAACTAACTAACATTTTAACCATGAATTAAGGTGCTTAACTGACTAGGGACATGTAGCGATATCTGGAACTGAACATGTGACGCATTTTGCAAGCATGCTGTGCACTTGCAAAGTCTGGGCTGGATTCTGATCTCTGATGCACAGGGACCGCATCACCAGAGAATCCCTAGGATCTGCTGGCAGAGACACAGCAGCAGTATTTGTAATTTTTTGGGACACTGAGTGATGCTTGACAGGCATGAGACACCAGGCTCTGGCCCAGTTTTGGGCTCTCAAAGGGCACACACTTGGCCCCTCTGCAAAGAGCCATTTCACTAATGGTGAACTCCTCATGTTGGGCTAACATGATGCAAGGTCTTTTCACTTACCAGGGACAACCACAGCTTCCAATTCGTCTTATAAAATACAGACTGCTCCTGAAACACAGAGTGATCTCCATCCCTTGTTAGCAAGCCAGTCTCAAGTCACTGAAATAACTGGGTGACATGGTCAGAGCAAAACTGTACATTGGGAGCAGTACCAATGGAGAGAGAAGTGAATGAAAGATCTGTAAACAAGTCACAAGAATGCAGCGATAGAAATGGCTGGATTCCCGATTGCAGAGCACATGTGGATTCCCTGTCAGAGCTCAGAGGCATGAGTTTGCTTTGGTCAAATACAAGAATAAAAAGCAGCTTTTTTGTTTTGTTTTGTACTTAAACGCATTCTCTTCTAAATCCCCGGTCAACAAGCCCACTGCCACCTGCTCCTGGGCAGGTATCAATCGGGATGAACACAAGGCCAAACAAAAATATCCTTTATGCCATCAATAACAAACAGAGCAGGTCAGGTGAGAGTCACAGTCAGCATCCTGAGGTGCGTGGAATCAGGGGAACAAAACCTCAGGCGACACCAGACCCCTCTCTCGCGCTCTCACACACACACCTAGGCTTCAGCGCCTATAGAATAAGGCTCATTTCGGCTTTCACCAAGCAACGCAAGTTACTAATGGTTCCTCTCTAGAACTAACGTATTCAACCAGTTTCAAAGTCAACCCACATTTCAGATAGCAATAAGAGATATCTAAAGGGTGCAACACCACCACCACCACACTGAGGTCACGAGTCTACAGGTAGAGGGTTTTTAATGCATCTCAGGCCAAATTTACCAACTAGTTAAGCAGGTGCAACTCTACTGCATAGAAAGCAATGATATACTAATTTCTTAATTTGCAATTACTGTACTCTGGATCAGATCGATCAGAGCTCCAAGTCTGCCTCACCACTGAGCTCCTGCGAGGCCGCAGTTTACAATCTGTGTCTCCTGTGGTGTGGGTACGGAAAACCAACCTGTCCTGCTACAGGTGGATCTGACCCAAGCTTCTCAATCTTAATGAAAACCCTGGATCTTTGGGCAAGTTCAGATCTTCATTTAGAATGTTGCAGCTGAGGTCCATTAACAACCTTCTCCAATTACAGCCTTAGAAGAAAAGTTACTTAACAGGGGATTCATGTGAATTTCAATTTTAAACCTTTTTTAATAAAAGTCAATTAAACAAACCAACCTCAAGATCACCAGAAAGAATTTTTTATGCATGATGCAGACAAGGTAATCTTAGTTAATTAGGGGCCCTGATGCCTGAATTTAGAAGAGGGGATTCCAGGTTTAACTAGAAACTACTAACCCGTCACACGAGCATTTTACAGATGGGATCTGGAGCCAGCTACATGACACAAGTTCAGGCATTTTTAGAGCCCAGCTTCTGACCACACGTCTGTCAAAATACACATGGCAAAACAACAACGTGGAGGCACAATTCAGTCTCTGGAAGCTACGTTAACCATAGGGCAGGGCAAAACCAAACCAAACCAATCAGTAATTAATCTGGACTAATACTAAACTCTTCTGCTAATGGACTTGATATTTTTAAATGTAGAAAAAAAATCCCACACATACAGGCACAGAAAGAGACATAAAACAGAGCCCCTGCCATAAAGAACAGTGGGGTGAAGCTAAATTCCCAGTACATTAGAAGGGACCAGGCGAAACCATGTAATTACAGTCTCAAGGTTCAGCGGGCCCCCTCCAAAAGGCAAAACCAATCCGAACTCAGACAGGCACGTTCTCTTTCAAAGCACCGAGTGATCCCACTACTCAGTGAAGACTGGAAAGGAGCCTTGCTGTCACTGAGGCTGCTCCGTAGCCAACCAGTTCGTTGGCCCTTCCCCGGTCCCCTTCAGTCTATGGTCACTACACCAGAGCCACATCAAATAGTGCAAGTCACAGAAAACCCTCTTTTCCTCCCTCTCTGGTGGGTGTCCGATGCAAAGCACGTCCACCCCATCCTCCTACAGCCAAGAACTGCACCTCTTGTCCCCCATTAACGAGACCCCACTGCCCCCACCTGCACCAGATAAAAAGCAGGACAGCTAGCTACGTATCCATTCAGCCATCTGGATTCCGCATGACGACCGCTACTGCTTCTCCGAGTCACTTTGAGAGCTTAAGAGAAAGTTGTCACCATTTTAAGGGCTGGGATCCAAATTCAATCCATATTGCTCCCGACATGAACAGACTACTCCAGTTTACTAAAGCCGGCTCCCTGATCCCCCCCACAAACATATATTTTAAAACACAGATCTCTCTATTTTAAAGGGAGTTTTAAAAGCTCTAGACATTGACTGATCCTTGGGGGAGGAGGGAGAAAGGAAAGGTGAATTGGTTTCAAGCCTCACTAAATACAAAGGACGCTGTTGTTCTGTGTGGCTCAGCACGAGGTTTGGCTTTGCTCCCCGGTCTGATTTTAGCCTTCTCTCACGTGCTCAGTCTCATCTTTTCAGACCCAGGTGCTGCTTCCTGCCGGTTCACTTGCAGGGCTGGTGGATGTGCTGATTGCCCCACAACATCGCATCAAACTTCTCCAGGCAGGGCTGCGGTTTCTGGTGAGCCACCTGGACAGCGGCTGGAGGGAAGTCTTTGTCACCCTAGAAATAATGAGTAGGGGCTAAATCGGACAGACCTTGGAAAATAAACAAGGAAGAGCAGTGACACACTCAGCAGCAGCTGGTGGGCAAAGAGCTCCCCTCCCCTCCCCACCTCTTAACACAGGCCTGGTTCAGTTTGTCGAATGGCGGGTGGGGAGTGTTGGATTTTGGGAATTGGGGAGGACGTTATAAAATGAATAGGCAGCAGGTTTAAAACAGACAAAGGAAGTATTTTTTCACACAACTCTTTGGATGTTGTGAAGGCCAAGACTATAACAGGGTTCAATAAAGAACTAGATAACCTCATGGAGGATAGGTCCATCAATGGCTATTAGCCAGGCTGGGCAGGGATGGTGTCCCTAGGCTCTGTTTGCCAGAACCTGGGAATGGGCGACAGGGGATGGATCACTTGATGATTCCCTGTGCTGTTCATTCCCTCGGGGCACGTGGCATTGGCCACTGTCGGAAGACAGGATACTGGGCTAGATGGACCTTTGGTCTGACCCAATCTGGCCGCTCTTATGTTTGTCGGCCACTAGCAGAAGGATGGTCCAGTGGTTTGGGCACTAGATTAGGATGTAGGAGGCCCAGGTTTAATTCCCTGCACAGACTTTCTATGGGACCTTGGGCAAGCCACCTAGCCTCTCTGTGCCTCGGTTCCCCCAGCTGTACAATGGGGAATAACAACCCTGCCCTGCCTCCCAGGGGGGTTGTGAGGATAAATACATGAGTGACTGGGAAGCGCTTAGAGATCTACTGGCGACAAACACTCTACAAGAGGAATTTTTATCATTACTACTAGTTTTTATTGTTATTAGCCGCTCTACAGAGGTGTTTGTCTCCTCTTAAAGCTACATTTGATTGATTTAATACAGCAATTTTGAGCCCTTTGTGTACCAGGAACGCCCCTCCCTGCCCAATCTAGCCAGGACCATCATTCCAGTTAGCAATATGGGAAGGACAACATGGTAGGAATCCTGCTTGCAACTGGCCCTTGCCTCCCCCTGGGAAGTTAGCCCAGGTCAGGAACTCCTGAGCCAATACATGCAGGGGACCAGAAGAGAGGCTCTGAAATACACACAATTCTGTCTGGTTGTTCCTACAAGAGGTACAGGTCCGTGGAGTGAAACGGATCCCCACAAAACACACTGAGAAAGCTAAGGGCATGAACAGCAATAGAATGCTACATTTAATGCTAGGCAACAAGACACACTGTCAGACAGCCTTACCCTTGTTATGGCTCCTGATATAATGAGAGTTTGCTTTGGAGAGCTGAAAGAGAATAAGCTATTAGAGAACAGTCATTTACTACAGTGCGCTCAATGCGGAGACGATGGGTGACCATAAAACAAAATATGTAAAAGAGGAGCAGTGTGGCCTATAGGACAGAGCCCTGGACTGGGACTTAGGAGATGTGGTTTCTAGTTCCAGCTCTGCCATTGGCTTCCCAGGTGACCTTGGGCAAGTCACGTCACACTGTACACCATCTGTAAAATGGGGATAATGATACTTTACAAAGGAGGTAAGAGCTAGGTATTATTAAACATGGGAGCTTTCCCCTTGCTCGTTAAGACAGAAAAACTTGTTAAAACTTACCTGATTCTGGCAACAGTGTATTAAAATCTCAAGTCACCAGACATACACAGAATTTTAAGTTACAGATAAAGCATTGCTGGAAGATATTTTTTACTTTAATCATCCAGCAAGATCTTGTGTCAAGGGTCTATTTCTCCTGCAAACAGTGGAGAGGTCACCAACACCTAAGACACAGAAGGGCAGCTAGCTGTCTCTCCCAACACTGATTTAGGCAGCTGCCATGCCAACAAGTGGTGCAAAATCTTAAAATCTTGCCTTGGCAAGTAGAAGCCTTCAGTCCTCAACAGAGAGCGACTTTCGGCAGGATTTGGTGTTGTTGCCAGTGCAGTACAATGCAAATCTGCAGATTGTGGGAACTGAAACTACCACTTCCCTTCTTGCTGCTTTGTTTTTGGTTTAATTGTCTAAAACAAGGTATTGAACAGCTATTTATTTTCTTGCTAGTTGTGTTTTGTTCGTTAACAAAGTCCCAGTTTTGCAGGGCGCAAAAGTGCCAGGTGCTATACGCAGGTTGGGCCTACTGTTTCTGACAACGGGAGAGTTAGGGGGAGATCTGAATTTTTAAGAAGGGAGGAAAAACCCAAGCCACCTCACGTGCAAAGCAGTCAGATGGGCATCAGTTAACTAACTGAAGTCTTGGGTATTTCACTGTTAAAGAAACATGTTGCTGAGTTTTTTCTCCTAGTTCCCTCCTGTTTCACCATTTGCCTGATCCAAAGCTCACTGAAGTTAATGGGAGTCTCTCTGTTGACTTCAATGAGCCTTGGATGAAGATCTGTATGAATCTCTGACATACCCAACAGTGCCGGGGTAAAACCCCAGGAGACACCCAGAACCACAAGCTGTACCAATTTTTAAGTTTTACTGAATAAAACATTGTGGCTATCGATTACCTGTTCCTCAGCTGTTCTCCCTGCCTTGATAGTGGAGCAGCAGGTTGCTCCATAACTACAGAAATGCTATTTTGCACCTTTCCAGCCCTGCTCTACTTCAGCAGCAAGCATTCCCACACCCCATACAGCACAGGCGGGAGTTCGTGAGGAAGGGGAACGTTTCCATGAGTGCCTAAGACACCCACGCGCAATGAGCCTAAGGCCCATTTTCAAAAGCAACTTTGGCACCTGCCTAGCGTACGGACGAAGCCTCGACCGTTTTCAGACGTGACTAGAGATTTTGGGTGCCCCATTGGAAAGCAGGTCAAGGGACCGTTTTTTGAGAAAGACGCCCACCTTCTGAAAGTCAGGCCCCTTTAAGGTGTCTCATGCCTGGCACTGAAAAACTACAACTACCCAAGTCACTTTTGAAAATCTTGGCCGAAATCAAGGGAAATTACGCTTTTAAGTCACTTGGAATTTGGGTAAAGTTTTCAGACATGCCCAAAATGATTAGCGCCCAACCATATGAGTAGGCCCCACAGCCCCTCCATACGTCAGCAGGAGGGATCTCAGACCCTCGGGTCCTCACAGCAGAGTTCCAGAGAGGAGGAGGAGGAGTTAGAGAGACTTGCAAACCGACATTAACCCCAGACAACCTTCAATTTCAATTCACCGAAGCATCACCCACCCCAGTTACAAGGCAGGGGAAAACACTCCTCTTTCTGCTTCTACCTGGAGCAAGGTAACCTATGTACATGATGACTGGTCTGTACAGCCATCACTCACTCTGATTTAACGAGCACAGCTGGTCTATGCAACTTTGAGATTCCCACACCTCACTCCCCCCCGCACCCCACCAACCACTTTAAAATCTGGTTAGTCCTTACTCTCCACCCTATATATGTTTGCAAACTGCCCAGCGCAGGCGGGCCCTGATCCCAACGCAGACAGACCCTGGCCGCTGCCATTACACACGTTTAAACATTATCTAAGTCCTGCCAGCAGAGCCTGGCATGGAAGAGTTGGTGGTTTTGTGGGAAGAGTTTGTGAAGGCTCCCAAGGACCCGCATGCAGCGTTCAGTCGGGCAGAAGCAATCTCTACAGTGGTGTCCAGGCTGCAAGGGAGAAGACAGAAGTTAAAAAACAGCCTCTCTCAGAATGACTAAACACAGCTAACAGCAAGAGCGGGCTATGCAGCTTCTGCCAGGAGCCGTGCAGGGCTCCTTTGAAGAGGTTAAGACAACTCAGCGACAGCCCACTTTCTTCAGCGTAGCTGAACGTTCCCAGAGATGTCTCAGGTGTCAAGAACAGATAAGCTCAACACCCCCAAACCTAACCACAGGCAGCAGGTTATCTGGTCGCACGGAGCAGTGCTGCACAAGGGCCCGATTTCACACGCTCTTTAGAAGGGGTTGCAAGAGGGCTGGCAAATAACAAGATATTTTATAATTTATCACCATGTCTTCGGTGCCGGATGCCTCTGACATGGCTCCAAGGTAACCCTATGAACATGAGAGCGCCATGTGGCTGCGATGCCTGAGCAAGCTGAGACAGACAGACAGCTCCAGCATCAGACTGGAGGTTGTTTTAAAGCATACTGCAGATAGAGAGAGAGAGATCTCCCTATCTACCAACAATGAGACCCGAAACAGCCTTCAAACCCCAGCTGCTCAGCCCAGCACCCTATTCAGGGCACTGCATGGCTGAACATTGCACCGTCCTGCCAAGGAGCACCCCGAAGACTGAGCAATGAGATGTATTTGCCCCTTTACATTTGGTCATAACCAGAGCCACTTCCACCAGTCCCCGTGTCAGAGCCATTGTTCTTCTGACCAAAGAGGACTGGACGAGATGCGCCCTTTGAAACTCACCCATACAACGAGGCCTTCATTTGACCCACTTCTGCCTTCTCGCCGAGGACTGGGACTGGGCCTGAAGATGCTGACTCTGGAGAGCTCCCAGCCGCTCCTAGCCTAGAGCAGGGAAAGAGCTGTGCTTTGCAATCCAGGCTCCTGCATCAATGTGGCGCAGGGAACGCCCCAGTGTCCCCTCCGCAGCTCCAGGGACTGGCATGGGGGATAGAAACGGTGCTGTGAGGCTTTTGTTTCTTTCTTCCAGCAGGGCCATTGTCTGAGCTGCCGCACAGTCTTAAACCTGTTGCGCGCCAGCAACGCCATGTATTTCCCTCCAGTCATCCAAGAATTGTTTGGCAGGGATCAATACACATGGGTGTGGGCGTGGATACACAAACAGGATGTGATTAAGCAGGATGCCTCAGGTCTGTAACAATTCACCAGGCTTCCTGGCTAACCCCTTGGCTCTCACACCAATGTTTTGGAGGGCAGGGGGCGTACGCCTGCCAAGCAGAAGTGGTGATCCCCCGCTTGCAACATTAATTCATTTTATATCACTAATAAAAAGGATTCTTTCCCCGTAAAGTCCCACAGACGTGTGTCTGGTATGTGGGTCATGGCCTAAGCCGTCCACTGCAATAATTCTGCAGTGACCAGCAGCTGAAATGGAAACATTTCACTCTCTTCCTGTGAGGGGAAGCGATTTGAAGCCAGAATATAGATGAAATGCACAGATTAGGGCAGTGGTTTTCAGCGTGTGCTCTGTCCGCAGACTGTGTCTAGAGTCCCGCGAAAGACAGACTGAAAACAGACTGGATGGAATTCAACGATATACACTGCGCAGACAATAGATTTCCCAAGCTGTCTGCAAACGAAAAGGAGGTTGAAAACCACCGGAGCAGGGTTTCTAGAACATTCCCATGTGACAATTTGCTCTTCACCAGATCAGGCATTCAGGTCAGGCACAGATTGGAATCCAACCCATCCATGGTCTCTGTGGGATGAATGTGGGGGAGGGGTTTCAGTCCAGCCCCCCATTGGGATAGGGGCCCACACCAGAAATGGCACTAACAGCTGGCCCCTTTACTGGCAGGCTCAGCAGAGGCTGAAGATAAATGCTGAGATCTGAAGGCCAAAGTGGGCCATTTATGATGTGACCTCTGGGGAATACAGGCCTCCCCTGGGCCATAGAGAGGCCGAATCCTGCTACGTGCCCAGCACGCTCAATTCCTATGGACTTTGACAAGAGTTGAGGTCACCATTCACCTTGCAGGATAAGGTCCTTCCAGGACCATGGAGACGAAATGTCCCTCTCCCCCTCTGGGTGCAGGTTGAGGCGTTTGCAGGGGAAGCACATGCCGCTGCTGGGCCTTGTTCTTTTCTGTTCCACTGCCAGGATTTTGCTTGATGCAGCCCGGAGTTCGCTTTGAAATGAAAGCGGCATTAGCCCTGGCTCAGCGTTTTCTGCACTCTTACAACGCAGAGCTGTCTTCGTGCTAAGTGAAATCATTATCCAGAGCCACATAACCGGGACCATGCCACTAGCCACACAGGGACAGCCTGCCTACCTGCAGAAGATCTGAATTCCCAGGGCAGTCACCAACTCAGATCCCCCGATCAGCGTGTTAGGAGAACATTACAATACCAGACAATGGTCTGTAAGCAGCAATTACGTCGCGCTGCTACAAGACGTCATTAGAAACAAGGCAGACACTTGGATTGCCTTTTGCTCTCGCAAACACAGACTGTTTGCTGTTCTGAGTAGAGTGTGTCTTAATTAGGGGAACCCATCGGGCTTATCAGACTGTGTAACAAATGCAAGCGACCGGATGGTCTTTTATGCTCAACAGAGCATTAGCAAGCAAATGCAATGCCTGCTAAAACAAGCAAAGAGGGGCACAAAAAACAGTGACAGGCAGCTACTTTTAAAACTTGCCACAAACTCAGAACACGCTGTGCAGTAACTCGTGTAAGAGGCCCAACAACTCTGGAAGCAAGTGCTACCGCCAGGGTAGACAACTTCCCAACCTAGTTATAAAGAACATACACGTTGAACTGGTGTCTCAGGAGTACAACAAAAGGCTGCCTGTTACCAGTCTGGTTCCAGGAACAGACAGAACACATCAAGCAGGGTCTAGTTTATGCTTTAAAACTCTGATGCAGTTGCTCTGCTCTTTGCATGTGGCAAGCAGTCAGTGTGTGGCTACGGACCTTGCTTTGGATCCTGACAGCTGCAGGATGTACGGCAGCATGAACATTTCTATTGCACATTCTTCTCTTTGACCTGCTCCCTTCCTGCTGTGTTAGATAATGAAGAGATGCAAGGGTATTAACTCCTGGAAAGCTTCCCTGGGATCAGGTGAAGGCCTGGGTAAAACAGCCAGCACGTTGTGGGACAGGAACACTGATTGAGCTCTCTTTAAGGGATGCTGACACCTTGTGGGAAATGTTAGTAAATGGTCCCTATACAGACCGCTCTGCTTGCATTCAGCGGGCAAGATTTTCAGAGCAGGCTCAGGGATTTAGACATGTGACCTACCATTAACTGGAGCGTTCAGGTCCCGAGGTCACTTTAGAGACTTCAGTCTCCCCTTGTTCCTCTTACCACTACGGAGTCTGCAGAAAACCAGCATCATTGCAGCTTCAGAGCGTATCCACTTCTGGTGCCGTCCCTCAGCTAAAGGCAGAATCTTCCCAGGTGTCAGTTAGGTTATAGTGGCGATCATGGAGGGAAGGAATCGGACTTACGTTAAAGCTCTTGCTGATCAAATGGGTTCTACAAATAAAGGTTTTCCTCAGGAGGCGTCAGCTGACTTTGACGCACCCCCTGAGCAGAGAAAGAACAGCTGGATTTTCTAAAGCATCATGTTATGCTTGGGATGTTAGCTCTGCAATTCGGGCTTAAACAACGGTTTTATGCAGCTCATTGAAAACATGTTGCCTTGAATGTAACCTTTGGTGCTCTCAATTTCTGTATATTCTACATCCCAATCAGCCAAAGCCCTCTAGCCCAACGCTGCCCTCTGCCCAGTATTATCTGAAGTAAAGCCGTATCCTTCCAGCTGTTCCAGATGGGATAGGGTGGAAAACCCACCAAAATACTACATAATGCCATTCAACAGGATCGCCTCCTCTGGGCTCCTGTGTTACGGTCTGGACACCCGCTCTCAGACAAGGAAATACAGTAGAAATACGTGGGGTTCAGAGACAGTCAACAAAAACCAATTAGAATCCCGGAGATCCTTTCCTATGAAGAGAGGGTGGAAAGGCTGGGGTTGTTTATTTCAGAGAGAGACGAATAAGAGGGGAATGCACCAGAGAAACACAAGGGGCCAGTCAGTAAATTTGAAATGTATCAAATTTAAAACTGGTAAAAAATAATCTGCATGAAAAAAAAATAGTTAGCCCATGGCACTCACTGCCTGAGGCCAAAAGCTTGATCCAGGACTCAAAGGGTTAGAAAGATGTATATGGATGAGAACATCCACAGACACATTAGTTACTATTTTAAAACACGTTTAGAAAACAGTCCTCAGGCTTCAGGATATAAGACAGTCATTAACTGATGGGGTCAGGAAGAAACTTCTCCTATGGGTGGACTATTCCATAATTGTCCATAATGAGGTTTCTAGCACCTTTCTGTGAAGTCGCCTGTCAGAGACAGGATACCAGGCTAGACAGACTGTTGGTATGATCCAGTGTAGCATAGCAATGCCTATCTTCTTAGGCAAAAGACTGTGAATACGGCTGGCAAAAAGTTACCAGATTAGGATAGTTTGCAGACAATTAATAAAAACTGACCCTCCTCCCAGCTGCTAAAGTTCACACATGCAGTCCCTGTAAAGCAGTGGTGGGCAACCTGCGGCCCATCAGGGTAAGCTGATTGCAGGCCGTGAGACATTTTGCAGCTGTTGACGGTCCACAGGAACGGCCCCTCACAGCTCCCAGTGGCCGCTGTTCGCTGTTCCCAGGCACTGGGAGCTGCAGGGACGTGCTGGCCATTGCTTCCCGCAGCTCCCATTGGCCGGGAACAGTGAACCGCGGCCACTGGGAGCTGCGGAGGGGCTGTGCCTGCGGACATTGACTGTCCGCAAAATGTCTCGCAGCCCACAATCAGCTTACCCTGATGGGCCGCAGGTTGCCCACCACTGCTGTGAAGTCTGCAGCTGCAGTTCTTGTCCAATATGCAGAAACTCTAAGTTAGTTTTAGATGCTCTACTTCAATGGAGCCTAACACTGGCAAAGCTTTAACGTCAGTTGCAGGCACTATTTTCAATGCTTCCAGTACAGCTCCCTCTCCCTGAAGGATTCCCACGTTTCCCCGATCCATCCTCACAGTTGGGGATGTACTGTACCATACTCCTCCTCATCTTCACATGGACTCTGCCATTCATGAAATCAGAAGGGCTGGTTCTGCACTGCAGAGTATGAATTTATTATGCTTTATGGGGAAACGAGAGCCTTTGTCACAAACTGACACCTCCCCGCTCCACGGCGGCTGGCTCTGACAACCTCTCTTATTTGCATGGAAAAGGTGCCCTTTAGCTGTGGCTTTTCGCAGAGGTTAAAAGGAACAAAAACAACTGCTGTCGTTCATTTCTACTCCACCTATGCTGACAGCTACCTGGAAGGCGCTCTGCCCACACTTCACACCCTGCCACCCACCAAAAAAAAATATCGGTGTGTGAAGTCTGTTATCTAGAAACATTCCCCCACCCACCCCAAACCCAAGTGTTTTACTATTTTGTTCATTGACTTCCCCCTCCACCCCAACTGCAGGCAACCTCGAATAACAATGTACATGCAGCGGGGTGAAGAGTTCAGCTTCCCTTTGCAGCTTCCACGAGGTTACACGGAACAGCTTCTACCCCCAGTGACCTGCCGTCCCCTCGCCTCTTGTTTTCTAGCGTGTGCCCCAGCAATGGGAGATCTGGAGGGGAGGCGTGCTGGGAAAGCAGAGCAGGGAAAGGATTAGGGCTTAGCACACCGTGTCCTGCAGCTTGTCTCTAACAACACGCTGACCATTGTGGTCTAATCAGGGGTGGCCAACCTGAGCCTGAGAAGGAGCCAGAATTTACCAATGGACACTGCCAAAGAGCCACAGTAATACGTCAGCAGCCCCCATCAGCTTCCCCCAACCCCGCGCATAGCACCTCCCACCCACCGGCAGCCCCCCCCCCCCGCTGATCAGCACCTCCCCCTCCCTCCCGATCAGCTGTTTCGTGGCATGCAGGAGGCTCTGGGGGGAGGAGCGAGGGCACGGCAGGCTCAGGGGAGGGGGCGGGAAGGGGTGGAGTGGGGGCAGGGCCTGTGGCAGAGCCAGGGGTTGAGCAGTGAGGACCCCCCAGCTCACTGGAAAGTTGGTGCCTGTAGCTCCAGCCCCGGAGTCTGTGCCTGTACATGGAGCCGCATATTAACTTCTGAAGAGCTGCACGTGGCTCCAGAGTGACAGGTTGGCCACCCCTGGGCTCTAATTGTTCCCTTGTACTCCCCCTGTTTATCTGTCTTACACTCAGAGCGTGAGCGCTTTTGTTCTGTCTTTGTACAGCGCCTGGCACAACAAGGGCCACAATACACAAAATTAACAAGTTTCCCACGTGACACAAGCTATGGCTTCACATAGGGCTTAGACAGAGACCTCACCCACCAACCCATGAGCCAAGTGAGGGGGAAGAAAGATGGTTTCTACTTTGACGGTATCTCTACTGTGTGATGCAATCCACCCTAATGATAATGAACCTGTGGGAGGTCTGAGCATTGGGGAGGAGGCGGAAAGATCTAGTCTTGGTGCCCAAGCAGAGCAGACAGGTTCAGAGATGCCCAATATCTTACCGCAATCTTTTTCACCAGAACTGCTGGAGAATGAACATCTGCTCGAGCGTGACAGCAAGACAAGAAGCCAAACAGCAAAGGCAAAGCAGGACTAGTTTTTGGTCCCAAAATAACCAACCAGTCCCTGTGCTCAGAACAGCACAAGAGTCAGAGGGTTTTCCTCCCCAAAGCAAAAGAACTGGGGTTTTGTTGGGCATATGAACGGGAACGGACAAGACAAAATGTCTTCCACCTGGACAATAAATGTGATCAACTCCCTTGGAAGGGCAGAACTAGAAGCTTTCAGTTCACGCCAGGGCTCAGTCTCTATTTGAGACATCGTTTTTTCAAAAGGAAACAGAAGTTTGGCTGCCAACTAGGGGAGGTGGGGGGGCACATCACACTGGGGAAAACCGGGATATTCACAAGCTACACGTAACTGCTAGGCCACGCAGAAAGAGCGCCACTGGGACACGTGACAAGCTCAACAGCTCGTTTAGCGTTTCTGTGGTGCAAACCCAGTAAGAAAAGCCTGTCCTCCTGCACAATATTAGTCATCTTTTTAAAATTTCGCCACTAGCGTTCACCTCTATCGCAGTGTGGGCCCAATCCAAACACAGGGATGTTTGCACTGGGGGGTTGAGGGAGGGGGTTTCTAGTTAAGAATTAAGTGTTATTCCTCCTCTCCTGGTTTTTCTTCTCCAAGAGGCAAAATCATGCAGGTTTCTCTACTAGCTAAATAAAAATCGGAAAGCTATTCTCCAGTGAGTGCTGCAGACACTCTCTCGCACCATGTGGGGTCTGAGGCTCATTTCCAAAAGCAAACAGACACAACACCTAACTTCGAGATGGGAGGAGCTGCCTGATAAGTTGTCAATTGTGCAAACTGGTTTTCACACCTTCCCACTTGCCAGTGACTTGGCGTGGCCCGATCAGCACCCATGCGGTAAGGGCGTGATTAAAACAAAGTTAACCCTCGGGGGAAGCTACACCTGAAATCCAAATAATCCCGGCACATGGGAAACAATGAATTGTGCTTCTCCTTCCCCACCCCCGCCCGACTGGGCTCTAAGCCTATTTGAATCAGGACAGACACAGTGCCGCCCACAGATGTCTTTACAGACAATCTGGGGGTGCAGCCGGCAGGGACCGAGCGAGGCAGTAAGATACGCTGATCCTGCTGGACCCTGCACTCTCCAGGGCCCACACCTCCCTACTGGTATCAAAGGAGGCAGCGTTTGCTCTATAGCGCCCTTGCCAGCACGGCCCTTGGCTTTGCCCATCTGGCATTAGAACGGCAAACTCTTCAGGTGTGCGCCTTGGTGGGCAGGGACTCGTCGGGTTTATGAAGAGCGACGCAGCTTTGTGAGGAAGAGGATGTGGAGGAAGGGAAAAGACGGCAGCCACAGGTTGGAGGTGCACTGGCGCAGCATGCAGGCAATGTCACGCTTTGAGCACCCCGCCTCGGACCATACACTAGACATGGCAGATGAGTGTCAGTTGTACTTCAGTTAGCAGGAATGTCTAGAGCCGGGCACAGGGACTGCTACTTCACCGGGATGACCCTAGGGACCCTTTCTCTCTTTGGTGTGGTCTCTCGCCAGCTCCCAAAGTGTTAAAATCCAGGAGAGAACCCTGCATTGAGTGGCTGACCCTCTCCGCAGGTGCAGAAGCTCCAAAGGACCCAAGGAAAAGGCCGCTCGGTCTCTTACCTGCCACACTCCCATTCTTTGGGGTCCTGGTCTCGCTCTTGGTTCCAATGTTCACCACTGCTGGGATGCTTCCCTCCCGCTTTCGCCGGAAAGGGGCCATCGCAAGGTGGTTCAGTTTCAGTCACCGACGGGCATTGGGACATCTGGGTAAAGGGGGAAGAGAGAGATGCTGTCAATTCCTTCCGCAGAGCATTTGCAAAGAGAGGAGCATTTGCTTTTCCTCGGTATTTATTGCACCCACCAAGAGTTTGGTGAAGTTCCGGGGTCTGGTTGTATTACGTACATTATTTTTCATTCCTAAGTTAAACAACATTGGGTAAAATTTTCACCAGTGCCTAGGCTTTGAAGTCCTACTGGTTTTTAAGCCACCTCGGCACAAATGTTGCCCACTGTCTGGTTCTGCAAAAAGGAGACCCGAGACTTGGGGTTTGTCTACATGGGGACTCTCTGGAAAGTGAAGACAAACGAAAGGCATGAAGTTACAGTTAAAGCATCCTGTGTAGACACTCATTCAGAAGTAAAGTGGGCTTAATTCACTTTAGCTTAATCTTCCTTCAATGTCCCCATGTAGACAAGCTCTTGAAAACGTGTGGCCAGCGCCCTGAAGGGCTCAGAGGAGCACAGACCTTCCCAAGTGCCAGCTAAACAGAAGCTTCACTTTTTAACCCTGACACCAGGCACAGTTGTACCCGAAGTCACACGCTGCTAAGCATCCTGAGCAAGGCCCTTGCTCGTTCTGGAGGGGACCTCCAGCCAATGGCATCTCCCCACGTCAGAAGGTTGCGACAGTTTCTCCACCAGAATGTGAAGAAATAAAAGGTTGGGAGAAAGGCTGGTCTCAGGGTTGAGGCTCTGGGCTGGGACTCAGGAGATCTGGGTTTAATTTGCAGCTCTGTCACAGGCTCCCTGGGCGACCTCGGGCAAGCCATTGCCCTTCCTCACCTGTAAAGTGATGACATTAGTTATTTCTCCCACCCTTTGTCTGTCCGGATTGTGAACTCTTTGGGGAAGAGACGAGTGATGTGTTTCCACAGGGCCTAGCAACGGGAGCCTCTAGACACAAGTGAAATATAAAGTAACAGGAAAAAGAATTTAAACTCCCACAACTCCCCAAGCCCTGAGCCCCTCCAGCACCCCAAACACCTCATCCCCAGTCCCAGCCAGAGCCCTCATCCCCCACCCCTCTGCCCCAGCCCTGAGCCCCTCCCACACCCCAAACCTCCCATTCCCAGAGCCCTCACCCTGACTCTCGCCCTGAGCCCCTCCCACACTCCAAACCCCTCATCTGCAGCCACAACCCATAGCCCTCACCCCTGCACCCCCTCCCTCTGCATCCCTCCCATCCCCAAACTCTCTCCCAGAACCTGCAACCCGCACTTCCTCCCTCTGCACCCCCTCCCAACCCCAAACTCCCGCCCAGAGCCTGCACCCCAATCCCCTGCCCCAGCCTAGGGCCTGCACCCAAACTCCCTCCCAGAGCCTTGGGCGGGTGGGGGAGCGGAGTTTGGGTGGGGGTGGGTTCTGGGCACCACCAAAATGTCTACAAACCCTGCCACCCCTGATCCTGCCCTGCAGACCTGAACTCCCAGCATTCTCAGGACACATGCTGATCCCTAGTGGCCACTGCTGATATCCAGCACCTCCCGCCTCTCTTAACCTGTGAGTCCCTCTCTGGATTGGAACTGGACTGGAACCAAAGACCATCTTGGAAGCAACGTTACCAGCCCAAGCTGTCAAAAATCATGAGTTGACCCCGCAAAAATCACAGGCTCTACCACCGCCCCTTCATTCATTCTTCGGCGGCAATTCGGCAGCAGGCCCTGCCCTCCGAGAGGGACTGAGGGACCCGCCGCCGAAGAGCCGGCCCTGGGGGAGGGCGCAATTTTATAGTCTTGCCTCGGGTGCAAAAATACCTAGTTACGGCTCTGCCAGACAGGTGATTAAAGTTCGGCTGTAGCCACATGGACGTGGGGCTCACCACTGAGAACCGGTTGCAGTTCCCCGGTTACCAGAACTCCAGGCTGAACACGGCCAGATAGGCTGAAATTAACACCAGCTCAGCAGGGTTCTTCTGTTGCTTCCTGCCCTTTGCACCTCAGGTGATTAGTGGATATCGATGATTCGGTGTAATCCGAGCATGGCAGGGGCAGCAAAGGTTGGTCTCTTTCCCAACTGAAAAAAATTAGAATGAAAGAAAACGCCAATTTGCTTTACAGTCCTGCTTCTGCTGTGAGAGGGGGGAGAGGGGGTTTGATAGAACTGCTGCCCAGCGCTCTCCTTGCAAGTCTGCAAATTCCACATACGTTTGGCTTCGCCCCCCTAAAGGAGCATTTCCCTTCCCAGCCCAGGAAGCCGCCAGCAGCCCCGCGGTCAGGAATGACCCAGGAATAGGTCAGCAGTTCGTTAGGAGGGTTAATGGAGACAGATTAAATAAGCTCTCGTGAAGCTTTGAAAAGCACCTCAATAAAGGAGGGTTTGAGGAGCTGAACCCCAGTGCTGGGGACCCTTCACCCAAGGGAGTTATTGACGGCCAGCGTAACACCGACAGACCCTGGTCGTCAGCAGGCGGGATTGAACCCGGGGCCTCTGGAGCTTAGTGCATGAGCTAAAAACCAACGGCCTGTGCGCTTAGGCTGTAGCAGACTCATTAACTCCTCGGTGCCACTAGATGGGGCAGAACCCCACAGCCAGGAGGCGTGTGGGTTACACAAACACCACACACGTCACAGGCGAGCAGCCAGACAGTGACGGGGCAGGCTGTTGTTTGTATTCCAGCGATGCCTACGAGGCCCATACGATAGCAGAGGCCCCCGTGCGGGGTGCCGTACAGATACCTAGGAAGAGACGGCGCCTGCCTCAGAGACCTTACCCCCCAAACAGACGAGATGGGGCCAGGGAAAAGAAAGGTCGTTGTCCCCATTTTACAGACGAGGAGCTGAGGCACAAAGGGAGTAAGGGGGTCAGACCAGATGGCCCTGGCGGTCTCTTAACCCTACGGTTCTAGGATTCTCTGACTTGCCCACATTCACTTGGCGAGTCTGGGGCAGTGCTGGGAATTGATCTCCTGAGGCCCAGTCAAATGCTTGAACCCCAGGAGCATTCATTAGCTGGACTCTTCAGACTCCAGGGAACACCTTGCGTAGCGCCCAGGCAGGGCCCTGGTTATTCGGTTATTCTTACCTACCAAGGGGAGGGGCCACATTTGGTGAATTAACGCCTCATAACGAAGACAACTGCACCCCCCCACACACACCTCCAAAGTCTGCCACCAAACAGACCCTGGAAGCCACATGCACAAGCCTCTGCCCCAGGGAATGACCTGGGCCTGCCAGGGGCTGAGTCGGGGCCGGGCAACGGCCCAAGGCAGAGGCAGGAGAGCCCTGGCCAAGGGGTGGCTGGGGCAGTGCTGGGGGGGGCTTGATGAAGTGGGGAAGAGTTTCTTTTTTTAATGGGGGGAGCACAGGTGCAAACTCCACCCCCCCATTTGACAGCCAGGTGTGGAAGAGCAGCATCCCCCCAAAAATACCCACACACACAGCTCCAACTTCCAGCCCCCGGGGCCACCTGCTACCCAGCCACCAGGAAGCCACTGGACCCCCCTCACTCCCCCCAGAACCAGCCCCTAGGGAGCCACTGTAGCCCCTGAGCCGCCCCCACACACACCCCAGAGTCACTGAACCACCGAGAGCCTGCCCCCCATACCCCAAACCAGCCCCCAGAGAGCCACCGCTACCCCCCACAACTACTGCACCACCCAGAGCCCCCCGATAGTTCCACCACTGCCCCCATGCCCCAGACCAGCCCCCATAGATCCACCACTGCCCCCACCTTCCTCAGCTACTGCACCACCCAGAGCCCCCCCATAGATCCACCACTGCCCCCCATGCCCCAGACCAGCCCCCAGGGAGCCACCGCTGCCCCCCCACCTACTGGAGCGTGACCGGCCTTTGTCTCCATCTCCTCCCCGCGAGGGACCGGCCCCACGTGGGCTCAGCGGGGACACCTGGTCAGAAACACAGCTGGGGGGCGGGGGCCACAACAAAACCACGTGACCGGCGGCGCGCCCACCCCAGAGAAGGGGGGAAGCTCCACCCCCCGGGGGGGAGGTGTTGGAACAGCCCGGGCGGGGCGGGGCGTCTGGCGCAGGAGGCTTTAAAGGGGGGCGGAGTCGAGCTTGGAGCATGATTAGCAGCAGGGAGGAGGGCTGTGCTGGGGGCTTATGGGCTGGAGCAAGGGGGGCCCTGCCCTGTCCTGCCCTTGGGGCTCAGGGCACAAGCTGGGGCTGCAGAGGAAGGCCCAGGCGGGGCAGCGCCTTGGGGTACTGGCAGAGCCTGGAGCAGGGAGGATGGGGTGGGGACTGGCATGGCCCCCGGCCCAGCAAGTCATTGTGTGTGGGGGGGTAGCCCTGGGGGCTCTGAAACCCTGGGCAGCTGGCCCAGCTCTGTGACTTGTAGCGGCCTGGCTCTGGGCCCCGGGGCCAGCTGTTGTCACCTGAGTGACCTCACTATAACTTGCCCCTGTGGCAGGGTCTGATGCCCGGGAACTAACCCTGTTAGTTCCCTGGTGCAGTGGCTAGGGAATTAGGTGTGCCGTGATGCAGCGTGGGGCTATAGGGTACTTGGGTCTATGTTTAGAGCATAATTTCCTTAACACGAACAAAGGCTTCACCCCCATGGAAGGGGAAATGCTGCACCCTTGGAGGGCTGATATGAGAAACCATTGTGTATCTGCTTCACATCCAGTGAGCTATGCTGAACTATGCTGCTAACACATCTGTGCACAAACTGCCCCTTTTGCCTTGCACGTGAGGCTGGATTTTACCGTCTCTAGCCAACCTGAATGTTATTTATTAGTGATATATGGAGTGTTGCACTCACACATGAAGATGCTGCATAACATAACAAACAGCAACGCTGCCAAAGGACCAAGTAACTTGTTTGCGACAGACAAATGGTATAGCTAGGAGGAATAGGGATAGATGTAAGAAAACATACCATCTGGGCTGAATATCAGTGAAATCTTCCTGCGGTTGTGGTCTGTTAGACTGTTAAGATCCCACCCCTTCCAAATGGGGGTGGCAAAAACACAGTGTCTGAGAACTAGAGTCTCTCAGCTTAACCTCTGCACTGCAGCCAGATACCAGAGTGTCATATTTGTAATAGTAATCTGCAGATTTGACTACAGGGATCCATCACGCATTTGCCAGACAAGATTTAACCTTTATATGTCTTTTTCATTTCTTGATGAGAAATATAGCACAGAATGTAGCTGACTACAGATAAAAGGGAAGCAAAGGATGGTTTTGAACTGAGGCTTGAATGATGGGAGAAGTAGCAGGAGGAGGAGGACTAGTTATTTGTGTTTAAGTAGCACCTGTAATGTGATAGATGCTGGTCATACATAGTATGTGTCCCAAAGATCTTACAGGTAAGAAGAGCCTCACCAACCTGGGAACAAGATCGCTGGTCCCAGATATTGCAAATGGCCCTGAATGAGAATCAGAACATACGTTAAAAGCAAGAGCATTAAACAGGAGCCTGATTTTGTCGATTCGTAGATGTATTCCTAACCATGTAACTCCCTGCTGCTCAAGAAATTCAACCCGGAGGAGGATGTTTGTTAGCTGCTTGCATGTTGAAGCAACATCGGACATATCACTGGGGTAGAATAAGGAAGGAGGGTCAGTTGCCCTCCATGGCAATACCAGCTGAGAAAGCGCAGCAGGCGGCAGCGCAAAATGTGCTGCATGAGTCTGCAAAATATTCAGCTATCGTTCCAAGGCGTATGGCAATCGAGTGAGAACACCTTCCCTCTAGTGCTTTACTGGGGTGATGGGGGGCAGTCCCCCCCCCCCGCAATCCAAAGCCCTTTCAACACAAGTGAAAATTGAAGAGCAGGTATATCTGGTCTGACCGGGTGGGAAGTATTGCTTCTCCCTTGTAAAGAAATGAGGCAGCTTTGTAGCAAAAGAGAGGGCTGAGCTGGGCCTTATGAGCCAGGTCATTATCGTCTCAAGTTGTAATGAATCCCTGATTCCCACAATGTGGGTACGTGCTTTGTAAGCTACTGGCCACTAGAGGGCAACATTAGACCATCCGATTTATTACATCTTTGAGCACCTATAACCTTCATCCCAGTAATTAAATGGCAATACATGTACAATGAGTGGAAAGGGAAAATAAGAGGGAACCAGCCCCGCATTGTAGTGTGTATCTGTGCTGGGGAGGAGAGCCCAGCTAAGAGATGGGGGAACTGGAGCATACCCTGTAGATCAGCTCGAATTAGACCCAGTCGCGTATTTTCCTGCCTACATGCTGAACACTGCCTAAAAGCTCAGTTTGATGCTTGAACATCCTCATCTTCCTGCCACAGATTCTATTAAACCCCTTTTTGTTGCTGCTGCTGTTGGGGGTTAGACAATCCCAGAGAAATCCAGAAACAATACGATGCTGGCAAAGGTCAAAGTTTTCTCATTCGAAAACCAGCCTTGGGCCATGTAAGTTGTGGCATCCTCTAAGCACCAACAGTGGCAGCTTAAAGTTGTCATGATCCATGTTTAGACACTTTCCATTACTGTGAACGATAAACAATCTAAGGGGAGAATGGGGCTTTGCATTTCTATAGTGCCTTTCCTCTGAGGATCTCAAAGCACTTTACGGACATTCATGGTGAAGCCTTTGTGATGTGGGTCACTATCATCACCCCATATTACAGGGAGACAAACTAAGGGACAGAGAAAAAGTGACTTGCCGAAGGCTGCACTGTGGCGGGAGCTAGAACAGAACCCAGGCATCCCGGCTCCAAGGTTTCTCCTACTAACTCTGGTGAGCTACCGTAGAAGTGAGACGAAAACCCTAGAGTACTGACTCCCACGCCTCTGTTCTAAACACTAGGCAACACGTTCCGGCATCAATCGGGAGCAATCTGCGATTCAGATGGACTCATCTGTTAGTACGTTGTTTTGATAGTATATATGGTGCTGAAAACAATATGCAAATCTGCAAAATTCTATTCTATCTGGCTTCTGATACCAAGCCCATTACCACAGCATCTGCTCGCCTTCCAACAGTGCATTAAATGATGTGACTAGCCTGGAATAAATAAACAGGCTGTCTACCTGCATGCAACCTACATTTTTTGCTCTGATAGTGCTTTGTAGTTTTTCTCATTAACTACCCATCCCAGTACTAGGAGCAGGCCCTTTCTTTGTATCGGAGTGGTTGGCTTTCGATGATACACTCACATGGGCAGTGACATACATATAAATCCATATATACATTTCTGGTGTGCCCATACCTTGAATACTGCATGCAGTTCTGGTAACACCACCTAAAAAAGAGAGAGTACAGAGAAAGACAACCAAAATGATTAGGGGTATGGGACAGCCTCCGTATGAGGTGAGATTAAAAAGACTGGGACTGTTCGGTTTGGAAAAGAGATGACTAAGGAAGGCTATGATAGCGGTCTATAAAACCATGACTGGAGTGGAGAAAGTGAACAGGGAAGTGTAATTTACCCCTTCAGATAACAGAAGAATCAGGGGTCACCCAATGAAATGAATAAGTAGCAGGTGTAAAACAAACATAAGGAAGTACTTCACACAATGCAGTCAGCCTGTGGAACTCCTTGCAGGAGATGTGAAGGCCAAAAGTATAACTGGGGTCAAAAAAGAACTAGATAAGTTCATGGAGGATGGGTCCATCAATGGCTATTTGCCAAGATGGTCAAGGACGCAGCCCCATACTCTGAGTGTCCCTAAACCTCTGACTGCTAGAAGATGGGAGTCGACGACAGGGGATGGATCACTTGATGATTCCCTGTTCTGTTCATTCCCTCTGGGCACGTGGCATTGGCCACTGTTAGAAGACAGGATACGGGGCTAAATGGACCATTGGTCTGACCCAGTCTGGCCGTTCTTATGGGTTACTCTAGAACTCGGGACAGAAAAGTAAGGGGGACAGAGAGAGAGTTCCCAAGCTAATTCGCTAACGAAGGAAACCAATAAAAGCAGAAGGCAGATCATCTTGTCCTCATAAATGCTGAGTGCCTTCCCTTTCCCATGCCACATTTGGTCAGTGTCATGAGAAAAGCACTGGAAATTCCTTATGGCAGGATGAAAATTAAAAAGGCCATCGTGGCAAGTTTGACACATGAGTCGAGCCCACCCTCGACTGCCAAGATCCATTTCTGACTGGTGGTCTCTCGGGAAAAGAGCTTCGCTGTGCAAGGGGCCCGTGTTAGGAAAGGCTTTAGCAGGCTCTGGGTACGGAAGGGGCAGAGGGCTTGGGGGTCCAATGTCTTTCAGACTAGCTGCCCTCATGCCAGACTTTCCCCCTCTCCAGGGGGGCTGTGCCATGTCAGTCTGCTGGAATTGCAAATCTTACTCTGTTATGATTTGCTGAACCTGAAGCCCTGAGCCCAGGGGACGGCTGAGGAAGTGCTAGTGAGCTGTTCAGTGCTTTCTTTCCAAGGCAGCTTGCCTTCCTCCTGGGGGAAATCCCTTCCAGCTCCATTAGCAGCTTCCATTTCTCTCCTTGAAGTGAATTTAGCACTCGTGAAAGGTGCTGGCTTGGCAGCACTAGCAGGCTGAAGTCTCTGTTTATTCACAGGATAGTTAGAATCAGGGTGGATTTGATTTAAATCAAATTGATTTGATTGACTAGTGATTTAAATCATGATTTAAATCACTAGTCAGGAAGACTTGATTTAATCATGGATTTCTACATAAATGTGCATTCTTGTTGGTTGTTATAACCTTAATACATATTCTTCGCAACTCAGAGATAGATGTCGGTTTCATTTTTAGAAGGTACACACTATACATTTTTAAAGTGATTTATTTTGAAAACTTTTCAGATTAGTTTTACAGCTATATCAGAAAATGAATGATTGTTTGGTTATTTCATTTACCAAAGGTGATTGAAGCAGATATTTATGAAGTCATTGGGAGGTGAACTATCTCCAATTCAGCAGGTTAATCATTAATATATGGAGGATTTCCTTGCCATGCTGTATTAGGAGGAGAACATCACCAGACAGACATTTAAATTGTTATTTTTAACTAAAACAACAACGTTATGTATTCTGGATTTTTTTATTCAACAGCAAACATATAATATTTTAACAAAACAAGCATATGCCCCTCGCTTCTCACATTTATCTCCAGACTTTTTCTCCTTGTCCAGATCTATTCCGCCCCCAACAATCTTCTGTTCATTGAACTTTTTGAAACTTTGCACTTTTAGCGAGAGGTAAGGGATTGACTCTGTGTACACAAATTTGCAGAGGGACAATAGGGTTGAGGTCTGTTATTTCTCACCTCTATATATTATTTATTTATTTGTTTGTTTGTTTAAAAACATTTTTGCTGTTAACGAGCATGTTATCTCTGGAGACACAAATCCACAGTTTGAGAACTTGCAAAACTAAGCATCTCTGATGGTATCTTCTAGACTGAGCCCTGAGTCCCATTGGGTAGATAGAAAGATGAACTAAATCATCTACACAGAAGCCCCTGGAACCCCTTAAGATTGGGTCCCTAATCCATGAACTATTGGAACTCATTTACAAAACTTTTCTTAAACATTACATGAATACATTGTTTCATACTATAGAATTTATAATCCCTATTCCACGATGAGATAGCTTTGCGCTATAATGTAGCTTAAATCCGATTTAAATAACAAAAAACTGATTTTTGATTTAAAAAAAAAAATCATTGTTTTTTATCCACCCTGGTTAGAATATGGGCAGCAGCAAGGCAAGCAGCCCATATGCACCGGCCCGACCAGTTCTACCTCAGCCCTGCTCCTGGACAGACTGCACCTCCATCCGCTCTACTCAACCCTGGGTCTTTCTGCTGAGGCTGCCGAGGAGGGGAGCTGGGGGCGCTGCAGGGCTGGCCTGAGGGGCGTCGCAATGTGGGACGCTTGGGACTGGAATAGCAGGGAGCCGGCGAGTCAGCACGGAGCTGCCTCGACAGCTGTGCATGTGGCTCCAGCACTGGAACAGCAGGCTGGGTGGGAGACCAGGCCCCGTCGAGCAGGGGGATTGCAGGCCAGGGTTGAGAGAGACAGCGGCTGACTGTGTCCGGAGGAAGTATGTAGGCCATGTAGACCATGCTGGCACCTGCTCTAGCTGACGTTAGCCGCCTCCCACTTTCATAAATACCTCCAAAGTGTTTTCAGCCTAGAGCGGCGGTGCCCAGGTGTCAGCCCGTTGCCATGCGTCTAGGCAGGGCAGCCGAGGCTTTACCGTCCCTGGGCTCTCCCCTGTGAGCAAACACCGAGGAGGGTGAGCAGCGGAGGGGCCCATCTGCAGCACCACCTGCCACTCAGCGACTGCAAACAAAGGCGTTGGCCACAACGGAACCAGACTCTTGCTGCAGGTGGACACCAGCTTTGCAGCTGGGATCACACCACTATGCACCCGGTGCCCGAGCGGTGCCTAATCAGAGCATGGAAAACAAGCTGATGGAGCCCCCTGACCCAGACAGCAGAGGTGGCTGAGATATACAGTGGTTCCCTGGGGCCTCATCCGAAGCCCACCAAACTCAGTGGAAAGGCTCCCATAGACTTCACTGGGGGTTAGGTCAGGCCCATGATGAATGAGCATCATTATTTATTATTTGTATGAATGTAGGACCCAGCCATGGGTCAGGATCCTGTTATTCTAGGAGCTGTATAAGTAGTTCCTAAATGTGATTTCTTCACACAACGCACAGTCAACCTGTGGAACTCTTTGCCAGAGGATGTTGTGAAGGCCAAGACTATAACAGGGTTCAAAAAAGAACTAGATAACTTCATGGAGGATAGGTCCATCAATGGCTATTAGCCAGGCTGGGCAGGGATGGTGTCCCTAGCCTCTGTTTGCCAGAAGCTGGGAATGGGCGACAGGGGATGGATCACTTGATGATTCCTGTTCTGTTCATTCCCTCTGGGCACCTGGCATTGACCACTGTCAGGAGACAGGATACTGGGCTAGATGGACCTTTGGTCTGACCCAGTCTGGCTGCTCTTATGTTCTTAGGCTCCCAGCACCCCACTGGCCCACCCACAATGATCCTCCTGGCAGGTTTCCGGCTCCCCACGATTCGCACTCGCCACAACCCCATAGGCTCACGATATGGCTGAAGCGCCAAATGCCTGTTTTGTTTCAGTTTCCAGTGAAAAGGTGAGCAGCGATCAGATGATTAGCATAGTGAACATCGGTGTAAATGGGGTAGGATCTGAGGCTAAAATAGGGAAAGAACAAGTTAAGAATTACTTAGACAAGTCTTCAAGGGCAGCAGGGCCTGACGAAATACATCCTAGAACACTTAAGCAACGGGCTGAAGAGATCTCTGAGGCATTAGTGATGATTGTTCAGAAAGCGGAGGAGGGGAGAGATCCCAGAGGCCTGGAAAAGAGCAAATATACTATCTAGGTATAAAAAGGGGAATAAGGACAACCCAGGGAATTATTAACTCTAGTACCTGGAAGGATAATGGAGCAAATAATCAAACAATCCATTTGTAAACACCTAGAAGATAATAAGGTGATAAGTAACAGTCAGCATGGATTTGTCAAGAGCAAATCAGGTCAAACGAACCTCATGTGTCCTCCTTTGACAGGTAACAAACCTTGTGGATAGGGGAAAACAGTAGAAGTGATATACACCTCTACCCCGATATAACGTGACCCGATATAACACGGATTCGGATATAACGCGGTAAAGCAGCGCTCCGGGGCGGGGGGGAGGGCTGCGCACTCCGGTGGATCGAAGCAAGTTGGATATAACGCGGCTTCACCTATAACGCGGTAAGATTTTTTGGCTCCCGAGGACAGCGTTATATCAAGGTAGAGGTGTATCCCCCCTTTGGCAATGTTTTTGTTACTGTCTCATGTGATATTCTCATAATGATCTGGAGGATGGCGTGGACTGCACTCTCAGCAAGTTCGCGGATGACACTAAGCTGGGGGGAGAGGTAGATATGCTGGAGGGTTGGGATAGCTTCCAGAGTGACCTAGACAAATTGGAGGATTGGGCCAAAAGAAATCTCATGAGGTTCAACAAGGCCAAGTGCAGAGTCCTGCACTTAGGACGGAAGAATCCCATGCACTGCTACAGGCGTGGGACTGACTAGCTAAGTGGCAGTTCTGCAGAAAAGGACCTGGGGATTACAGCAAACGAGAAGCTGGATATGAGTCAGCAGTGTGCCCTTGTTGCCAAGAAGGCTAACGGCATATTGGGCTGCATTAGTAGAAGCATTGCAGGCAGATCGAGGGAAGTGATTATTCCCCTCTATTCGGCACTGGTGAGGCCACATCTGGAATATTGCATCCAGTTTTGGGCCCCCCACTACAGAAAGGATGTGGATAAATTGGAAGGAGTCCAGTGGAGGGCAACGAAAATGATTAGGGGGCTGGGGCACATGACTTACGAGGAGAGGCTGAGGGAACTGTGCTTGTTTAGTCTGCAGAAGAGAAGAATGAGGGGAAATTTGATAGCAGCCTTCAACTACCTGAAGGGGGTTCCAAAGAGGATGGAGCTCAGCTGTTCTCAGTGGTGACAGATGACAGAATAATGAGTAATGGTCTCAAGTTGCAGTGGGGGAGGTTTAGGTTGGATATTAGGAAACACTATTTCACTAGGATGGTGGTGAAGTACTGGAACGCGTTACCTAGGGAGGTGGTGGAATCTCCATCCTTAGAGGTTCTTAAGGCCTGGCTTGACAAAGCTCTGGCTGGGATGATTTAGTTGGGGATTGGTTCTGCTTTGAGCAGGGGGTTGGACTAGATGACCTCCTGAGGTCCCTTCCAACCCTGATATTCTATGATTCTATGATAAGCAAACTAGGGAAATATAGCCTAGATGAACCTACCATAAGGTGGGTGCACAACTGGTTGGAAAACCATACTCCGAGAGTAGCGATCAATAGTTCACAGTCAAACTGGAAGGTCATATCAAGAGGAGTCCCGCAGGGATCTATCCTCGGTCCGGTTCTATTCAATATCGTTGTAAATGATTTGGATAATGGCATAGAGAGCACACTTATAAAGGCTGCAGATGATACCAAGCTGGGAGGGATTGCAAGCACTTTGGCGGACAGGATTAGAATTCAAAATGATCTGGACAAACTGAAGAAATGATTTGAAATAACTAGGCTGAAATTCAATAAGGACAAATGCCAAGTACTCCACTGAGGAAGGAATAATCAGTTGCACAAATACAAAATGGGAAATGACTGCCAAGGAAGGAGTACTGCAGAAAGGGATCAGGGGGTTATATTGAATCACAGGCTAAACATGAGTCAACAATGCAATATCATTGTGGGGGGGAAGTGAACATCATTCTGGGATGTATTAGCAGGAATGTTGAAGGAAGACATGAGAAGTAATTCTTCCGCTCTACTCAGCACTGATAAGGCCTCAACTGGAATCTTGCAGCCAGTTCTGGGCACCACGCTTCAGGAAAGATGTGGACAAATTGGAGAAAGTCCAAAGGAGAGAATCAAAAATGATTAAAGGTCCAGAAAACATGACCTATAAGGAAAGAATGGGGAAAAAATGGTTTGTTTAGTCTAGAGAAGAGAAGACTGAGAGGGGACATAAGTCTTCAAGGGTTTAAAAGGTTGTTATAAGTCAGGGGTTCTCAAACTGGGGGTCTTGCTTCAGTGCAGGGGCCTGGACTAGATGACCTCTCAAGGTCCCTTCCAGTCCCATATCTCTATGATTCTCTGATCTCACCTCTTTCTCCTTGATCCTCTGGTTCCTCACCCATCCATCGGCTCCCAGCACCTTGTGACCCTGCCTCTCCCCTCCCATCTCCAGCTCCCCCTCCTTACCGGCTTCGCCCTCCTTATCACCAATGCTAAGTGTAATTAACACACCTGGCTGAGACCAGAAATGCCTCCCACCATCCGGCCGTTCTGCTGAGCAAACTTAGGTGCAGTTTCCCCTCCGGGGTTACTTCCCGCTCGGTGGTATTCAGACCCGGACAAACAGCGTGGGCTGCGGAGACAGAAGAGGAAAAGTCCACCTGGAGAGGGACTATTCTCGCTTCACCTCGCTGACAAAGAACCTGGCTCCCAGAACAATAGCCTTGCCTTTTCCAGTCCCTTGCCTCCAGGGTCGTAGATCCCAAGGCCAGAAGGGACCATTGTGCCCATGTCGTCTGACCCCCTATACGGCACAGGCCAGAGAATTTCCCCACAATAACCCCCCATCCTGATTTCAAAATGCCCAGTGCTGGGGCAATTGTTTCACTGGCTAATTACCCTCACTGTTAACACTGTAAGCGTTCTTTCCAGTCTGAATGGTGATGGGGGAGCTGTTCCTGGACTAGGGAATCCGGAGAGTGTTGGCTTAGGTGGATAGTGAGTGGTGCCTTGAGAGGAAGGATAGCCCAGTGGTTAGAGCGGTAGCCGGGTTCTCAGCTGGGTCCCTGCTCTGCCACAAGCTTGGTGTGGGATTGTGGACAAGCCACTTAGCCCCAGATTTCGAAAGGCGTCCAGGCGTTGTGATGACTGTCAATGGGATTTTGGCTCCTACATGCCTAAATCTCTTCTGAAAATGCATGGAGGCTCCTCGGTCAGTTCGGCATTGTGACGCTGAGCACCCCAAGGCCTGAATACCTTTACACATCTGCATCTCAGTCTCTCTCTCAGATCCTTCTCTGTGAAATAGGGACAACAACCCTGCCTGCCTCCCCGGCTGGGGGCATAAATACATTAACAAAATCGTGAGGTGCTCAGAACCTCCGGGGATGGGGGCTGTGCAAAGACCTGAGATGGACGGACGGAATGGATCAAGGCCCAGAGCATCAGGTGGCCCTACCCCAATCTACGGCCACTGTCACCTTCTTCATTGTATTGTAGATTCTCCCCACTGCCCCTTTGCCGTTAAGGTAGCATTAGGGGCCACCCAGACAGCAGCTATTTGCCCTGTGTAAGTCCTCAGTGCAACATCCCCGGTGTCACCTCCTGGAAGTCTGGGGAAAAGAGGGGGGGAAACGTGTCTTCAATGCGGCAGTGTTGCTTTAAAGTTCTTCCTCCTCCAAGACTGGAGATGTCTGGACTGGGAGTCCGGGTAGTGCACTCCCAGCAGAGAGCACCTTCGCTCATAGCTGCAGCTCAGAGCCATAGAGTGTACAGCCAGAAGGGAGCCCCACGTCACTAGTCTGACCTCCTGGACAGCACAGACCCCCAGCCCTCCCAGCACCCGCTCACAACCCCACCACCGACATGAGACTGGAGGGTCACAGCCCCCAGGAGACTGGACGGTTGTGTGCCACAGGCAGAGAACAGGAGGAGCTGGGCGCTCCGTGTCCGAGGGCAGGTTCTGTCTCCTCTTGGGATGCCGTCAGTGTGTGCAGAGCTGCACCTGCCGCTGGGGCCTCTGGGGGGCTCGGAGAAATAAGGCCCAAATGGACCGTAGTGCATATGGGCCAGGCTGTTTAATTACTAGCTGGGTATGGTGCATAGAACTGGGAGGAAAGGTCCATCTGCCGCCTCCGTGCAAGAGATTCAACTACACTCCAGACTAGATGAGATTATGCAAAATTTCCTTCAAGCTATAGCGGGTGGGCAGATCCAACAGGCGTTTTTCTATCCTCCCCAAACACGCCCCCCCACCCCACCTTCCTCACCTCTAACAAATCCAGGTTTTCCTAAAATGAACATTTTAAAACATGGTTTCTATTTCCAGCCTTCCCGTACTTCTGGTCCAACCAGGCATGCGCACAGACACCCAGCACAGGTGTGCACACGCCTTGCAGATGCCATATGTGTACACACACACACACACACACACACACCCAGCACAGGTGTGCACATGCCTTGCAGATGACATATGTACACGCACGCACACACACACACACACACGGCACAGGTGTGCACATGCCTTGCAGATGCCGTATACACACACACACACAGACACCCGGCACAGGTGTGCACATGCCTTGCAGATGACGTGTGTACACGTACACACACACACACACACCCAGCACAGGTGTGCACACGCCTTGCAGATGTCGCATGTACACACACACACACACCCCTCTGACGCAGGCTCCACCCCCACATGCAGCACGTGCTCAGACTATTTGGCTTTGCTGACATTTTGGGGGACCCCCCACATTCTTTAAGCCGTCCCCTTTGTCACCCCAAAGGAACCGCCGGGTTTGATCAAGGGCTCATCCCACGTGAGTCTGGGAGAGTCTTTAATTAACAACAGCTTGTTCTCCTCGGCAGCTTGTATTAACATTTCCTCTGCTCTCCGGCTCCGTGGCTCATGGGGGGATCATGTGAGGAATGTTCCTGTCTGACGATACAATGGCGCGCCCCCAAGCCTCACGTCAGGCCCCAGATTCTGTTGGTACTTGAGAGCGCGATGATTCAGGCCAGGGCTTAACTAATGACTAGTTCTCCTCGTGAGCGTTGCATCCGCCCTGCACTCAGTCACTCGCACTGGAGAGGAGCCCCCCGGAGCCACCCAGAATGCATTGCTTTCACGCCGCAATGCTGCTTTTCATAACCCGGGGCTGATCTGAAGGTGAACCGAACCCTTTGGAGCCTTGACTTGCTTTGCTCTGATGGGCTCTATTCCTGCACAATCTCTAGAGGGGTTTTCGTCCTGAAGGATCCCCAGGGGCTTTACAAACTATGCAGGGAACACTTCACTCAGCACGGCAGGGCAGCCGCCTCTGGGATGGGATGTCGGGGCTGTTTGAGGTGACTGGTGAAACTCTCAATGATTTCACCGGGGGCGGGGTGTGAGGCTGGGTCTGAGCATCCACACAGCAATGGAAACCTGGGCTTCCCCACCGTGCCGGCGCGTCCGTTCTGCAGTGCACAGACGCATGACGAAATAGGCCAGGCCGGGAAACGGGGAGGAATATTGTATCCCTTTGAAGCGGTAGAGGGAATTTAGGGAAGCTGCCCACATGGGAATTTGGCCTGGATCCTGGAATGTACGTCCCTCCCCAGGTGAAAGGTGCCAGGGGATTGTTAATGGGTGGGAGTGGTCAGGACCTCTCCGTGGTGCCCCCTAACGCTGCGCAGGGACGGGGTAAGCGCCTGCATCGACACCACCGCCCGCACATCCCCCGGGTGTTCCTTGGAGGTCTCCGATCCATGTTCTAGCGAGAGCTGGTGGGATCACAGCCCGAGGCCCCCGGTTAGGGACTGGAGACCAAAGAAACAGAGCTCAAGTCACACCCGCATGTCGGCAAGGGAGGCGTAAACGCCGGGCCCCCTCAGCACGTCCGTCCTTGGGAACGACGAATGGGGCCCCGATTCCAAACCTGTCGACGGCTCCTCGACTAGCCCCCCCCCCGGGCCTGTGCTAAAAGTCCCTTTGACGCCAATGGGAGCCAAGTTCTTTAGCCCCACGTTGCTGAGCCAACACGAGGTGCCTGGCACAGGCAGCGGGAATCTCCCCTGATCCGGGAGAGTGCCCCAAGCCACCCCCCGAGCAGCCCCTGCGATTGTATTGGAGAGGGTGGGGGGCGCCGGTGCTCGCGCTGCTCGGTGGGGACTGGCATCACAGGGCACACGTTACCTGCCGTCTGGCTCCCCCGCCAGACGTAGTGTAACACGAGCCCGTGATTCATCCCAGCTCTTACATAAACAGGGAACTTGTTCAGAACTGCAGCGAGGAAGCTCCCAGAGGCACCTTTCTAAGGAAAGCTTTGGACCCTGACGTGTGGATTTCCGAAGAACGGGAAACACCCACTCAGGAATGCCCAGCACCACCCGAGCTGTCCCCTCCGCCACTGGGGATGTCCCCCACCAGACAGCTTCACCGGGGGGGGGGGGGGGGGGTGTTGTTTTACACAAACCTCCTCATTAAAAAATCCCATCTCCAAAATGATTAATTAAAGGAAACATCAGCCCAATGGCCTGGCCAGGGGAAAACGCTGCCGATATGGCCCAGGCTTTATAAGGGAAAACGCACGAACAAAAGTAAATGATAGGGGGACCGGACCGCCTGTGGCCTTTCTGCTGGCGCCTGTGTGCTCTTCCGCCGACTCCAGGGACACACTGCGCCAGGCCGGCTGGAGAAGCTGTGGCCTGTCTCCTGGGTCTCAGCCCATCCAAGAGCATGAGCTGGTGGGACAAATGCAACCTGCCGAGTGTGACACAAACCCCGGGGCAGCCTTTAATCTCTACCAGGGAGGCGGCGAGCCAGTGGGCAGTGCGGGACGCAGGGATCAGGTGCGCTGCAGGCTCTGCGGGGAAGGTGGGGGGGGGGTCACTTTTGTATTAAAGATGGGGGTGGCTGCAATCCACTCCATGTCCTGAGTGGGCTTGGGATTGGGAGCCCTATCCGTGCTCAACACCCCCAACGTCTCCTGGCGTGGCAGGCGCCCAGCACCTCCAAGGATCGGTCCTGGCTCACCTGCAGGATTCCCAATAGGGCCCGATCTGGGCGCGCCAGCCACTGATGGAGGCAGAAAGCGGGAAA
Organism: Terrapene triunguis; assembly: GCF_002925995.2. Lineage (NCBI taxonomy): Eukaryota > Metazoa > Chordata > Testudines > Emydidae > Terrapene > Terrapene triunguis. Next base: position 2,478,669 of record NW_020664544.1, read on the forward strand.
CAAGCAAGCCCTGGGCCTGCCGTGCTGACCGGCCCCCGGAGAGCAACCCCCACCCACCCAGGCTGGGGGCAGCGGGGAGGGCTCACCACACCGTGTGAAGACAGGCCGAGAGCTACAACCTGCGACCCGGCCACACTCCCGTTCCCACCTGCACAGACCCACGTGGCAGCCGCGGCTAGCCCAGGCCTCCCTGCGCACGTTGGGGGGGGGGGGGGGGGAGCTGTTGAGTCTCTCCCTAGCAAGGCTCATTGTTGAGTGACCCGGTCCCGGGCAGCGGATACGAGCGGCCTGCGGCTTGCCGCAGGGTTCGTTGTCTCACGGGGAGCACAAAAGGCTGCTATTCAGAAGAGAGTGGCTGATTAATGCAGCTCTGGGGGAGCGTCTCGGCTCTGAGTAAACATGTTCTGCAGGCGGGTTCCGAGAAGAGGTGACTCACCTGGCAGCGCGTGGGGCGGTTCTGCAGCCCCTGCCGGAGCTTGTGACTTGGCAGGGGTGGGGTGGGGGGAACCCTCTTCTCAGGAACCAGGGACTTGCTGCTCTTCGCTCCCCCACGTTTCTAGCATGAGGCTATGGACCAAATTCGTTCCTGGTGCAACCCCATTGGCTGCACTGGCCTGTGCCTCTAAATCTCAGATTCTGTTGCCTCAGGGACTGCTCTTCTGTACTCCCGTGGCCTATGAACCAGCCAAACAGCTGCACGTATCACGCCAACGTCCGCTCCGGAGACCTGCCTTCAAAGCTGATCTCAACCACAACGAGCTTGTTGGTCTCAGCGCATGAGTTGCGGGGGCTGGGGAGGTGGTTCTGCCTAGGAGCCAGCAGAACTGCAGTGTTTACAGGTTCAGAGTGAGGTTCAATGGTGAAGGGGTGGTAGGGTGTCCAGATGTCCCGATTTTATAGGGACAGTCCTGATATTTGGGGCTTTTTCTTATACAGGTGCCTATTACCCCCCACCTCCTGTCCCGATTTTTCACACTTGCTCTCTGGTCACTCTAAGGGGGGAGTAGGGGGGCTGCAGATCAGGGCCAAGGTGCATCAAGGGATCCCAAGACTGGCAGAGCTGGGAGCCTCACGCCAGGACTGCAGGGGATTCCAGAGCTGGGTGGGGATCCCGGGGCTGGAAGAACACCGGAGTAAGGGAGTTGCAAACCAGGGCAGACGTACGAGAAGACGGCATGGCCAGCCCTGAGAGTGTGCCAGTGATGGGTAAGTTTCATGACCGACAAATTCACACAACATAGTTGGAATGATCAAAAACTCGGCCCACATTATACCGCGTCCGCATGGCAGTGTGCCTTTCAGAGCACTGCACCAGGTGTCCCAGGCGACTCGCAAAACTCCAGACCGGATAATAATCAGCCATTGTGCTCACGCAGTGCGCTCCCATTTCCAGAGACCCGGCGGACATTAGCAACTCTGTGCAGCAAAACACAGCTCCGAACCGGAGTAAGTCCCCAGCGCTGTATCGGCGCCTGGAGTGAGTCCAACACAATGCATTCACTGACGCACGGGCAATGAGTTCCGAGGGAAAGGTGCAGGGGCCCAAAGTCTTTCAAGTCCTCAGTTCTGAACTGTCAAAGAGCAGACGGCAGAGAGCACCCAGGAGTGGGACACGTGGTAGAAGCATAGCAGGATTGGGGCCGGGTTGCCATGGCGTTCGGAGTGGCTGCAGCATGATGCACGGGAATAGCTGTGCACAGTATGGGTTGTCTGAAGTAAAAGGGGTTTGCAGAATTGTTCGCCCTGCTTTGCTGGGCACAGAACAACGTGCCTGGGTTCCCTTTTGGATCAGGAACATTTTGTAAACCTTTTTCAACTGACCTGAATGCATAGACGCTGGCTTCTTTCCCTGAAGGGGGGTGCTCAACCCCTGCTCAGCCCCAGGCCCCACCCCTACTCCACCCCTTCCCCCAAGGCCCCACCTCTTCCTGCTTCCACTCCACCTCACCCCACCTCTTCCCCGCCTCTTTCCACCCCCTCCCCCGAGCGCACCCCGTCCCCGCTCCTCCCCCTCCCTTCCAGCGCCTCCTGCATGCCGCTGAACAGCTGTTCCACGGCGTACAGGAGGCACTGGGAGGGAGGGGGAGGAGATTATCTGGGGGGGTTGGCGGCAGGCGGGAGTTGGGGGAGGGAGGGGAGCTTGGCTGCTGGTGGGTGCTAAGCACCCACTAATTTTTCTCCATGGGTGCGCCAGGTTGGCGCCTATGCCTGGATGCCTTGTTTGAACACATGAACTGGAGAGAGGGTTTCAAACCCTGCGACGGGAACAAGACTAGCGTCCCAAAGGAGAGTTTTGGGTGTGTCATCGAAAGGCAGCTCACTGAGGAAGCTGCAGACGAAGAAAGGTCCCGCTAGCAGGAGCGGACGGCACAAGCGGGACTGAGCAGGAACGTGCAGAGCGCAGTGCTCTGGGTGAGCGGGGGGCCAGGCAGCAGCCGTCATGAGGCTCACACCCAGGACTGGCATTATCCCAGGATTGGGGACCAGGAGGCAGTGCTGCTCCTCGGCATCGCCAGCCGGATCTCGATGTTCTCTGCACTCTGACGCCACCGCCTGCCGGACTCGGGGCGGTCGGGGGAGCTACGAGTCTTTGGGGTCCCAGTGAGCTTTTTGCAGCTCGTCAGAATTGCAAGTCAACGGGACTAGTCCTGCTTTGGTGTTTGGCTGGAGACTTGGGCCTGAGCGAAAGGCCATCGCTGTTAGTGGGCGTCTTTCCCAAGCTACTTAGCCCATTGCAGTAGCCGCTAAAGGCTCCAACCAAGATCCGGGCACCATCGTGCTGGGCGCTGCATGCGCACAAGGTAACAGCCCCAAAGAACTTGTAATCTAAATAGACCAGAGAGACAAAGAGCACGAGGGGAAGTGAATTCGGGGCAGATCCGGACTAGAACCCAGGTTTCCCATCCTGATGCCCTGCTCATTAGACCACGCTGCCTTTTGCAGCCTGTGGTGGAGCAGGGCCCAGTTAGCGTACAGCAGCAGGAGTTCACCCCAACTTGCATGGCCTTCTCCTCCTGGGACAGTCCTGTCCTCCTTCCCAGCAGACCGACATTCTGGGGAGCTTGTTTGGGTGGATTTTGGAGGGGAGTTTTTCTTTATAATGTATTGAGATCCAAAATAGCATTCATGTGTTTGCTGCTCCGCTTAGCTGCCTTATCGAACTTCCTGTGAATCACTTTGATCTTTTGGGCCCACTGCCACTTAACTAGTTCTTATTTTACCGAGGCTTTGCAAGGATTTCTACAGCCTGGGAGGGGGGGTGATTAATCTATGTCACAGGGCTTAGGCATTTTTCACCACCCCAGGGATTCAGCTCCATAAAGAATGTTTGAGTTCACAGGCCGGGGCAGCAGCAAAGAACTGGCCCAGCAGTTCTACCTTCTTTTATGCTTCCCAGTCCGTTGTTTATAACATGAACCCCGGCCAGGGCTGTGTTAGACAAGTCCAGGTCGGAGTGCAGGCATGGGCAGCAGCGCATGTGCGTGAGACAGAGAAAGGAGGAAAAGAGGGAGCCAGTCCATGTTCTGAAGAGTCTGTAGCACTGAGTGGAGGAGAGTTTTCCTAGGGTGAGGAAGGATGGAACAGATCCTGCCCTAGCCCTTAGACGCTGCGCCAACATTTCTGCTTCTGGAACTGCCCAAATCCCAAGGGCTTGCAGCCCTCTTTGCCATCCTGCTGGGCTGTGCCGCCTCCTCGGGGCACAGGCTGCCCAAAAGCCACATCCTCACTCCACGCCGAGAGAGCCAACAGAGAGAGAGTTTTAACTCCCTTGTCCCGTTCTCGTTGTTAATCTGCACGACTGTTCCCTCTGAGCGTTAAGAAACCTCCTTCTCCACCTGTGCTTGTCCCAGGTTAAAAGGCCCCTTTGTGTTTGGTCAGGCTCAGATCGTTCCGTGTATTGATGCAGTTCAGGTGCCAGAAGCAGGAATCAGAGATGTATAAAATCACCCTCGTCCCGGGAAAGGCTGCCTGGCATTTCCTTTACTGGTAGAATTTCCCCTACTTTATTCCTCCGGGCCACGAACACTGGGGGGAATCTGCCCTTTTCCAAAACCCAAGTGACTGCACTTCGGCTCCTTCACTGACTGGGCTTGTAACCTAATGGAACCCCGGGGGGTTCGGGGGGCGCCTGCCTTTCCTGGGCTTGAAAATGTTTTTCAGGGGGGTGTTCTAATAGCTCCCTTTTGGCTCAGGTCAGAATCCACGGGGGAGTTTACCGTCTTTCTATGGCAGCTGGGCCCTCCGGGGCATCTCCGAATGCCGTACAGGGTGGGACTGGGAAAGCCCTGAGTCGGGAATGTCTGGTCTGCAGCAGAGCAACATAAAAAAAAGCAAGACAGGATTTCAGTTTGGCCTTAAAAGTGCCAAGAGCAGTAGCAATCCGGGACCCGCTGACGAAGACGTGCCTCCCTCTAGGACACAGAACCCTTCTAAGGCCGTTCGAGTCCAATGTTAAAGACGCAGCAAAAGTCTTCCCAGTTTTGTTGAGTCGTGTTTTGCTTTTCGTTTGTCAAGTGAGGTTACTGTTGGCAAAGGGGCCTGAGGTGAGAGAGACTGCAGCTCTCCACTTCGGCCCGGAGCAGTACAGCCATGGGGGAGTGCCAAGGAAGCCCCGTTGCCCTGTGCTGCACCTGGCTGGAAGGACGCCTGTTAGTGGCAAGAGGGGAGTTCAGGTTCCATTTAGACATTGGCCTCTTTGCGGAGGCTGCCTATGCTGGGGCGTTGTGTCATGTGGATTCCTTCCAGCCCACAAGGAACTGGACTGAGAACCCCCAGCCGGCCAGGGCTTTGAGGTCACAAATGGGCTGAATCCAATATGGGAATCTAGAGGCTAAAGGCTCTGTATCTTATCATCAAACCATCCAATTCCTCCTTCCTCTCTCACCACTAGTCCCAGTCGGTGCTTTTCATCACTGCACTATCTTTAGCTCTCAGATATGGTGCATCCCTGTCAGCTGCAAAGCCAAATATCTCCCAAGGAAGGCCAGCCTTGAGACTCTGGGAAATCTGGGCTCAGCTCCCAGCTCTGCCACAGACTACCACTTTGACCTTGGTCAAGTCACTTCATCTCTCTCTGCCTCCGCTCTCCGGCTGTAAAAGGGAGTGGTAACACTTCCTTGTCTTGATAGATTGTGAACTCCTTGGGGCAGGGAGCATCTCTCACTTTGTGAACGTTCAGCACCCAGAACAATGGGGCCCTAATCTTGGTCAGAACCCCATGACACTACTGTAAAGATGTATTAAGAGCAATAATAAATATCCCCGTTCTGGTTATAAATCCTGGCTTTTGAGCACAACAATGATTTCAGTGGATTTTGTCATTAAAGGAAAATAAAATTTGGCCAGCGATTTTTCTGGGGAAAATGTCTGTGCAGAAGGTTACAACCCAGAGAAAATTCCGAGAAAATACTGATTACCCAGGAATGTTGAGAGGAAAAAACGACAAGGGGTGGTAAACTTAACACTAGGTAGATTGTTAAAAGAGATCAAGGAGCTATAAGGAAGGAAGTTTATATTGTGGTCACATGGATTCTCTGGTAGTCGGAGATTTCAAAGAGTTAGCTAACAATGCCAGGTGGTCAGGTAAATCAAAGCATGTAGGGGTATACAGAGTGGTATCTCTTCCTGAATGGATTTATTCTTTTAAAGAGCAGTCCTTGCTCCCACTGAAACTGGGGACAAAACTCCATTGGTTTCAATGGCCCCAAATCTATAACTATCTAAAAAATATTTAAGGTAGACTCATAGAATATCAGGGTTGGAAGGGACCTCAGGAGGTCATCTAGTCCAACCCCCTGCTCAAAGCAGGACCAATCCCCAGACAGATTTTTACCCCAGTTCCCTAAATGGCCCCCTCAAGGATTGAACTCACAACCCTGGTAGGATGCATAGATACTACATGTCTCATCCGTTTCACTGCATAATACCCAGCCATGGTGGTACGCTTCGGGGGAGTTTTGCAGGAATAAGGACTGCAGAATCTGACTTAGCGCTTTTAAGAGAACCTCAGAAGGGCAATGATTTATGGTGCATCTGTGAAAAATATGAAGGTTCAATCTGTAAATCTCTCTGATAAAATCTGTCTTATAAAGATTACTCTGGGTAGAGTCACCCAAGGGAGGCAGGCAGGAGGTCTTTGAGGTTACGTCATGTGGGAGGCACACAGATGCTATGGGGATATGTGCCACTATAAGAGGATGGATGGATAGGGGGATAAACACTAACACAGTAATTGTAATAAACTCGATATCTCCTCATTCCGACACGCGTCACAAATGCCTTACTGGAGTCCCCAACGTAAGTCGTTACATTCTACAGCAGCGTGATGGTTCACTTACTTGCTTATACAGAGAGTTTTCAAAGGCACCAATTATTATTACCCATTTAGACTGTGGTGGTGCCTGACTATCCTGACCAGACTGGGCCCCATTGTGTGAGGCACTGTCTGAAAGGGAGTTGGCAGGTGCCCAGCTGTCCCTTGCACGTCTCCCCCATGAAGTACAAGCTGTGCAATTGTCTAATAGTCCTAGAACGGTATGTAGCACCAGAGGGAGAGAGGAATGAAGAGGCTCATGCTAGGGAGCACAGACAGGATGTCCCTTTCCTGACTTTCTTTTCCAATCTCTACTTAAAGCCTACGTTTCAAGAGCGAGTCGGAGTTACGCTCCATGTCCATTCTCTGTCCCGCCATCTCCCGGTGCTCCCGGCCGCGGTGCGTGTACTGTTACGTACGAACCACTTGGCTACCGCAGGATGACAGTGTGCAGTGCTAAAGCCCAGGTTTACGGAAGCCACCGTGTCAGACCCTCAGCCGATTTCCATGGAGCTGTGTCGATTTACACCAGCTGAGGAGTTTTTATCACCATCTTGCAATGGGAGCAGAATCAGGCCCTTCCATGAGAAACGATCTTTCATGCAGATGGTATCCCACTTCAGCCTGCAGCAGTCACAGCAACACTCCTTGTGCATCTATGTATCCAAGCCTGGTGTATCTGTATCCAGCTGCCGCTGAGGTGCCTGAAGGGGAGAAATTAACATTACATGTTTGCAGGTGGATGGAATCTGAACTGACATCTGTGTTTCATGGGTCCTGTACTGCTAACCTCTAATGGAGATTCCCCCTTAACTCAGGTGTTCAGGGCTTGGGGTTTTGGAGCAAGAGGGTGAGTTCTATCCCCACTGTCACCATGAAGTTCTCCATCTCCTTGGGGTGCAACGTAGAAAGAGCTGTAACGTCCCAGGTGGTTTACTCCTTTACATTGCCAGAGTGGTGGAAAGGAGCCTTCTTGTAAAGGACCGTATGGCCCTAGAAATGCTTATGGTGCTTTGGTGATTAGAACTGGTCTAAATTTTTGGACTGAAAAAATTTCCTGTCCAAATGTGCTCCATGAACTGTTTGCTACTGACCTTTCTGGAGATGGTCAGTAGCCAGTATAAATTGTGAGTTTGAGTCCCCAGCCCTCGCTTGCGTGCTCTTCAGTTGCCTATGATGTAACACTGAGCATATAGCTGCATATATTTGTTGACTAATACTTAGAAGTAAAGGGTCAATACGAGTTACACTGCTATTAGACAGAGGGGGTTTGGGGATTTCCTCCAATGCTCCCCTCTCCCATTCTCTATCCATTGTATTGTAGTTTAAATCAATCACCAAAATAATTGAAACTAGCTGGATTATATTGCATTATTTTGACCAAAAATATGCAGAATTTTGCAGAATTTTAAAATATTGTGCACAGAATTTTTAATGTTTTGGTGCAGAATTTTTAATGTTTTGGTGCAGAATTCCCCCAGGAGTAGTGGTTGCTGGCTTGATTGCAATATTATTCCCCGGGGTTTGCATCACTGACCTCTTACGCTTGATTATAATAATGAAGAGTCATTAATAGTTTGCCCATCTCTAGATTTTTCCTTCTGGGAATCTCAAAGTGTGCTAGCACCCCCCAGAGAAGGCTTATTATTAATTATGATTATGAGTGGCTAGTATTGGTGACACCTATGTCCATGGGTCGGGTGGGTGGTGAGCCTGCTGCCATCTCCCTGGCACTATCCTTTGCAGCTCAGAGGAGCTTGCACTGTGCACACACAGCTCTGGGTGTTCAGTCCTCCAGCACGTCCTCTGCAGCTACCTACCGGCTGTTTTGGGAGAAGCCTGGACTATGCCTCCCTTGGACTATGGCATCTGGACCATCCCTCTTACAGCACACCTGGGCTTGGCCTAGAACATGCCTTGCATGGGGGAGGGCAGGCGTGGCCGGCTCGTGGGCGGGTTGTTAAAACGCAGGCACCAGCAGGGCTTGAGACCTTACACACTCCCTCTTGCCCTGATTCATAAGGAGCAGAGCTCCCAAAGGAGGCGTCACAGCAGGAGCCGGGACCAGGGAAGGCGCAAGGAACTGCAGCTCAGGTACCTGCTTTAGTTATGCACAGCGCTGTTTCGAGTGCAATCCTTGCATGCGCCTTATTTTTAAAGTGTCTTTCCTAATGAATCGTCCCGTTCATTTTGTTTCAAATTGCATCCGTTCATCCTGCGCTTGTCTATTGTTCTCCTTCATCTGCTGCTTTGTGTTTAGCTGGTGATTTGTTTCCTGCCTTTTCTCCCCCCTGAGAGCAAATATCCAGTAGAGTGGTGGTTGTCTGAGCAATGCAGCAGACTGGCAAAGGCACCAATTGTATTTACTCTGGGTTGTTTGATTCTATTCTCACCTATGATTTTCCTTCCCACGTTGGGGTTCGAGCATATTTCACCGTTGCGTGATGCACGCACCAGTGCCAAGGGATGGGTAACCCCCGGGCCCACTGACACCTGCTTAGCCTACAGAAACGGAGCACGGCCTGAGTCCCCCCCCGCCCCCCATAGCCTCTAGCAATATCCCCCTGCAGTGAGAGTCTGCCTGGCGGGAGGTGCTGCAGTCCGGGGGGGGGGGGTCAGGAGGTCCATTGGGAATGGTCCATTAGCCAAGCGCAGGTAAGACTGCAGCCTCTGAAAGGGGCATTCAGCAGGGCCGGGAGGGATTCAGCGTGGCAGGCCAGTCTGGAGATAGGCTGTTGAAAGAAGCTCAGGCCCCTCGTCCTATTTTCTTAATGACGGGGCGTTGGGTTTGATTATTGTAGGGTAGCCGCTAGGGGCAGCTGAGATCATCGGGCCAAGCGCTGTCCAGGCACAGGCAGGAGACGGGCTGTTTCCAGTCTACACAGACAAGACGGACAAAGGGATGGAGGGGGAACAAGGCACAGAGAGAGGGGAAGGGGACGGAGCCTCAGCCCGGTGTGTTAATCACTATGGATGCTGCCATGGTCTGGAATTTGTACGGCTTAGAAACGGGCCCTAGCGTGGGGCTCTCTCGAAAGGGCCATGGCCGGTGCACGGGAGGCGGAGGGAAGAGCGCCTGGCGGTTCGCGGGGCGCTTTGTGTAGGGTTACAGTTTCCAGGCGAGGGATTTCCTAGAAAAACAAGCACTTTGAATCCCCCAAGGCAGAAGGATGGGAGGGCCTGTCCAAGGAAGGGCTGAGCCTCCTCGTCTCAGTGACTTCAGGGGGGGATCCTGCCCCAGCTGTTTCAGAGGTCAGACAGCCCTCTTTCTGCCCCGACGCCCGTGTCCTCGCCCTTCCCTCCCTGCTAAAAAGCTTCTCTGAGCTGCTGCTCCTTCGGCGTGGGCACCATCTAAACCAGCCACAGGCTCACAGAGATACTTTTCACCCGGGGGCGCTTTACCAAGGGAGGCCAGTACAATTACCCCCATTTTACAGGGGGGAAACTGAGGCACAGACAGGGGACGTGACTTGTCCACAGTCACCCAGTGGATCAGTGGCAGAGATGGAAAATCCATGCCATAGCTAAGGAACTTGCTGTTACCTCTGGAGAGGAAAAGCCTCCGGTAGGTATCTTGTCTCAGATGTTCCCTGATTAACTAATCCTGGGTAGATGAATTCATTTCATTTCATTTGGACTGAGATCCCCTTCATAGGAGTCAGATTTTATTTTACTTTCCTGAGTTTTCAGCTGTTGTTCTCCCAAGTTGTCAAAGTAGCAAAGCGCCTGCAAACTCCCCCCTCCCCCCTCCCAGCTAGGCTTGTCCTAGGAGCGTGGAGGCAGCCAAGTCTGAGCAGTGCAGCTGTGCTGAGGTTCCTTCTGGTTCGTGAAGCAACGTGTCTCTCTTCACTAGGGCCGAGGCGAGGCTTGAGGGGGCTGGCTGGCGCGCAGAGTAGCAATTTCAGTACTGCCAACCCTGGCTGTTCCAGATTCACAAGTCCAGTTCCAAAAGTCCTGGGATTGGCTTAACAGTTATGACATTTTATCAAACGAAACATAAACTTGGGGGTTGGGTTTTTTGTTGTCTCTGGGGGCGGGAGTTGTTTTTTTAAATTTAGGGGTCATGTTTACAAGCTTTTCTCTGCAACCAGGAGGGCTAAAAACCTTTTCCAAATGAAAGCTGGGATTCTGCTGTAATCCCATGATTCCAGGAGCTGGGGCTTTAAGAAAAAGACCAGAGAGCATAAGACTCCTGATCAAAATGTGAACGTTGGCAACACGGCGTCGAGTTTCTAAGAGGCTTCTTGGTGCTGCTGACTATTTAGAGTTGTCCCTGTTTTCAGAAGCGTCTCTGTCATCTGAAAACTCAACCTCCCGCTCCACACACAACAGTCAGACTCAGCTTCCGGCTCCTCCGCCAGCACAGGCTGCCTCGTGCTCTGGCGTGCTAACTCCCTGATAGCCACGGGCATATTAATATTTGCTATATGATACAGCTGCCTGTTCGGCAATCAAAACACAGCCGGCATCACCATGGCAACTGTTTTCCTCGACTTCACTGACGCACCCTGTTAGTCCGGGCAAGTCCCAAGAACAGGCCTCCGATGACTAAGGAGGACGTAGTTTGCTCTCTAGCCCTAAACGCCTGTGTCTCCTTCCTCTCCCTGATGTCAGAAGGTGCTCCAGGGCTCACATTTCAGAAGTGTCAGAGCTGGGTCTCCGGTCAGGCAGGAGAGGCTTGTGGTTGTAGACGCAGAGGGCCCAGGTTTGATTGTGTGATGTTCAGGACGTACAGACAGAGAAATTAGAGAAAAACGTCAAATACTCTTGCTGGAAGGTTGCAATGTAACACATCCTGGTTAGGGTTAACCAACCCACAAACACACAAAACAGAGTGAGAGAAAACAGGCTTCTCCCTAAGGCAGCGAGGCACAAGTCATGCTACCTTGGTCTAGGATAGATCTTTGCAGACTAACCGCTGAAAGCCCCAGATCACCTGCCTCCCTATAGAGACCCAGAGGCTACAAGCTCTCCAGGAAAACCCCAGAGAATTTAAAGTGATGGCTTTCAATTTCAGTGCAGATTCCTGCTTCCACCCAGAGCTTTTAAACACAAACCAAACGCACTCAGGGACTAGCCAGAACTTCGTATTAGCCATGTTCCTAGTGCATCACTTCAGTCTCCTGTGCAGCCAGCACCTTGGTCACACTTTATCAACAATACAATGGGACGACGCACGTTCATCCCCATGCAAAGATCCGAACTCGCAATCGAACCATCGCAAGAGCTCACTGTGTTGGTTAGAGTCAGGAACGCCACCAGCTTTTCCGCCCCAAAATGCCGCCCCCACCCCCCCCCGAAGCGGCGGAAGGTCCCGCCGCTGAAATACCGCCGCGGTCGCCACCCCCCAAATCGCAGCGCCCTAGGCAACCGCCTAGGTGGCCTAATGGGTTGCGCCGGCCCTGGTTAGGGTTAGCTGTCTATCACGGTCACCTTTGAGAGGGCCCCAGCTTCCTCGGAAGCCGTCCAAAGTACAAGATTGAGGCAATGACAGGCTGTGTAATTCTCAGCCAAGGAAAAGGCAGGGTGCAAATGGAGCGGAGAGAATTCAGCTCTCTGGAGGGGCTGGGGAGGGGGTCGTTAGCCACAGAAAAGCTGTTGCAGTGAGGATGAATTTGCAGCTTGCCCGAATGCACCGTAGGACTCGGGTTACATATTGGTGGAATCAAGCGCAAAGGAAAATTTGCAGAGTGGCTTTTTTTTTTTTTTTTTTTTTTTCAAATTGAATTCCAAGTGTGACCCCTGCTTTCCTACTTTAGATATTACTCTGCAAACGTCCAGTCCTGCCCCCAGAGAGCCTAGTGTCTAACTGCTCGTTCTTTGCCTTCTTTAGATTCCCTTCGGGTGCCTTCCGCTTGAGACGGCAGATTAAAGAAAAGGTTTGTCGTGGCCCTTGGTGGAGAAGTCACCTCGAAGGCAAGGAGGAGACAACGCTCCCAGACTGAATATTACAGCAGGAAGCTGAAGCAATGTCTCAGGTCATACCCAGCCACGTGCTACGGGTTGGCCAGACGATACGTGTTGCATCCCAGGAAGAAAGCAGATGCTTACATCCAGCCGGGAGCCCCTGCTGCTCCAGCTTGACTACAAAATGTTCTGATTATTCAGCCGAGGGTTGGCTCAGCCAGCCTATAATGGCACAAACCAAAGCCCGTCTGCATGGACCTAACTCGCATGCCGTGTTCACGCGTGTGGCCTCTCCCACCCCCGGGAAAGAGCATCAGGTTGCCTCTTTGGAAAGAGCCAGTCCCACACATCAGCCAGAGGGCGAAGAGGAGACCGAGGGGACTCCCGAGGCTAGTCCAGTGTCTCCGACCCTGGATGTGTCGATAGAAAACCTGAACCAACTGATCCTAGAAATCGACCCGACCTTTCAGCCCCTCCTGCTCAAACCAGACAGCAGCAAGAGGTACACTGCCCAACCCACGTCTCCTGGCAACGCGGCTGTGACCGAGAAACCAGACCCCGATTCGTTAGGTGAGGTAAAGGTCGTCAACGTGCAGCGGAGCCAGCGCAGGGCGCGCTCAGCCCTAGCAAAGTAGCATGAAAGTCCCAGAGCGTTTCCGTGCATTGCACGTGCCACGTGCAATCCCAGAGAATTCACCCCGTGCAGCGGGCAGGCACAAGTCCTCAAAAAGGGCACTGGTGAAACGTAATTTTACCCATAGTACAGCCAGGGTTTGGATGTGATTTTTCTTGCCTATCACATCAGGGGCAGGCAAGTTGATTTTGTGGCTGGGCTGGCAAGTTTTCTCTCTGACTTCTGTGGCCCCCCCATCACCATAGTGTCCGAGGCCACTTTCAATCTGTAATGTATTTAACCTCATAGACCCTCTGTGCTGCAGGGCAGAGCTGTTCTCCCCATTTCACAGCTGGGAAACTGAGGCACAGATAGGCTTGGTGACTTACGGGGGTTAGTGGGGGAGCTAATGGCTTACGGTCACCTGGCTGGAGTTAAAGCCAGGGAGGTGTGTGGCTTAATGAGGGATTAACGGGGAAGGCAGGCGCTCAGAAGTAAGGCGCAGGGTGTGAGTGACTTAGCAGAGAGGTCAGAGCACCCCGAGCCTGCAGCGCGCGGCCTCAGGAGAGCGTGTGTGAGGTTTGTTTGTCCGGCAGTTTCTCTCAGGGGTAACTGCCCTCCGAGGGAGGCTAGTTAAGGTGCTGAGATGGCCCCGGGGCTCTGGGTTGAGTTCGCAGCCTTGCCACAGAATCCCAGTGTGACCCTGGGCCAGTCTCCTAGGCCCGAGTTTTCAGTGGAGCTCCGCTCTCATTTAGGCCCCCAAAGGAGTGGCTGGACTTTCAGCAGAGCCCCATGTGCCAGGCGCAGAGCGAGCGCCTTCGAAAGTCTGTCTCCAGCTGTGAGAGCGAATCCCACCCAAGGCTTAGCCACTGGGCCCTGCGCAGAGCCGGGTTCGCTGACACGCTGGTGAACCCACCGTCACTACCACGGCGGCCTGTCTCTACAGCCGTGGAATTGTTCCTAAAAAACTCTAGTGTGTGTGTGTGTGTGTGTGCGTCTTCTGTGCCTCAGTTTCCCCATCTGTAAAATGCAGCTAACCGCACTGCTCTGCTTTGCCGGGGTGCGGTGAGGCTAACCCCTTCACTGCTTGGGAGGCACTCAGATAGCGCCGGGCTGGCAATGCCATAAGGGGGCAGGTGAATGAGCTGGAGCAGGGGCATATCGATAAGGAACGACGGGGAGCGGCTGTGAATGGTGTTCCTTTGCAACACGTTCCCCTGGGTTCTTGCTGCGAATTCCTTTGCAAGGAAGAGAGTCGAGGGGGGACTGATGGCGGAGAGTGGCTTGCACAAAGTAGCGATGTTGAGTGAAGACTTTTAGGGATGCAGTGGTCCCTGAGAAATCATTTCTGTAAAGGCCCTGGATACGCCCGCGGGTTTTCCGTTGTCGAATGGAAATCATGGTGTGTGCGTTTGAACCTTCCACTCAGGGAGAGTTTGCATAATCCACCCTGTGTTCATGGGAGAGATTCGTGGCTGATGCGAATTCTCTCTCGTACGTAGTGGTTGAGAATGTTAGACTGGCCCTCTCAGCCCCGCCTAGCATGTGGCATTGGTCAGTCAGGCTGTTGTTTTGAAGTCACACCTGCTGCTTCTTGGTGCCAAAAAATTAGCCAGGAACATGAGCTAATATTAAACCCGTCTGATAGGCAAGAGCTTCAAGATAGCAGGCAAACAGCTGGATTAAAGTGATGACCCGGAAACAGCCAATTATTTCTCCTAACAGGGCCATTCTGAGTTACAATCTTTCCTTTCTTTTTCCTTTGGAGGGAGACCTCCCGGACACAGCGTCTCCAGCCAGGAGCTGGTCGCAAGGGCTCTGAACGCTAATGAGCCGGCACTGGGACAAACTGGTGACAGAGCCCTGGCCAGGACTGTCTTTGATAGGGTGATTGCCGCTTTTTAGTAATAGCGAGGAGGGGAGCGTCTGGGGAAAGGTTGAGGCGTGAGAGAGAACTGCTGTGGTTTTATTTTTAGTCGGGGTTTCTCTAAAGGATTTGACAAGCTTCCAGCAGATCCCCCTAGCCCTGTGGCTCTGGCGGGCTGCAGCACCTTTCATGTTCCCCGGCTGAAGTTCCTCGCCCACTAGGCAGCGTTCTCGGTTAGACCTGAGTTGCAATGGCGGAGTCAGATCAGCCCAGCCCACGTGGGCCACAGGGCTGCTGTTCTCCGCTGCAGCAGGCCTGGCGTTGCTGCGTCCAGGTGAAAACCTTGTGGGCTCTGATGTGCTGTATGGGGCTGTTGATCCAGCTCCCTTTTGCGTGTTTATCTAAGCACAGCCTGTTTTATTTTAAAATTGGTTTCTCAACTGTAGACAGATTCACCAGCCCAATTCAACTGAACGTCTGCCTGTGCTTTGCCTAGGGGCCTGGCACCCAGAAGGCAACCAAAGAGTACCTTTTGTGCGGACTTGTCCTAGAACCTGATGCCTTCGAGGCACTGTTGTTTCTTACAAGAAGCAGTGACTGCAGTCTTTGGCAATTTGCCGTCCTCCCGGAGTCAGCTACTCACTAACCACACGCTATAAGACAGCAACCAGGCCTGTCAAATGAATGACAAGGAAACTCAAAACTTTTAAGAGCATTTTTTTTATTACAGAAGCAAAAAAATATTCCATCCTACTGATGCCTTTAAAAGTAGCGCAAGGAACCCTCCCGGCTTCAAAGGCATGACGAGATCCAGCGGCTGGGAGCGGAAGCTAGACACACTCAGGCTAGATACACGGTGCACCGTTTTAACGGGGCAGGTGATTTACGACTGGAACAACTCCCCCCGGGGCACAGTGGATTCGCCGTCGCTCCAAGTCTTTAAATCAAGCCTGGGCGTCTCTGTCTAAAAGCTGCTGTAGTCAGCCAGAGGCTGTGGGCTTGATGCGGGACCGGCTGGTGAAATCTGGCCTGTGCTGTGCAGAGCTCAGAAGATCATACCAGTCCCTCCGGCCTTAGAGTCTAGAAATCTCGGACTACTTGGAGTGGAGGTTCACGCACTGGCTCTGACTCCACTGCAATGTACAGTTCTTGTACATCCAGGGCTCTCTTTCCTGTGCTCTGCCCCACAGCTGAGTCGGGCGCATGTCTCTGCTGTGGTATCTGCCTTTCAAAAGCAGGAAAGAGCCCAGAGAGCTGAGGGAGCGAGCAGTCCCAGCCCCCTCTTTGCCGAGCGCCATCACCCACCAGGCTAGCTCCCATTGAAAACTAAACCGGGCCGGGCTGGTGAAATGAAAGCAGCCCTCGTTCAGGAACAAGGGGCTCCGGCAGAGATCACACCATTGTAACTCAGCACACAAGGACCGTGCACTGCCCCCTAGCATGGGGCACTTCTCAGTGAGGATCTCAAAGCAAGTTACAGACATTGACTAATTGAGGGTCACGATCCCCCTTGCCTGTGAGCTCTTTTGATCCCTGGTTACGATGGGTAAACTAAGGGACCGAGCGGTTAAATGATGATGTGCTAAAAGTCAGACGAGGCAGTGGTAGACCTGGGCATGGAACCCAGGAACCCCATCTCCTAGTCCCCCCTGCTCTAACCACTAGACCCTCTGCTCCCCTCCCAGAGCCAGGAATAGAACCCGGGATTCCACTCTTAACTTCCAGAGCAAGAAAGCCGGTTCGTGTGAGTGCAGAAATCTACTTTTTACTGTTAGGCTTTCTTAGATCTGCTTAGAAACAAACCTTTCCCCTTCACAAGGGTGTGGCCAGACACAGCAATATACCAATCCGTACGTGTTCTCTTGGGGGTGTCCCATGAGCCCTGAAAGAGAGGGAGAGCCGTTCTGGGAGGGACACTGGGGTGCACATACTTGAGAGATGTTGAATCGCCTTAAGAGCTGCTTTGGGAACCAAAGGACTCCTGCCCAAACTGGGACAACGGAATCGACCGAGCTGTTCCCCTGCCCCAGGCTCTGGCTGCTTTTGCTGCAGGAATGCTCAGCCCATGAGCTGATCAGCTAGGCATGTGCAGCTTCGCTCTGCACACCAATGGCTCCGCGCCGGTTCTGGGCATGGTTACCAATGCTCCAAGCATCCAGCCACGCCTGAGAAATACACCCTGTGCACACGGCCAAGCACGGGGCCTGTGCCCCAGGTGAGCTGTAAGCGGTACGCAGGAGCCAGAAAGCCCATCCCGCCTCTCACGCCCTTTGTCCGTGAGTCTGATGTGATCACTCACTTGGGAGTAGCCAGACGTTTTTTTCTTTAGTCAGGTACAAACAGAACAGCTGCTTAAGGAAGACAAATAGAAGCATCCGCCCTTTGCTACAGGCATCAACATGTAATCATCACAAGGGGCTCTGCGCTCTCCGAGATGACCGTGCATAACCCTGCCTTCCTGGGGGCTGCTCTCCTTAGGCTGGGGGCGGGGCATTCCGGCTGGAGTTAGAAGCGAAGTGTCACCATTTCAGAGAGGGGAGCTAGGAATCTGCTTCTGGGAGCTGCAATGCAAGGCCTGGCCTTGTGACGTGGGAAAAAGGGGCTCCTCAAAACCTTGGCAGGAAGCGGCTCTGTAACGTTCCCTGTTCCTTGGCTAATGGCCACACAACACCTGCAGCCCCAGGGGGTCTATAAAGAAGGGAATTAACCACAGCCCAGGTCTAATGAAGCGTGGAGGTTGCATCTAAGCACTAGCGCTGAAGAGCACCGTTGTGGGGCTTGCGTGGGGCACGGGGGGTTGTTTGAAATTCCCATCAAACACAAGCTCTCTTTGCACTTGCAATTGTCGGTTGCGCTCACGGCCAGGGACCGTGTCACCTTCGGTGTGAACGCAGGGCCTGATCCAGATTGACTCCGCGAGGTGCGGTCACTATGAGGCGAAGGTTCCAAAAGCTACCTAAGGGATTTGGGGGCCCAGTAAATGGGAACTGTGCATCAAAATCCCCTAGGTGGTTTGGAAACTGCAGCCTAAATCCATAATAATTCTCCTCCTAGGTTTGGCTGATGAACCTGCCCAAATACCTTATTGTTAACTCCTCCCGTTTTGTTTCCAGAGATCAAGTACATCGAAATGACCCCTGCCCGAGCCAAGAGCCACGAATCCATGCAAGGCTCGGCCAGTCCTTGCGTCACTCCGCTCTCCATGTCACCCCAAGGCAGCTGCTTCCTGCTAGCCCGGGACAACTGCACCCCGAACGGCAGTCTTGTCTTCTCAAGCCCCTCCGGGCCTGACAGCAACCGGGCAGCTCCTCAAAATCAGCCACCCACTGGGAGCTCCCCCCAGACCTGCTACAGAGTGTCTGAATGTGTGTCCATCCCACAGCGTGGTCAGAAGGATTGCATCTCCTATGGGCCAAATACTCTCCTGGCCACCTCTCCCGGCCTGGAGAGTTTGCGGAAGGCTTTGTACATTGGGCGGGCTCCGCAGAGAACCAGCAGGGTCTCCGTGCTCTCCACGAGCCCGGGATCAGACACCAGTTACATGCTTGGAAGGTAAATCTGCCTTTGTGATGTCTGGGCATTCAGCGGCTCGGGTGTATTTCCGCAGAGAACGAGCCATGGCAGAGAGTTTCTCCACCTTTATGGAGATGGCCCCGTTCAGAAGCCAGGTGGGTGGGGATGGGCAGTAAGCTCTTGGGGGATTCAGAGCCGAATATGCCACCAAAGAGTAGTGCTGCATTCTCCTGGGCAACAGCAGATGCCCTAATGCTCACCAGTGCCCCCATCCCGCCCTTCGCGGGAGAAGACTGGAGAGTGGGAGCAGAGGAAAGGACAGAAGAGAGAGCTGACTTTATTTCCCCCTGGGGTGGAAGTGAGCTTTCATGCTGTGATTTGATGTCACAGGAGCCAGGCAAGGTCCCCCCCCCCACCCCCAGGCAACCTCTATCTAGCTTGCTGCACAGTGCGTCAGCTGGAGAACAAGCCCTCCAATTTCCCTGTACCTTCTGCTTTTCTTCTGCAGCAGCACCCAGTCGCTTCTCAACGATGACTCCGACTCTTACCAACCTGCCCACAGATCAGCGGAAAGCCCCTTATCCGTCGGCTCCTTCGGCAGCCCTTGTCTCGCCTCCCCCGGCATTCAAGTCGATCGTTTTGGAGATGCCTTTAGCCCGGGTTCCAATTCCAACAAAGTGAACAACTCTTCTTCCCTGCCACTCCAGAAGGGACATGCCAACAGCTGTCCCCCGTCCATTGTTAACTCCATGGCTGATATCCCCATACTGCTGGTCAACGGATGTCTGGAACGTGGCGAGACGTCTCCCAGGATGGGCAAAGACTTCCAGCGTTCCGTCAAGCAGACAATTCCACCCAATTCCAGCTCCTCCTCAGGGATAAACAGCTTGAATAAGACCTCTTCTGAAACATCTCTCTCCTTCTCCTCGGCCGGTAAGTTGTGCCTGTTTTGAGTTGGAACCACTCTCTGTTTCAGAGCGAAGTTATCCAACACAGAGAATCCCACTAGGTTACCGAGGTGGAAAGACAGGATGAAACTGGAGATTGTGTTTCCACTTCCAATCAAGCTTTCATTTATAAATGGTTAATAAGACACTTATAGATATTTTAGATATGATAAGTTGTGTCCTTGAGGGTGATAACCCCGTCATCAGAGGTGTTAGAGATGGTTATAAGTCATGGTTGTAAGAACGTGTTGGACTCTCTAAAGATCTAGAATGATTGATTGATCATTTATTGAAACATCTAGTCATCATTTTTAACCCTTCATAAATTGGAACCCCACTATAAAGTGTGACCAAGATGGCATATAAATGAAGACTCTCTCCAGCAGAAAATTGTGTGCAGAAATGTCCAGGAATTGTTCATTACAAAAGGGTCAGGGTGTTAAAAACATCTGGTAACGATGAGGTTCCATACAATTATAGGGTCCCATCCTCCGCTCGTGTGACCAGGGTAGTTCCAATGAAGCAGATGGACCTTTGCTTATTTACACTGGCTGAGAATGTGACCCATAATGTTTTAATTTCATCCTTATTTCAGTGCTAAGACTTTTTTGCCCCCATTTGTTTTTGGAGGCCATCTAAAGATATCAAAAGTTTGGGAAACACAAGGTTCCTAGTTCAAGAGTAAACAACTGGGCCATTGTTCTCTGGAATAGTTTACGGGGGCAGCGCCTGACGGAGACTCTTCCTCTGGGTTCTCATGGGAAAGAAAAGAGGGATGTCTTTCCACATAGCGCTCTTGACTTCAGTGAAGCTGGGATGATACACACCAGCTGAGGAGCTGGCCTGTTATCTTTCTGATCTTGACTGTGGTTTGCCAAGAAGATAATGAAGTGGAGAGTGAATTATGCTGGGAACCGGAGAGGAAGTTCTAATTGAAAGACTTGAGCAAACATTTAAACCCAAGCTCAGTTAAAAGAGAAACAGTCTTTGTTAGGGTTCTTCTCCCCTTAAAGATGCCAGGCAAGAGAATCCCTGGGATCTAAATACCTATAACACATGCCTGTGCCTCTCTGCAAAGAAAGAGGTTCGTGTCATGTGCCATGCATGAGGGAATGCCATTGTCTCTTGCAGGTCCCTCCAGAGATGGTGAGCCAACCATGAAGTTTGTGATGGACACGTCAAAATACTGGTTCAAGCCAAGCATTACAAGGGACCAAGGTAAAAGGAGAGGAGACATTGCTAGGCCTATCCCATTCCCAAATCTACCCTTCTGCATAGCTCTTGGAGAGCTGCTCATCTGATGGGGTGGCAGAGGACCAGCAGAAGCTCTATGCATCACTTAGGTCCCATAGTGACTTATTTCCTAATTGCATCCTAACCCAATAAAAGCTGGTGTTACAGAAGTGGAAGAGGCACTCGCCAGTCTAGAGATGATGCTCAGGAAACATCAGGTCTTCCCTCTGTCTGTGCTGTCCGAGTTGAGGAGAATACGCTCCCCTCTCTAATGATCAGCTGAGTCAACTTGATTTTGGAAAGGGCCGCCTGTATTTTTCAATTCCCAGGATAAGGATCCTGGCTGAAGTTGAATGCTTCTTGAATCACCCCTGTGCAGTGACACCATTCTGGTCAGGTCTTCTGCAAGGACAGAGCCTGGACCTCTGAATTTAAAAGCTCAATGAGGCTCTACTGCCTGAGGCAACTGCTAAAGAAGCAGGTCCATTAGTTCGGAGGACCTAACATTAGCAGTCTCGTTAAATGGGTATATGTGGTCTAGCCACTAAAGGGAGACAAAGCACCATACTGGTAGCATGGGTTGCAGATGCATGAAGAAAATACTAGTATGCACCCTGAAGCCCACCCCGCTGCATGTCACTGCCCCCCGGGGATGGTTACAGCGCTAGACAGAGGGAATGCTGAGTTCAGAAATGCTGAAATGCCGCCTGTGTTGCATGGGTAACCCTCTCCTGTGTGCCTTCAGCAATCCAACTTCTGAAGGAGGCGGAACCAGGCGCTTTCCTCATGCGGGACAGCACGTCGTACCGCGGGTCGTTTGGGCTGGCGATGAAGGTTCTCAGCTCACCATCCGGCTGCAAGACAGGTACAGAGAGGCCCCTTAAGAACATAGCGCTAAACTCCCCAGGAGAATCGTATACGCCAGGCTCAGCAGTTTGTAACGGAGCCAATAGGCAGTGAGAGTTTTGCTCGATTAAGGACCCCCGAGTTTGGATCTTTGTGTAAAATTCACCCTGATGGGTCAGCACAAGGGCCACACATCACTTGAAACCTCAAAGTAAGGCTGCAGGGGGATGTAAGGGTCAGTGCCTAATTGCCTTGGGGTGGCGTAGAAGCACAATTGAAATGGCATTTTGAAAATCCCACCCTGCAGGTAGAGCTGAACTAAAGGGTGTCGTGCAATTACAGCCCAGCCCAGAGGCATGCAGGGAAAGTGGAGGGTCAAAAACATGGTGGGCAGTAACACTGGAGATTGTGGTAGAGCCTCTCTTGTATTTTGCTTGAAGGTGATGACAGCAGCGACCAGGTCCGACACTTCCTCATTGAGTCATCTGCCAAAGGAGTGCACCTTAAAGGGGCCAGCGAGGAGCCCTACTTTGGTAAGGATATTACTGTCGTGGAGCGGAAGTTACAGGAGTGTATTACGTGTATTACGGTAGCTCCGGGCCCCTGATCACATTTGTGCCTGGTGCTGTACAAGTAAGCAACAAGAAGCAGCTTAAATGCCTGTTGCACACACTTCCCAGCGTGTGTCGCATGACCAGTCAGAGCTGTAAATACAATGGGTAAAAAACATTAGACCAAGGCCACCGTCTTCACTCAGGCCAGCTGAGATGAGGGGGAGGGTGGTGGAAGAGCGGGGGAGCTGGTGGGGTCTCTTGTCCCTGCCGTCCTGTAAGCCCTCTCGCTGTCTCTGTTGCAGGGAGCCTGTCTGCCTTCGTCTACCAGCACGCCATGACAGCACTAGCCTTGCCCTGCAAGCTGGCCATCCCCACACAAGGTACGGGTCCGACTTGGAGGAGACCAGCAGGAAGAAATGCTGGGAGTTAGCGACGGGGGTGGGGGGCGGCTAGGTGGACATTGCGGACACGTCTGGACTTCACAGCTACGCCCCCGTTCCAGCAAAACCGGAGTTTGGAAGGGGGCCTGCTCACGGGCACACGTAGGGCATGGGGGATGCATCAGTGGGAACAGGGGACAGCACTGGTAGGTGGGGACGGGAGTCAGGGAGAGGCATGAATGGTTGGCAGCTGTAAGTGCCGCTGTGGTGATGGGTGAGGAGCAAAACTGGCCAATACCTCCCCGGTTGTGGGCAGAGCAGACGACGTACGTTTTGCCCTGTGGACACGGTTTCTGAATCCTGTGCAGCGATACCAGCACGCTGGCTGCAGTTGCTAAACCCAGAGCGAGAGAGAGGTGCGAGCAGCCTCTGCAGCAGTCCAAGGGGTTGGGGTGCACATAAGCCCGTGGAGAGACCCGTGGGCTGGGCAGAGGGCTCTGGAGAGCTGGCCGGAAAGGCGGAGCAGAGTGGACGAACGAGGAGGGGTCAGATCATAGAGGTGGACGGGGGACACAGACACGAAGGGCTTGGAAGAGGAGGAGAGGGATGGTGGGGGATGTCCCTGGATCCCTGAATAGATGTGGCTTATTCACAGCGGGTGAAATTCACCCGTGTGCAGAGACCCTAAGACTTAACTGGTTCCTGGGCCCTGTGTCCCCTGAACAGAGGTGAGTTTCACCCCTGGCCAAGCGTTGATTTCAGAGCTGCTTGCTCTCCCCACGCCTCACGGTTCTGTTTGTTGCTTGCACAGATTTTGCTGGTGGAGAAAATAGCTCTGAGACCCCCCTGGAATCTGCAATTTCTGCAATGAAGAAAACTGCTGGTGAGCAAAGGAAAGAAACCAGGTTTCTTCTGGGCTTTATTTGCTGGAGGGACAACCTGTCGCCATCCTCCAGGGCTTTGGACTTCACCCCGCGCGGAGTGATTTCACTTTTAACCAGGGCCGGCTCCAGGCACCAGCTTGGCAAGCAGGTGCTTGGGGCGGCCACTCCGGAGAAGGGCGGCAGGTCCAGCTATTCGGCGGCAATTCGGCGGACGGTCCCTCACTCCCGCTCGGAGCGAAGGACCTTCCGCCGAATTGCCGCCGCAGATCGCGATCGCGGCTTTTTTTTTTTTTTTGGCTGCTTGGGGCAGCCAAAACCCTGGAGCTGGCCCTGCTTTTAACACACCCGACACTGAGATATTTTTTTCACACTTGTGACAAATTCTGACACAAGTCACAGAAGCAGCCGAGGGGCAGCTGACATGACCAGGACCCGTAGCTTGGGGGAGTGGGAGGGGAGCGGTGTTGCCAGTTCGCACGATTTTATCCCAAGTCGTGTGGTACCTGGTGTTTTTCTTGCAGCCCTAATTCCAGGAGTCAGGTGACTTGTTTTAATGCAAGCTGAGATTCTCAGGCAAAGGCAGTAGCTAGCTCTCATGATTGAGAAACGTTTGAAAATGTGACTCCCAACCGCTCAAACCTCCAAAGGCGAAGGAAAAGAACCCGACAGTTGTTACATTATAAAATCTCCTGATTTTTTAAGCCAATCTCCTGATTTTCATGGCCCGACTAATGATTTCTGAACACCTGGGATTTGGCGGTCCTGGGGTAGTGTCATTGTGGCTGCTTTGAGCCGCAGAGTAGACAAGGCTAGCAGGATATAAAGGCCATTCTCCTGTCCTGAGTGTGCAGTCAGTAATGGGTGCACTGCGGGTGAAAGCACAGGATCAGGGAGAGAAATGTAGCATAATTATTGGTCTGACTGTAGTGCCATGGGCAGGGGCCCCAGTGTGCTAGGAGCTGTACAAACACAGAACAAAGCGCTGGTCCCCTACAGCGCCCTGATCGCTCTTCAAAGCCGGCGGGAGGGGGCCGCAGACCCAGCGTGGCGCTGACCTGGGTTTTGTGCTGTTCCCTCGCAGCCTGCAACGTCTTGTACCTCAACTCGGTGAGCGTGGAGACGCTGACCGGCGCCTCAGCGGTTCAGAAAGCCGTCTCCTCCACCTTCGAACTGGAGACGCCGCCCACGCCCACCATCGTTCACTTCAAAGTGACCGAGCAAGGAATAACCCTGACCGACGTCCAGAGAAAGTAAGGATGCTCCTTTGGGACGGGCCTGCTGAGATGCTGGCGTTAGATTTCTGGGGCGGTGCTTATAACAGCGCAGCTGTGGATTGGTCAGGGCTGGCAGAGTGACTAGATTCCCGCGTGAATGGGGACAGGGCTCCATAAAACCTCCTTATCTTAATCCTGAATTCTCTCTCCTAAATGGGACCAAAGTCTCTTCCCAGTTACAATGTTGCAAGCCCCGTGTAAATTACACATTAATCCCGTCTGTCATTGGAGGCGTAACCCCCAGGCTGCATTTGACCCATTACGTTGAATAGTATAGGACATGATTCCACTTTGAGCACAGCCACTGTAGTGCCACTGGGGAGCTAGAACTGGGCGCTAAATTCACGTCACTGGTCAGCCGAGATGGATCAGAACCCAGCCTTAGGCACCGAAGGGCTTGTCGGCTCACCAAGAGGGGTTTGATTTTGCAGAAGTGTATTTCCCCCCATTGAGCTATCCAGGCACCGCCTCTTTTAAAGCCTTCTCTTCTTCTTCTTCCCTTCTGCAGGGTGTTTTTCCGACGGCACTATCCCCTCGCTGCCCTCAGCTTCTGTAGCATGGACCCTGAGAACAGAAAGTAAGTTGCAACCAACTGCTCTGCAAGTCGGGGCAGTGAAGTTATTCAGGGAGCAGGCTGGGTGCTGTAGTGGTCATTTGACCCTCGATGGAAAATAACTGCCATGTGGGCGCAGGATGGGACCAAGGACTGGCCCTGAGTCGAATGTCAGAATTGAAAGAACTGATCAAAATTCCAGATTTTCAGAAAAGACTAAGCTTTTTCCCCCAGTAAAAGTAACAGTTTTCTAGTTACACAGTAATTATACGCAGCTAATAACATTCAATATCTGGATTTCTCTTGAGAGTTTCTTCATCTCTTTTCTTTCAGGTGGCAAAAGTACTGCAAGTCTTCAAGGTAAGCCTCGGCCAAAGAAACCTCCCGAAAACGCAGGAGGAAAGTGGCTTTAGTTACGGGGTTCTGGGTATTTAAACAGACACATTTCAAACAGCAGCTTAAACTTAAAAATTAAAACCCCAGTGATCAGAGGAGAAACGAAATTTACAGATTTAGGAGAATTCACCAGTGCTCTGTAACAAAACCCTTCCGGAATGGAAGGGGGATACAAGTGCTACCCATAGAGAGCCAAGCTTTGTAAGATCTCAGTGATAGCTACAGCTGTCCCTCTCATGGGGGTGAATTTCACCCTAAGTGGAAAGAGCCCAGCAAATCTGTCCAGTCCCTAATCCTCCCCCCAAGTGTTCTCAGTACTCAGGAAGTGAGTTCCCCAGGACTCTACTTTGTGTCCCAGGAATGTTCCATAGTCAGGAGGGTGACGGCGAGAAGCACTACCGCAGTGTGATTTTTCCTCGGGAACGGGCCAGGTGGGATGGCTAGTTCGCTCTGCGGCTAGTTTCAGCTTGTTCTCTTCCATTTCTGAACGCAGGCTAACTAGGCCTTTTTTTATTTTTTTTTTGGTCTCTCTCGTTCCCAAAGGATCTTTGGCTTTGTCGCCAAAAGCCAAATGGATGCCGAGAATCTCTGTCATCTCTTTGCCGAGTACGACACTGTGCAGCCGGCTTCTCTCGTCATTGACTTTCTCAGCAAACTCCTCCCAGAGCAGTAGCTGATGCAGACCTATGCAGATGCCGTTGCTGCCAGTACCTGGATGCCGCTTCCTACCGTTCTGTTGCTACTTTGTTGCATTTTGGCAACTGCTCCTATTTATAACTTTTGTTACGTACTTTGATGTCCGGAGTTTCAGAGGAAGGTTTTACGCTCCCTGCTCAGTCCTGGGAGGCGCTGATGGGATCAGATCTCATTCAAGATCTCTGATGAGGAATCACATGGAAATGCCGAATGCCTTGCATGTATATATCGCAGCCTGCAGGAAGCCACGGCGGGTCAGATGGTGGATGAGTGTGTGAGGGGCTGGATTTGCCTTGCAAAGTTATTTGCTCACTCATCGGGGGTGAGTCATTTTGTCCTTTAACAGGCAGGGAAAATATTGGGGCCAAGATTTTTGATAGTGATGCCTTGATTTCTGGGTGCCCAATTTGAGACCCTTAAAGGGCTCTGAGCTCCCACCCTCCAAAAGTCCGGGTTAGCACCGCCCGACCTCACAGATGTCTTGTGAGGATAAACGGTGCCCTGCTACAATGGTACCAGGGGCCAGGCGAGGACCTTCCGTAGACCGATAGGCCCTTCTCAGTAGCCTCCAAGTGGATTCTGCAAATCAAGGCACCAGTGATCACAAGCTGCTTCTGAAAAAACTTGGCTCCCTACATGTTTGTGTCTGAAATGTTGGGCAAAGCAGATTTTTTTTGGCCAGGGCTGGTAAATTTTTGTGCCATTTTTGCTGGATTAGCCTAGATCGAAATATCCAGATCATGACGAGCGGAGAAATAAACACTATTTTCATGACAGTAAATGTATTGGCTTTTTGGAGGAGACTGGGCCAGATCCTCAGCGGATGTAAATTGGCGGCGCCTCCTTCTGGGGCGCTCCACGTGCTGAAGGAAGCAGGTGACTTCAGTAGGTAAGAGGCTCAATTAGGGGCAAGGCTTGGGGCAGCAGGGTCTAGTGGTTAAAGCCCTGGACTGGGACTCTGGAGGCTTGGGTTCTACTCCTGGCAGCCAATGACCTGACCTGCTGTGTGACCGTAGGCAAGTTCCTCCACCGCTCTGTGCCTCAGTTTCCCCTCCTGCTCTTTGTCTGTCTTTGCTATAATGGCAGTGCCCAAAAGGCGCCCGCTGGGCCTTGGGGCCCCCATTGCGCTGCAGGGCGACCTCTCGCTCTGTACTGCACTCAGCACAAGGAGGCCCCAGACCCAGTGCATCACATTAATGTCTAGCCGAGTCAGATGCAAACGAGTATAAAACGAGGCAGGAGCCTTAAAACTCCAGGGGAAGTCGTTCTTGAACCCGTGCACTCATTTCTATGTAACAGCGGGGGGGGGGGGGGGTATTCTGAGCTTAGACTTTCAGTGAAGATATATTATGAAATAGAATCCACTAGATCTGTTGTTTTGCAAGAGTTCAAAGGGCTCCATTCTGGCCGTGTGATCCATTGCTCGGGACTCTCCGGTCGCTGAGTGGAGAGGCTAGGGAACGGATTCCCTCTCGTTCCGATTCATTGGGAGCTGCAAAACAGGGCATCCAACGCTGGTCTCCTGAGCCCGCACTGAGCACCCCTCGCCACTGGCCCCCCAGACCTCCAGCCTCGCCCGGAACTGGGGCTGACCTGGTGCCTAGCCCGTCTGCTGTTTCTCTGCACAGGCTTGAATTTCACCCGAGGGGAATAACGAGTCAAGGGGATAATTCCCTACAAAAGCTCCATTGTCGTCTGTTCCCCAAATGAGTCTCTTCTGAGGCCAGGCCACGTGGCCGTCCCAACCTGGCCTTTTGGTGCGGAGGCGCTTTCTGCCGAGTCTATAACACGTAATAACAATGCCTGCTGGGTCGCCGGCCTCTCCGCTGAGGGGGTTTACACGGGAGCCAATTAGCACCAACTGCAAATTCCTCCAGACTTTCTTTTTTCGTTGTTGCAAACAAATAAAGAGCCACACGCAGCCAGAGTCCGCAGTTGGAGTCCAGCGCTGAGGGATGAGCCAGTTTAGAACACCAGGGGGCGCCAGCGAGTCAGCTTTGATCTCCGGCCCCTTTTGCACATCTTCTGGGAGTTATAAAGACGTAGGAACGTCTGTCTGGCAGCTTTGCTGGTTATTGTAATGCTGTTTTGATTAAACAAAATTTAATCACTTCTGCGACTTTCAGTCCTCTGCGCCTGGCCTCTAAGAGCCTGGCCTCCGGGACTGTGATTTCTGTTATGCAATCTGTGAACAAGCAATGCTTTAATTCATTGCATTTATTACAGTGCATTCCAGGAAAACCTATGTATAATGGCAAAGGGAATATGAAGATTCAAGTGCTCTGGCTTGCCAAATGAGAGCACTAGGAGCACTTGCTGCTTTCCTTTTTCTTTTTAGAAAATAAAATATGCAAAAATTCCCCGAGAAAATCTGATTCCCACCCCCACCCTCACCCTCCACTTTTCAGTCCGAGCTGCTGAAAACTAGGCCAAGTTTGCAAAACTCCTCGGTGGTGGTGGTGGTGTTTGCTTTTACTTTTCAAACCCAAACCATTTTGGAGCAGGGAAAACGGCCAATTGTCAAGCCAAATCCTTGACATTTTTGCCTTTGGAATGTTTGTGTCCATGAAGAGCCCTTTGCTCATGAAATCCAGCTGAAGTTTCAGGTCAGACCAATCCAAACGCTCCAAGGGAAACTCAGCCCAAACCACCTGGATTCAGGAAGAAAGCAGCCAGCAAGTCTCCAAGCGCCTCCTGGTTTCCATAACTTGGCCCAGGCTTCTTGGAAGCTCAGCTCTTGGTGGAGGTTCTTCGCTTTCGTTCCAGCCATTTTGTAGCAAGGCCTGATCCTTGATTTTCCTGGTTTGTGGTTTTATGACCACAGCTCCCTGCAGCAGCCCTAGCAAATGCCTCATGTCATCACTAGCGCTCTGCTTTGGAGTTCAGCTAGTGACTGATCTTTTAAAGGGCAAACACTCCATGCCCCTCAATGCTCCGAAAAGTCACGGCCCCGGCTACGTTACAAACGTCTGACGGGATAATGATGTCAGCACTCAGGGGTGTGGAAAATCCAATCCCTGAGTGACGTGGTTGTACCCACTGTCGAGGGTGCTGTGTCAATGGGAGAGCTGTAGGGGGCGGTCGCTGTCTCCCCCTGTCGCCGTAGCGCTGTCTGAGTCAGCACAACGGCGTCTCTCGGGGGGGGGGGATTTTCCACACGTAGTTACACCGACACACGGGTGTAGCGTAGCCCTGGGCTCAGGGAGGCGGAGTCCCTGCACCCATGGGAGACGCTCGCCTGTCGGCGTAGGCTGCACCTTCGCTAAGCGCTAGAGTGGTGCAGCTACTCTGGGGCAGCGCTGTCAGTGTAGACAGAGACTTCTCCACTGAGTGACATTAACAAGAAGGAGCCGGGAGCAACCAGCCCCTGGGAGCTGCAGCGGAAGGTTCTCATTGGGGGCTGGAGACTAGGGTGACCAGATGTCCATGGTACACCCACATCTTGAATATAGCGTGCAATTCTGGTTGCCCCATTTCAAAAAAGAGAGATTAGAATTGGAAAAAGTACAGAGAAGGGCAACAAAAATGACGAGGGGTCTGGAACGGCTTCCTTAGGGGGAGAGATTAAAAAGACTGGGGCTGTTCAGCTTGGAAAAGAGACGACTGAAGGGGGGATATCACAGAGGTCTATAAAGCCATGACTGGTGTGGAGAAAGTGAACAGGGAAATGTTATTTACCCCTCCACATAACAGGAGAATCAGGGGTCACCCAATAAAATTCATAGGCAGCAGGTTTAAAACAAACATAAGGAAGGACTTCTTCACATGACGCACAGTCAACCTGTGGAACTCACTGCCAGGGGATGTTGTGGAGGCCAAAAGTGTAACTGGGTTCCATGAAGAATGGGCTACGTTCAGGGAGCAGAGGTCAACAGGCACTGGGAGAGGAGCCATTCAGTGAGCTGCCAAGCGGTGACGCCCCTCAGCTTTCCTTAGGAGACAAATGCTCAGACAGGACCATGTTCTACCAGTTCAGCGAGGCGGAGGTAGCCAGCCGCGGGGGTGGCACAGCAGCTGGGCACCCTCCCAACGCACTCACACACACACACGCTTCACACTGGTGATGCTGTGAAATCCTCCATTGCACAAAATAACCCCCAAGCTTTTGGTGGAATGTGGAACAGAGCTGAGACCTCCCAGGAACAGCCGCTCACTGGGGGAATCTTGCTGGGATGGTTTCCCGGCGGTGGCCTTGTTGCATTGCTGGAAGGGGGGGTTGCGTCATCTGGGAGGCAGGCGGGGGGGTGGATCTTGTTTCCATTTGCATCCGATGCCCCACAGCAGCTTAGAGACCTCAAAAACCCTACCGGAGGGACAAGCTGCCGCAGGGCCCTCTCCCCCGGGAGCTGACTCAACCAGAAGGGCAGAATTGTTCCCACCAGGGCGGTTCCCCCTGCTGGCATCTGAAGCCCAGGCACATATACAGGGAATAGGAATCGCCTGCAAACGTACAGCCCAAAGTGTTCTGTCTCCAGGGGCTGTGTCATGCAAAGCAGCATAGGCCACAAATCAGATACTGTCCCAGTGTGAAATGTTAAACCTCCCGGCTGCCGGCACCAGGTGCCCCTGGGCGTGGTGGTGCTGAATGTAGGGCTGCTTCTCCGATGGTCTGAGCACAGGTCTGGGCTCCAGGAACTCCTGGGTTCTCATCCTGTCTCTGACACTTATTCCCTCTGTGATCTGGGGCAAGGCACTTCCCGACCCTGAGGGAACGTCTCCTCCATCGGGCTCTCCCTGCTTTGTCCGGTTGAAGCCTGGGCAGGCCTCTCCCGTCTGCAAGAGGTGTTTGTCTCACTCGGGCTCTAAGGGCTGAGCTCCCTGACTCCTTCCTGGACAGAGCAAACTGCTGACATCTGGAATCAGTTCTGCTTGGCCGGGAATTTAGAGCCTAGATTCCCTGGCCCCCATTCCCTGCTTCCCGCCTGTCAGAGCTGTTTGAGACGAGAGAGCCGTGAGACCCTCCTGAACCGGCCTAGCCACGTGCCAGCCTGGGGTGGGACTGCCCCTCTGCTCCCCACACGCGCAGCCCAGCGCTCATGGGCTAGATCCAAGCAGCCTTTCCTCTGTTGCCTTGCTCGCGGAGGGGCGGGGGATGTGTGACAGACAGCTAGCGGAGGCACACACGTGTTTGCATGTGAAAATGGCCCAGCGGGCACCTGAGCAGGTCCAGGTGATTTGCTCTCCCTTCCTGCAAAGGGGCCCCTGGAGCCGCCCTGCCCCGCCTCTCCCATGGGTCATGTTTTTCCAGGCGGCGCTGCCAGGTGTGCGAGAGAGAAATCCACGTGTAGCCACAGGCCCCTCTTCGAACAGGGCTTCTGGAAACGGGGGAGTAGCGCCACCCCGGCTAGTGGTGCTGGCGTCTTGCTGCCGGGGAGGCTGCCGGTCTTCAGTGATGCCGGATCAGCTCTAGGAAACGGTCAACCCCCCAATACAGATGAGCTGCTGGGCACTAGCACGCCAGGAACCGCAGGCTGGCAAACTAACCAGCCAGCAACGCTGCCTGCACGGCGGGACCAGAGCTGAAGCTGGAGGGTCCATTGGCAGCGACCTGCACCAGCCAACCCAGCTGCTGTTTGCACTGGTGCCAGGCTGCAGGACGCAGCGGCCTGTGCCAGCAGTGCAGGCTAGAGGCCTCGCGCTGCACGAGAGACCGGGCTTGGCCGTAACGCCCGCGTGAAGGGGATTCGCTGCTGAGGCTGCGGGACACAGACAGACCCTGTGGTTCTCTTGGAATCTCTGGTTCCCAGCTTGTGCTGCCCAGTGTCGCCACTGGGGGCTCTCTAAATCCCGGCCTGGAGCCAAGAGTCATGGAAGGGGTCTGCAGGCTGCACCGCACGGAGTGGTGGGTAATTATCATCAGCGGCCCGAGCAGGTTGGATGCTAATGCTGAGCGAGCAAGGCCAGGCCTTCTGGGGAAGGGACCGAGCTTGACCCCGAACCAGGAGGTGGCTTCTCTCACCCTAACCAATAACAATGGACCCAGCAGCAAACCTTTAACAGTTCTGCTTTGAAATGTGGGCGCACCGCACACGCATGCACAGACATGGACCCACACATGCACCACATACACGAGCATGGCTGCCCTTCAGCGCACACGCATGCACACGGAGACACGCACACACCCGCGCACCCCACTAGTTGCACTGGCTAAGGATGTTTCTGCAAAAGCCGAGGGGAAGGGAGTGGAGCAGCAGTGCCAAGGGAGATTTATTTCACATCCGATGGAAATCGAGACGGGGGGCTCTGTGCCAAAGGCTCACTCAAGCGGGGGCTCCTTCATGCTTGGAGTTTAATTGAAAAACGATGACAAAGCCTCGTCAGCGTTTGATTCGTAACGAAAGTCCAAGGGTTCTCGGGCGGGAATGGTTTCTTTGCCCCCTTTCATTGCTTGAAACAAGGTTTTCAGTGAAAGGAAACCAGCTTCAAATGGATTTCGAGCTGGAACTGCTGGCAAAGGGAAGTAGCGTGGAGGTCCCAATCCATTATCGCTCGGCGCAAAAGCTTGCTCTGCACCCAGCCATGAAATGCCCCGAGACGGGAGATTGCGGCGCTAGCGTATCTGGTTACACGGCTCTGCTTGCGAGGGTGCGTGTCTAGTTCATGCGCTCGCTTTTATTGCCCTTTTCGGTTTGTTTTTTATTGTTTATTAAAACCTTTTAGAAGCTTACAAAAATATCCCAGATTTTCCCCCCCACTGGTTTTGTCCTTTTCCATTTGGCTAAGCTGTTTGAGGAGCCAAATTCGTCCCTGGTGCAATTCTGCTGCTGGGGTTGGATTCTGACCCCAGTGCAGCTCAGAAGTAACCCCTGTATTCAGGGCCGGCTCTAGGCACCAGCGCTCCAAGCATGTGCTTGGGGCGCAAAAACCGCTCCCCCCCCCAGCTCACCTCCGCTCCACCGCTCCACTGCCGCCTGCTCCCCCGAGTGCGCCGCCGCTCCGCTTCTCCCCCCTCCCTCCCAGGCAAGCCCCGGGCGCCGCATTTCCCCTCCTACCCCTCCCTCCCAGGCAAGCCTGCGAGGGAGGGGTAGAAGGGGAAATGCGGCGCGCCCGGGGGAGGAGGCGGAGCCAGGGATTTGGGGAAGGGGTTGGAATGGGGCGGGGAAGGGGCGGAGTTGGGGCAGGGCCGGGGGGGCGCGGGAAATTTTGTTTGCTTGGAGCGGCAAAAACCTTGGAGCCGGCCCTGCCTGTATTTCCACTTTGCGAGGCAGCTCTCTGAGGAAAGGACTGTCTGTCTGTTTGGTGTCTCTCCAGGGCCTGGCCCATGGTCCATGCACCGCAGTACAAATCGATAATAATAATAATCCCTTTGGAGCCAGCGACATTTCAAAGTGAGATCAGAACCGTGGCCAGAGACATTTTACACCAGGGACTGAGGGGAATCCAGCTTTTCCCGGGGTGAAACCCACCCTCCAGCAGCGTGGGGAGTTGGGGCGGGAGCTAGCGCTCTGCACAGGCGTCGGCCCCACCC
Source organism: Terrapene triunguis (assembly GCF_002925995.2). Taxonomy (NCBI): domain Eukaryota; kingdom Metazoa; phylum Chordata; order Testudines; family Emydidae; genus Terrapene; species Terrapene triunguis. The sequence continues at coordinate 2,512,113 of NW_020664544.1, forward strand.
GTACCTATGTTTCATGGGGGCCGATGGGGATGGGGGTGGCTGTTTTGGGGCTTACGTCCCTCATCAAATGCTGACGACCCCCCCTCCCAGCCCCGCTGTGTATCTGAGGTCCCAGCAGGGGAAGCCCAGGGGGGCAGCGCACTGGGAGTGGGTGGGTTTTCCGTGTCCAAACGTGAGGTGGGGGGTTGGAAACAGTCCCTGGGGGAGCCTCTGGAGTTCAGGTCAAGCCAGGTGACCCCGAAAACAGCAGCTTCTCCTGGACTGTAACGCGGCCCTTGGACCTCCCGGATCGGGCTCTCCGGGGCTTTGGAAGTCGTCCAACCGGGGCAGAGCCCAGTCGTGCTCTGGGTAGTCACCAAGTGCCAACAGCAACTTACAAACCACCTGTCCCTGCCAGCCTCTCTGCACCACTGGGCTCCCCGGCGCCGGTGTGAGCGCCCCGTGCTGCCCCCCCCCCCCCGCCCCCACAGGCCCTGGCCTAAGGGCTAAGACCAGGGGAGGGAGCACTCAGCAATACTGGGAAGCTGGGCTTCAGAAGGCTGCTGACCCCTCCCCCCCCACTGATGCACCTCAGTCCTGTCCTACAGCCCCCCCACCACCACCACTATTCCAGCCCTGGGCTCCCCACCCCCCCAGCTCTACCTCCACCACGCTCCCCTGGCAAGAACCCCGGCTAGTCCTGTTCCGTGTGCACCCTGCCAGACTCTGCCCTGCCCTGCCGCCCAAGTCCCATGCTCCCGCCACCCCCGTTCTGCTGATGCCCCTCAGGCTCCCCGCACAGCTCCCCGTGCCCAGCTGCTGTTCCCATCCCCCGCGTCTCGCAGACAGCTCGCTCCTGACCCGCCCTCACCCCCCCTTCGCTCCAGTCCCGGTAGCTTCCGTGATATTATTGGGAAATATCTGCCTGGGCTCAGACTCACTTTAATTTACGAGCTTGGCCTGATTTAATTGCAGGTCTCTTGGAGCGACCGCCTGGGGCAATGAGCCATGGAACAAACTTCCCGGGGCTTTTCCCCCATCCCTGCGCTCCAGCGCGTTGGACTCTAGTGGGGGCCGGGCACGGCAGGACCGGAGGGGTGGCAGACAGGGCAGGGGGCTGGGTTCGGAGCTGCACAGGCCTTTCCCTGCTGCCTGCCTTGGGGCGTCTTCTCCCACCCCTGTGAACATAGAAATGAAGCGCGTGGCGGGGAGGGGGTGACGGCCAACACACTAGAGTCCCCGCGGACGGGGGAGTGAGTGGGGAATGGACGCAAGGAGCAAGCCATCTTCAGGGCCGCAGCCATGTCCCTGGATTTATAACAGGAGAAGGCCGCAGCATTGCTGTGCTAGGCTAGGGCTCGGCACGCCACTCCCCTAAAGGAGAACGACCGCCCCTAAAAATGGGTTCACTAGCCACGGGTGGGGCATGCCCGGGGGCCACGTGCAGGAGGCAAAAGCTATTGCTCAGTCCCCTGCCTGGTCTCCCCACCTTTGCGTCCCTCTCCCTAGTTCCTGGGCTGCCCAAATCCAGCTGGGCTGTTTGGTTCTCAGTGCTGGGAGTCGGGGCGAAAGCGCGTTCGCCACCACAGCGTGTCCAGATCAGAACCAAACAAGCCCCAGAATCCCAGGTCCAACCAGCCGGGTGCTTGGCCCGAAGCGAGCTCATGACGCTGCTCCAAAGGCGGTGGGAGCGTTTCGTGTTGGGCGAGAGGTGAACAGGACCCACTGACCTATCAGGGTTAGCTGCACTTTGCAAGCTGCATTCGTTGCCATTAGAGACTTTTCACTGCTCCGGGAAGCATCTGCAAAGGGTCATGTCCCCACTATCATTGTGTGTATTTCGGTAGCACCCTACTCCCCCACCTCTCTGCCCCCTCCCCCCGCCAACCCCAGGAGATTACAGCCGCACGAGGCAAACGAAGGCCAGCGAGACCCAGTGACTTGCCCAAGGTCCTACGCGGAGTCTGTGACAGAGCTGGGAAGTGAACCCAGATCTCCAGGGCCCCAGTGCAGTGCCTGGGCCCCAAGGCCAGCTTTCTCCTCCACTTCCTCGGCTGGCCTTACTCAGCCCCTGAAGTTCTGCCACAAGCAGCAGGCTCGGGCTGAGGGGGCTCGTGTGGTATCAGCCCTCCGCCCCCAGGACGCTTCACCTACATTTGGAAGCTCCGGTTGTTTCAGCTGCAGCCAGACCCTGGAGGGAAGCAGTGGCGGCTTTTGTGGTTCTTGGCTGTGAATCACAGACTGGCTCCTAGGAATGGGCCTCGAGGAGCCGGGGAGGGACGTGTTTGGTTTGTTCTGTGGGCGGGCGTGTTTCTGCTTGGGCTGCCCCAGCTGTCCCACTCTCCCCACGCCGCTGGCTTGGGTCTGCGATGGGTTCTTGGCTGCCGAAGGACCAGAAGAGCAAACACTGGGTCCCAGGACACCTCAAATGCCCTGGGGGGGGGGGAGGGGGACAGATCTGTGCTTTTCTCCCCCTTTCTCTCGCCTTGATAAAGCCCCAGCGGTGGGATTGCTGTAGGATCTGGTCACTGTTAGTGCAGACCACTGAGCACCTTGCCAGCTTCCCACCTGCCTCGCTCTCTTCTTGCCTGCTGGGGCGCCACGTTCCCCCCGGGGAGATCCTGCCAGGCAGGAAGCCACACTTCCCCCACCTGCCCTTTTCACCCACTTAGCAGAAAGCTCCTTGTCTGGCTGCCATTGCTATGGGAATTAAGCTGCTGTGGCGTCAGCCCCTCGGTCTGTTGTTCCTTCGCTGCCAGCTAGGGGATTCAGATCCGGGCCGGATTCCCCCCCCAGGCGATGGAAGCTGTGGTGTAGCGCAGGAATTGCACGCGAGTCAATGCACGCATTCCCCGGGCAGGCCCTGTGCCAAGCAAGGTCACGCGGGCACCATGGTGCCAAAGGAGATTCCCTGCAGTACGGAGGCTATGGAATACTTTGGCGGGTAGTTACGATATTACCAGTCTCTGTGCTCTGTGGTTTTTAAAGCAGCCTCAGTCAATTCCCCCCGGCTAGACGCACGCTGGCGACGCAGCCTTTGCCAGAGGATGAGCCCGCCGGGCCCGCCGGGCCGAGCTGTTTGTACAACACCCTCGCCAAAGGGTCCAAATGTCGGTGCCTAACGTTAGGCATCGAAGGCCATTTGTAGGCCCCATGGTGATGCTAGCGATGGGGACGCTCCTGGGCTGGCTGACCATGGAGACCCCCCTTCCCGAAATACCCAGCGGGTGACACAGATACCGAGGGACCCATCACGTCTGCAAGGTACTGCGGGTCCCGTGGGCCCAGCCGCCCGAAGGTGCTGCTCAGTGCTACAGTGACTTCACCAGGTGCTGGAGAGCGTCCGTCCACCGACAACAGTGAGCATCAAGCGTCTTGCAAAACGAGCCCTCCTGCCACGGAGTAGGTTGGCTGCACACGTTGAGCGGGGGCTGCCTTCCTTCCAGAGCACATGGCACAAGGCGTGTGACTGGCGACCGTTTGGGAGGCACCCCCCCCATTCATTGTCCCTCCCCAGGGACGTCTCGGGGGCAATCGGAGATGAAAACACCATCCCACTAGACTAGATGGTTGTCTTTTCACAGCGGTGCCCAGCAGAGTCCAGCTCAGCGCTGTGCCAGGCGAAGGGGTATGCCAGCTGGCTTGGCACAGGGCTCCTCCACAGATCGCCTGCCCAGGGGCCTGGCTGCTGCATGCCATTAAACCTGCCTTGAGTAACAGGGTGAGGGAGCTCCAGATGGAAATCAGAGACGTGTGCGTCATTCTGTAACAACAGGGGGGAAAAGCGGGCAGTGCGGGTGGGGAAATTTTCAGTATTAGCCTAGCAGCCGGCCCTATGGGCTGATGGTGACAGTGGAGGATGGGCTGGGAATTAGGACTCCTGGGTTTTGTCCCTGACTGTGGGAGGAGAGTGGGGTCTAGTGGTTAGAGCAGGGGGGCTGGAAGCCAGGACGCCTGGGTTCTATGACTGGTTCAGCAGAGGGCTCCCTGCGTGGCCTCAGGCAAGTCTTTTTCCCCCTCTGTACCTCAGTTTCCCCCTCTGGGGTCAACAGCTCTTTTCCAGCTCAGTTCATGAATCTCTTTAAAGCACTTGGAGACCTGTCTCTCCGTTGCCTTCTCTGGAGTTATACCCCACATTAATATGTCCCCTGCTGGGCTGTAAGATTGGCAGGAGTCAGCGCAGAACCTGTACACAGATATTGGCAGCTGCGTTGATTGGCGCTTGGGTTATGGGTATTGGCATGTACCAGGCTGCTCCCGCGTAACAGCGTGGCAGTAAAGTCTCTCTCGCATTCCCGTGTGCCTGCCTTTGGGTAATAAAGGTCCGGTATCGCACCAGACAGATTTCAGGCCAGCATCGCTTCCGGGAGCCCGCACTATTGTCTGATCACCAGCCTTGCAGCGAAGCACACACAGTACAATACTCCCAGCCCGGCTGGACGACCTTCACTCGGGCAATTCGTCCCATTCCCGTCTATGGCACGACTCACGTGAGTAAGGGCTGCTCGGGGTGCAGCACGGGGGGCCTTGGTTTTCCTCGCCCTGCTCTGCAAAACTGTGGGTTACTCCTGGCACCCAAACGACCCCCTTGAAGCCGGGGGACCGTCCAGGGGCTAATAGGAAACAGCTGGAATTTCGCGGGGGTTGCCCAAGGAGCGAACGGAGCCAACTGGTCAGAGAGAGGGATGGAAAGAGCGTTCCCGCAGACCGGGGTTCTGTCTTTTAACCACACCAAGCGGAGTGACGTCGTCAGTGGTGCATCGTGGATCAGGGCTAAACAAGCCAACCAGCCCCCAAAACGACGGTGCCTGGACTGCAGCGGCGCTGGGCCTGGCTCATTGGCAAGCCCAGCGAGAAGGGAAGCCAGCGACACAAAGGGCCGGGCGGTTTGTTAACAGAGCCCGGGACGCCGGCTGGCGGGCCAGACTTCCCCCCTCCCCGCCCCGGGGCCAGCTGCTCCCAAGACCTTTGCGCGTCGGGTGCACGGGGGGTGTGGGGTTCGACGTGCCACCACGGGAGCACTGCAGCTGCAGGGGGCTCCACGCAGGAACAGGCCAGAGGCTGGGGTGATGGCCGCTAGCTTGGGGTCAAACTCCTGTCTTGGGCTGGGCCGAGGGACACGGTGCTCAGAGCAGCCAATAGCCATGGGGGGGAAAGACTGTGCCGTGCCGTTCCAATCCCCCTGGCAGCCTCTCCGCCCCGAGCGTTCAGCTGTAAATAAACTCGCTCTGTTTTTTTTAATAACAATGCCAGAGCAGAGGAATCTAAACCAACGCAGGGGGCTTGATCCGCAGCGTCCGCCCGTGGAGGCAGAATTGAAATTTTCCTCAGGCTCAGAGCCAAGACCTTTCGCCCGGTGGCGTCCATAAATTCAGCCCTGTCCACAAGACGCCACTGCACCGACAGCCAGTTAGGCCCCAGCCTTGTGCTGTCGCGCAAAGAACCAGTTCCCCAGAAGCGGGTGAAAGCGCCCCGCTGGCCTGTCCCGCCCCAGTGCATTCTGGAACAGCTGAGCAGCGGCCTCCATAGCTGGAGATTGGAGGAGTAATCCCAGATTGGCCAGTACCCTGTTGGCAAAGCATTCTGGGGGCAGGGGGTGGGACTAGATACCTCCTGAGGTCCCTGAGATTCTAGGATTAAAAAGTGCCCTTGCGGGAAGCAGCCACAGAGGACCAATTAGCATAAGAGGGGCTTGATTTCTCGACCCACGGCAACAGGGTGAGCAGCACCTCTGGAAACCAGGCTCAAGCTGCCCCAAATCAGTGATCACTTTAGGAAAAAAGTTGGTGTCCCACCACTCTGTGCCTCAGTCTCCCATTCTGTAAAATGGGGATAATACTGCCAGACCCCTGGAGAAAGGTGAGGTGTGGAAGGCTTCCTTCCTGAACATTTGAGACCCTGTAGTGGGAGGAGGCCTGTCTGAGGACTGGTTTTGACCAAGTTGTGTTGCAAGATCTTTGGTGCAAGGAACCTGGCCTATTGGATGTTTTGCAGACCCACGTGTACACGTGCAGCCCACGAGAGATGATGTGGTAAACTGCTGTTCCGAGGACCTCCAGGGTCTCCTGAAATGGGAACAACGAAGCTGCCTGTGCCTAGGGTGACCAGATGTCCCGATTTTATAGGGACAGTCCCGATTTTGGGGTCTTTTTCTTATATAGGCTCCTATTACCCCCCACCCCCATCCCGATTTTTCGCATTTGCTGTCTGGTCACTCTACCTGTGCCTAGAGCTTAAGGGAGCCTGTGCCACTCGCATCTGGAAGGTGCCGATTCTTCCCCGGACAGACGTGTCCATGAATGCACCAACAGGCTGCAAATTCCCTTCTGCTCCCAAGCAGCGTTTCCCTTCCCAGGCCCCCCAGCAGAGCTGCTGGCATGTGCTGCATGTGGCCCATCGGCGGCTGCAACTTCACAGTGCCACAGTTTGCTGTTGTGCACGTCTGGCCCACAGGTGCTCTGACTTTGGCCATCCAGCTGGCCAGATGTGTGGGGGAGAGACAAGGGAAATCGCCTGCAGCTGTTGCAGTCTGGGAGCCGCCTGACTCACTCAGCAAGGTCCGGATCTGGACTCATCAAAGGGAGAGCGACCGCCTGGCTTGGCAGCTTGTTGTCTAAGGGGTTCTGGAAGTTAGCACTGACTCAGTGGCTCCCTAGCCATACGCTATCCATTGGCAAAGCCAGTTTCCCCGACTGAGAGAAATGCCTGACTGTCTAAGAACAGGATGCTGCTATGTCCCTACAGGGCAGTTTTCCGAACTCCGCATTGAGCACTGGTTGCTAGTGAGGCAGGAAGGATGGGATAGTGCCATGGTTTGGGGGCTAATCTAGGACTGGGGAGACCTGGGTAATATTTCTTGCTCTGTCACAGGCTTCCTGAGTCACCGTGGGCAAGTCTCTTAGCCCCTTTGGGCCTCAGACGCCGATCTGTAAAATGGGACCAGTAGCACGGCCCTATTGCACAGATGGGTCCGGAGGAGACACTCAGCAAAGACAGTGAGTTGCTCAGATACTCTGGTAATGGGGCCACCTAAGACAGAGAGAGAATTGGGAAGTCATTGTATTTCTTTGGCATTAGTGATTTGCGGCCACCCGGATAAAGGCAGTTTCCTTTTGCAAAGAGGTTATAGTCTGGGAGGCAGCGACAGGGAAGGAAGGACATCCCTAGAGCCTAGCCGCAGAGGAACGTCGGGGGCTGTCTTTTTTAATCAAATGCTAATTCATTTCCATGCATGTTAATTGCCCAGAGCGATGTGAATGAGGAATGGTCACCCAGTGATAATAACTGACCTTTGCTTGACCCCTTTAATCAATGTGTCATCTACAGTCTGAGATGCAGCCTACACCGGGATCTCTGTATCCCCCAGGGAACTGCAGCCATCTCTGAGGTGATGCACAGCAGCTGTTGACAGCCCCACAGCAACACTACACAGCTGGGCAGGACAGGACGGGAACACCCCAACCCTCTCGCTCACGAGGTCAGGACCGTCTTTCACCCGAAAGAAGGCACCGGTAGCAGAATGGCGCCCCCTAGTGTCACCGTGGGGTATTATTTCTGCAGCACCTCATGGGAAGAGCCTGCCACCAGCGCTAGCTCCATGCAGAATGCGGGTCTCCAGTTTACCCGGAGCAGAGAACCGGGCTGCCTGGAGAGCCATGAACAGACTATTCATTTAAATGGACCATGGAGAAACCTGTGCCCGATCGTACCAGATAGGGAGGGACAACCCCTGACTTTACATTCAAAAAAAGCCAAAGACATAAGGAATGAAACCTAGAAGCCAAGTGAGACAGAACGACTCTGGCCTCTTCTGTTCAAGGATCTCAAAGCACATCCAAGCCATTAGCCAGTTCCTACCTTCTCAGGCCCGAAGGGAGCCTGACCGTGAGCGCAAAGCAGCAACCCAAACAGTGGCCTCCCAAGTCCTAGCGTAGTGGCCTAACCGCTGCACCTGGCTTCCTCCTCGCATCTGACAGCCCCAGAGACATGATTTACCCTGAGTCACTGACAGAGCCTGGGCTAGCACCTAGAGTCGTGCCTCGCTGGCCCTACCGCACTGCAAACGAACCTGTCGGCTGTCGCTTTGCTGCTCCGCCTCACGGCCCGGCCTCTCCCAAACATGTTTCTCGAGACAAGAGGGGAAACAAATTGTGACCTAGGTCCCGTAAACCGCACGAACAAGACCAGCCCGAATAGACGTTAAGGGGGAAAAGATGTTTTGTTCCAAAGCTTTTGGCCATGAAGTGAGACTCTGGGTCGAGGAGGGCTGTCAGAGCACTGAAGCGGATTGGGGCAGATGCGGGAAGCCTGCAGGTGCTGGAAGAACGCAAGTCTCACACACCTTAAAGGGGACCTGCCCGTTCCTGGAGCGGCGAATGGTGCATGTCGGAGGTTTAACAGGGAGGCGGCCGAACCTCACGGGGAGGGGAGCCAATCATTCCCAACACTTTACAAACACACACCACACATAGCCTCATGGGAGGTGGCTCAGTAGCACTACCCCCATGTGACAGATGGGGAAACTGAGGCCCAGAGGCGGGACAGAACTTGCCCGAGTCAGTGGCTCTTGAGGCAGCATGGTCTAGTGGCTCAAGTAGTCATGCGGATGCTAAGACGCCTGGGCTCTATTCCCCCTTCCGCTACTGACCCACCGTGTGAGCGAATCACAGGGCTTCCCTCTGTGGCCTGCAAACCTTCTGCTCCAGGGATTGTCCCTTTCTGTGCGTTTGTACAGCATCTAGCACAATGGCTCCTTTAAGCTCCTGCAGTACAAATACTAGTCAGGGTGCCTAGAGCTAGACAAGGCTCTACCGAGAATGGCCAGGTCCCCGGAGGATGTACTGCGGGGAGCAATTCTGTCTCAGGCCCGGAGCCCGGCGCTCTATTACTCTCTGTGACGTGACTCTGGACAAAGGTGAATGAAAAGCACCTGCATGAGAGCTGCGTTGTTATTACTCTAGCCCAGGGGTCGGCAACCTTTCAGAAGTGGGGTGCCGAGTCTTCATTTATTCACTCTCATGTAAGGTTTCTGCTGTGCCTGTCATACATGTTAACGTTTTTAGAAGGTCTCTTTCTATACGTCTATAATATATAACTAAACTATTGTTGTATGGAAAGTAAATAAGGTTTTTAAAATGGTTAAGAAGCTTCATTTAAAATGCAGAGCCCCCCGGACTGGTGGCCAGGACCCGGGCAGTGTGAGTGCCACTGAAAATCAGCTCGCGTGCCGCCTTTGGCACGCGCGCCACAGGTTGCCTACCCCTGCTCTAGACAGAGCTGTGGGGCAGTTCCTTGGACTAGGAGCTACTCTGGGTCTTTTCCCCTCTAATGTGTGTCCAAGCTCAGAGCAGCTTGCCATCAGCCCGTCTTCTCAAAAGTGGATGTTTCAAAAAGTCTTTCTGATCCCAAATCCAGCCTGACACTCTTCCCAGGGCGGGGGAAGTGCACACACACTCACACACACGCATGACATGCTCCAAAGAGCCGCAGAACAGCCCTCTGGTTGGCCCTGAATAATTTACCTTGGCTACCGCCTCACACCTCCCTCTCTGTCTGTCCTCGCCTGAACTTTTGAAGCCTGTCTCAGTGTCTTTTCCCAGTTTGGAACCGTCTCCGTTCAGAAGTTCGCATTTCACAGCCTGTTGCTGTGTCAGTGTTTTGGGTCACATGCTTCATTTTAAATGATGTGGCATTAAGTGAAGCTAGGACAGAAATTTGCCAAACACATTTCTAAATGGGTCTCAAAGCTCCCTCACTTCCTTTCCCTGTCCAGTGCTGCCTCTTTCCCCTTGACGAACAAGGGTTTGGCTTCCTGGACTGAAACGACCATGGCTTTGGTATGATCCGAAGCCCTGGAAGTTCAATAGGCTCTGGAACGTGTCCTTGGACAATGACATCATTGGTTATGTCATCAGTGTAAAAAATGTTCAGGGCTCAGGTCAAGGAGGAGAGGTGGGTCAGTTAAATTCGCGCTCTCTGCTGGTGGCCCAGGAGCAGAGCAGAACACTTTAACCCTTCATCCCTCTCCCTTTGAATTCCTCCAGGCCTGAGTTTAATGGGAGTTGCAAATGCTCCGCAGATCTCTGAAAACCAGGTCGCGGAGCAGCTGGGCTCAGGGCCTGTCTTAGTCAGTCAAATTTAGGGGGCCAAGCCAATGACCCCAGTGCGTGCCCGCCGAGTTTGGGGGTCGTTGGCACATCTGAGCCCCGTGGTGGCTAACAAGAATGGCACGCCCTGAGAGACGCGCACAGATTCCCTCCGTAGCAGGGTAGCCAGGAGAGCAATCTTTAGTTCTGGCTAGTATGGCCGTAATACCTTGTCTGGGCTTCATCTTCGTATAAAAACGAAGCAAAGCCCAAGAGCTCGGAGCTCCTGACTGTGATTCCGGGCGTCATTCATGTGGGGTTGAATGTCTTTGTAACGAATCCGCAGGTAGGTACCAAAGCAGCGAAGCCTGAGACCCCAGGTGGTTAGAGGAGTCCAGTGCCTCTTAGGAGCAATGGGGCTGCCTCTGCAGAGCTCCCAATTCAAACACAACCAGCCCCGGGGAAACTGTTCTGCAAACAACATCTGCAGGAAATCTACAGTTACTAATGTCTCATTGACTCTAATCTCCCAGGCTGGAGGGGCAGGATTTTTGTCTGTGTGGGTTTTATTATTCGTTTTTCTTTCCCTGCCCCCATCACGCTTCCCATTTCTTTTTTGGCTTCGGGCCGCTCAGAGTTCAAAGGTCCGGGCTGCAGGTTGGCGACAGTTCGCTGTGGCTTTAACATTCCTGCCATCTTGGCCGGTGGTTTATTTTAACTTTGTAGTGCTTTTCCGTTCGGCCCCCGTCTGTATCACCCTCCTCTCATTGCTGCAGGAACTCGAATGGGCGTAAAGCCAGCGTCAACCGGCGAACGCCCCTTTTGCTTCCACATCCCCGTTTACATTGACATGGTAACCTCGCAGCAGAACGGCCCGTTTCTGGAGACCTCGGTCAAGGTTGGGCAGGGTCAGAGCAGGGCGTGGGGACGCGTTGGTTCTGTTCCCAGCACTGCGAAGGGATTGTGGGCTGGGTGTCAGGACTCCTGGGTTCTATTCCCTGGGATGGCAGTGTGGTCCAGCAGTCAGAGCAGGGCTCTTGGCGTCAGGATTCTAAGCCTGGCTTTGTAACTGACTCGCTGTGGGGCCTGAGATGAGTCGTGTCTGTGCCTTCGCTTTCCCAGCTGCGGCAATGTTTGCAAAGTGCCGGGGGCACAGGAAGTTCTCTGTCGGCGCACAGCCCTCTTGTTCTGGGCCGGGGGATCTCTCTCCGCCTCAGCAACCACAGCTAAAGCCAACAGGCCCCTCGACTCAGCCGGACCACGAGACACTGGGGATGGCGAGGCCCATCTCCCTCCTTGTGCCCGTGGAGCTCCATGGTCAGTGCATGCGCCATGCTCCCAGCTGCAGAGGAGGAGAGGGGCTGGCAGAGCCGCGGTTATGGAGCCTGGGGCTGTAGCTCACACTGGAGAGGCTCATGCTTTTAACTCAGTCCTTGGTGTTGGCCAAGACAGCAACGTCCCCTCCGGCCAGGCCTGGCTGGATATTCACTAGCTCTCTGTTCTCCGGCCCCTCACGCACTTTCCTGATGGCCATTCTGCTCTGGTATTGACTCTGTTTGCAAGGCTGGCTCGGGTTGGAATCTGTAGCCCTGGCTGACGTATCGTCCTCTCACTCCCCATGTGTGTGGATGGAAATAGACCCTGAACCTGACTCTCGTCTGGCTCACCCCCAGGTGAACTGGGCGTCACTCAGACTTCTGAAAGCCTTTGCCAGGGTCCCTCACCAAAGGCTCGTAAGCAAAGTGAGCTGTCATGGGCTAAGAGGGAAGGTCCTCTGCTGGATCAGAGACTGTTTGAAATATAGGAAACAAAGGGGAGGAATACGGCACTATGAACTGACTCAAGACAGTGAAGTCCAAAGTGGACTGCGACAAGTTACAAAGGGATCCCACTAAACTGGGGGACTGGGCGACAACAGGGCAGGCGAAATTCAGTGTTGATAAGTGTCAAGTAATGCACAAATAATCCCAGCTGTACATACCAAATAAGGGGTCTCCATTAGCTGTTAGCACTCAAGAGAGAGATCTTGGAGTCATTGCGGAGCGTTCTCAGAAAATGTCCGCTCCAAGTGCAGCAGCCGTCGAAAAAGCGAACAGAATGTTAGGCCCCATTAGGAAAGGGATCGATAATCAGAAAGTATCCCAATGCCACGACGTAAATTCACGCTATGCCCACACCTGGAATCCTGTGTGCAGGTCTGGTCACCCCGTCTCAGAAAAGAGATATTAGGATTGGAAACGGTGCAGAGAAGAGCAAGAGAAATGACTGAGGGTATAGAACAGGTTCCATATGAGGAGAGATTAAAATGAGTGGGACAGCTCAGCTTAGAGAACATACAGCTAAGGGGGGATATGAGAGAGGTCTATAAAATCATGCTCGACGTGGAGGCAGTGAATAGGGCAGTGTTATTTACCCCTTCACATAACAGAAGAATCAGGGGTCACCCAATGAAATCAACAGGCAGCAAGTTTAAAACAAACAAAAGGAAAACAACCTGTGGAACTCACTGCCAGGGGATGTTGTGAAGGCCAAAAATATAACAGGGCTCAAAAAGGAAGGGGATAAGTTCACGCTGCAGAAGCTAGGACTAGATGACAGGGGATGGATCACACAATAACAGCCCTGCCCCGGTCATTCACTCTGAAGCATCTGGCCCCAGCCAGTGGAGGAAGCCAGGACCCAGGGCTGGCTGGACCATCGGGCTGACCCAGTCTGGCCGTTCTCATGTAGCTGAGTCGCGCTGGCTGCAGGGAGAGGAGAATGGCTTGTTGAATAGCAAGGGAGGGAGCCTGTGACTGAAGGGGGGGGCAACACCCCCGTGTTTGATCCAACTCCTGCCCGCAGAGCGGGTTCTGCTGTGGTGCAGGCCGACCCGCAGCATTTCAGACACCGGCCTGTGCACAGACAAAGGCCGGCCCGGGGCCAGCTCCCTGCAGCCCAATCCAGGATCTACACACCAGACAATTTTTCATTTCAAGCATTTTTTCCACTCCTAAGCTGCCTTGAGCCGGCTCCCCTCTGTCATCACTTATCCCTCACCCAGGCCGTTTAAGCCCTGCCTGCCGTGGTGCCACGCTCTGGGCCCAGTGGCTGGGAGCTTGCAGTTTGCAGGGACAGAGAACATGCGCCCACCCCAGCCTTGCCCATCCACAGGGCATGGCTGCCTCCCACTCCCTGGTGGCCCCACATGTTCCCCCCACGGGCAAGAGCAGCATCTGCAAATAGCAGTGCCCATGGAGCCGTGAGGCCGGCGGGCAGCCCACGAGACCCCCCGTTTTCTCTGCAGTGAGAGCAGGCCAAGGCCTAGGGCAGCGCAGGGCTCCAGCCGCAGGTCCTGGCAGCAAGCACCATCCAGAGGTTCCTAATCACTGAGCAGAACAGCCTGTTACTTGGACCCCATTGGGAGCTCCCCAGGGGATCCCTCTGGGTCCACAAATCCCCCAGTCTTGGAGGGGCTGACGCAGGCTCATCTGGGTCTGATCTCCCTTCAGGGCACTGTAGGTTTAACCCTTTGCTCTCTGGGAGGCCCTAACCCCTGACACACCCTTTCAGATTTGTGGGGCATCTGCCCCATTCCATGTCCCGGTGGGAAGGCTGTGGGGGGCTCTAAACCCTCCCTAGATTCAGTGCTGCCCCTGCATGAGTTCCAGGACCCTCTCTATGAGCGGGGTGGGGGAAGGAAGTAGGATCAGTGCCTGCAAGTGTCGGAGGGGGATAGAGGAATTCCTTGGGGTGCTGCGCAGGGTGGGGGGCTGGGAGGAATATGGAGGAAATGAACAAAGGGAACATCGAGGCTGGGTGTTGAAGGAGCTCTGGGGCAGGGAGATGTATCGGGCTCTTGCATAGGAACAGTGTCAGAGCCTTGCCCAGGGGATAATTCCAAACGGAGCGGGTAAAACCTCGGCGAACAAAGCGTGATGAGCCAGGCCAGCCCTGAGGAGAGACGAGACGTGGCTGAGCAGGGCTGCAGGTCTCTGAGGCCAGGTCTACATGCAAAAGTCACGTCAACCCAGCTACGTGCCTCAGCGGGGTGAAAAACACACACACACACACCCCCAAGCAGCGCAGCTAAGCCGACCTGACCCCCGGTGTAGACAGTGCTAGGTCGAGGACGGATTTTTCCCTCATCCTGGCTCCCGCCTCTCAGGGAGGTGGAGTAACCAACCCAACGGGAGAACCTCTCCCAGCGCCGATGGAAGTGAAGAAGGGTCGGTGGTGCCTGGGATTTCTTCAGGGATTGTTCGAATAACTCCTTGTCAGCATTAGCCCCTGAGAAGGAAGGGGCTGGAGTCTAATGGTTAGAACCTACCTCTCTTCCTATCTCTGCCACAGACTTGCCACGTGGCCTTGGACAATTCCTTTGTCCACTCAATGCCTCAGTTTCCCCACCATTAAAACAGGGATCGGGATGCCTGTGCGGCTTCGTTAATTAACCCTCGTCCAAGCGCTGGGAGACACTGACGGGCAAAAAACGGAGGCACTGCTTGGCTTTTGGTTCTGCAAAGCGTCCCCGCCGACTGCTCTCAACGTCTGGGGCCAGGCCCCTTGCTGGGGGGGGGGGGGGGGAGGGATTCGGATCAAGAACGGAGGCGTCCGGCCCATTCACACATGGCGATGTTGAGACAAAAGGTGCGATCCAAATCGGAGCGGCAAAGCTGAGACGCTGACCTGGGTTCCTGGGCGGAGATGGGGCCTGCTGGCTCTGCCGGTTTGGCCTCAGTCCGTCCCCTGCATCAATGAAGCCCTGGCCCCAAACTTTTGAGAGCAGCAGGCGGCAAATCTTGTATGGAAGAGAACGAGCCCTATGGAAAATGTCCCTCCCCTCCCCCCACAGCTCTGCTCCATCTGTAGGATATTACAGCCCCTGATTGCATGCACATGTGCAGGACTCCTCTGCGGCTGCAGCTCTCTCCAGCACAGATAGTCATCAAATGGAAATAAACCGCAAAATATTTGTGCTGGCTTCTCCAGCAACCAAGCCAGCTGCAGCCTCTCAGCTGCCAGCCCCCTGGAACTACAGCAAACAGTCCCCGAGTGCGGCTTGCCAGATGAGACACCTTGATCCACCTTGAGATAAAAGGTTTATCCGCCGGGACCAGCTTAGCTAGACCTCCCCGTGCATCCCCCACAGAGTCAACCTGTGCGTGGGCCCGGTCGCCTCCTGTTTCTCATCCGTATGCCATTGTGTGGGGCAGGGGGTTGTCTGGGGCAGGAGATTTGGGGGGCAGTTGAGCTGATGGGGGTTGGAATAGGGATCCATTTGGCCTGGAGTCTCCAATGCCAGGAAACTGAAGGTCACTAAGTGTGACAGTGTGGTGCAGTGGTTAGAGCCCAGGACTGGGTGACCAGAGGGCTGCTTAGGGTCTGGAATAGTTGTCCCAGGAAAGGGGTGGCAGCCTCATCCCACGGGTTGACAACCGGGCTGGGTAAAGCCCTGGAGACGAGACTGCAAGGGGCAGAGCTAGCGCTGTGGAGAGACAAGCCACAGCCTAATAGGCTAAGGATCTCGGGGCCCTGCTGCAATCCCCCCGGTATAGAGCACTGGCCTCCAGCCTACGCACCCCGTAAATCCTGCTGAATTGACCTAATCAGTGCCTGGGCCTGCTCCGGCCACAGGCTCCGGCCCCAAGCCAGCGCTGGCCAGGGGCACATGTGCCAAGTTCGGTGATGCCGCTGGTGCTCAGCACGGGTTGAACTCCCAGCTGGTGCATCCGGCTCCTTTAGCCCAACGGAGCTGGGCCACTTTACACCGATTTCTGCTCCGAACTTGGCCCCTTGAGCAAAAGCCGTGGGGCATGCCCAGAAAGGTGGCCTGCCCGCTGTAGTTATTTCCTCTCTTCTGTGGGGCAGGGGGCATGTCCCCTGCTATTCCTCTGCCCCACGCCCTGCAGTGCAAGCCCCTGTCGGCTGGAGGCCATCCCCGGGCCGGCTCCGAGGAGGGGAACAGCTGCTGCAGCCCCTTTTGCTCAGGACCTCCCTTGGCCCAGGCTGTTTCCCTGACTTGTCGGCCCTCTTCGCAGACCCCGTGAATCCGCCCATCGCAAACTCCACCCTGCCGCAAAGCAGCTCCCGAGCGCCATCGCCGAGCGTGGCTGGGTTCACCCGCCCCGCCTGGCATAGGCAGAGGAAGCCTGGCTTTCTGCCCCGATCTCTGCGGAAGGGCCGGTCGGCCTGCGTGGTTGATGGGTGTATCCAGCTTGGTGCTGTGGGGATTTGCAGGGCTGGCTCACCATGGGGAATGAATTTGGGGCTCTTTGCACGCTGTAACTGGGGTGGCCGTGAGAGTCGGGGGGCAGGACAAATCTCCAGCCGCAGCTGCCTGGAGAAGATCGACAGAAACCGATGGGCCTGTCCATTGTTCCACGTACCCCAGTGACAGCTGCCGTTTATGACCTAGAGAGGTTGTTGGCCTTCCTCGACCACTCCTTAGCTTGCCTGTAGGGAGCCATAGCTCAGCACACTGCTTGGACATCGGCTGAGGGAAGCCCTATTGTATGTGGCATTGAAAGGGACAGGACGTTCTCACCCTCTTGACTTCTCTGGTTGAGAACAAAGCAGCAGCATTGAACCCCTCCTCGGGGTGTGGAGTCCTCCCCCGCCTCCTGTGAACACAGCCCACTAATTCTCCTGGTCTGGAGACATCACCGACTCCTCCACTTGTTCATCCAGACGTTTCTCTGTAGCCCCACCCCGTCACACTCAGACCTGTGGTCCCTTTGCCCCGCAGGGGTGGGTATGTGTCCGTATCTTCTCCAGCGAGGTGCCTGACACTCACCATCCATCCCGCCAGCTCCTCGTTAGCCCATGCACAGTGAGAGGCAGGCAGGGAAGGGGCCGTTTATTTGAACGAAAGCAGAAAGTAAACGCCGCTTGGCAGCTCCCGGGGAGTCCCGTCTGGCTCCTGCGGCTCTGCATAGCTCCTCCCTCCGAAATAAAGGGGGAGAGATTTAAGGGTGGCCTCTACGGGGCTGCCTCTGCTGCCACCCATCACCTCAGTCACCCTCAATGCCCCTGCCCCTGAGCACCTCTGGGCCATTGCTGGCCTCAGGGCAGAGTTGCAGCTGGAGGGAGGGGCACTGGGGAAGGAGACGAGTGTGAGATTTGCCACATTCCCCCCCCCTTACAAGACCCAGGCTGTGCTGCACGCGGGCTAGAACTAGTCCTACCCGAGCTCCTGAAGGAAGCTGGGTCCTTGCTCCGAGGGGAGCCTGCCGAGGCGGGTCGTTCAGCTGGGGGTGCTCTTCCCTGGTGCGTCAGTAGCACGCGTAGTGCCCCAGCGGCTGCGGCTGTATGAAAGCCAGGGCCAGGCAGCTCGTGGTCCCTAGCGATCCCTGGCTCTCTTTGCACCAACACGCTGTCTCCCTACAATCCCATTCGCCTTCACGCCCCGGCCTGAACTGCCGGGTTAAACAGCTGTCCGGAGGAGACTGAGCTTCGATGGTGGGTGGGGAAAAAATCCTTACGCCTGAATGTGCAGAAGCGGCTAGCGAGAGGAGAAGCCTGGATGTTGTGGGGAGGGAGACTTGAGAGGCCAGGAGACGGGGGAGGGGCTGCCTTTCAGAAAGTGCTGGGCACCCACCCTGGGACAGCCAGGCCCTTTTGGAAGAGTCTCTCATTGGGCCCCCAAAATCACTAGCCGCTTTTGGCCCCGCGCTAGCTGCCAGCAAGGAAAGCTGCCCTTTGACGCTCAGTGCGAAAGCCAAGCCTGGCCGGCCAGGGCACTGCGGGTGACTTTTCTGAATGCCTCCTAGTTGCACGGCCCAGCACTGGAGCTGTTCGCTGTAGACGTTCTTGGCATTCGTTTTAGTCACAGGAAATTTTGTTTAAAAAAAAAAAAAATCGGAGCTAAAAGAAATCAAAGGAGGAAACCGTCCCCTCCCCCGCCCCCAAGACAAGATGTTGCCTGGAGGGGGGCTGGGAAGGGGAATTAGCCATCCTGTTTCCACGTTCTCTCCCCGTCCCTGGAGCTGGATTTGCCATCCTGAGCTCACACGCTCTCAGCTCTGCTCTGGGCCAGGGCCAAGCCAGCGTCTCGGCCCTGGCTCGGCTTCCAACAGAAGAAACGGTTCATGTCGGAGACGGGGCAGGTAGGCCAGCCGGGTGGGCTATGGCCCTAGCCGAATCCTCCTCTTCGGCAAGCTGAGCCCCACGGAGCAGGTCAGCTGAGGGCTCCGTGCTGCGTTTTTACAGCTCGCCAGGAGGAGTATGGAATTGCTTTGGCTGCCTCTCTGAACTCTGCAAAACCTTCTGCGGTTTGAGCCTCTGGAAAACAATAGCATACCGTAATTTCTCAAAGAGACGCCCCGCCCTTTGGAAACTCCAGCCGTGCTGTCATTTGAGGTGGGCACGCTTCCCTAAAAAGACCATCCAGGAGCGTATTACCATATTTTCAGGAGGCTGTGCTCCCCCCGGGGGAAACATGGCACCATCTTTGTCACACATCAATTTCAACTTCCCCCCGAAGTGTTTCATTGGGCTGGAAAGGGCTGGTTTTGTTAGGAATGAAATGACCCGGGAATGTTACAGGCATGTTTTCTGAGGGTTGGCAGCGAGACCACTTACCCTTGCATCAGTGATAAGCCTGGCAGCAAAATATGGTTCTAATAATCAGCCAGCGTTTAGCTCGTTTAGAATGACTGATTAGATTATGTTCTCCTAGCGAGGCCATCGGGTGGGATCTTTTCTATGGTTAATAAATCTCAGACGATAAATTCTTAATAATCGAGTGTCTTGTTATTTTCAAATCTATTTTCGTAGACGAGTTTGGAAATAAAGGGCTGCATGCAGCCGTCGCCACAGGATCAGGGCTTTTGCACGTTTCCATTAGGGTGAACATTCGACATGCCCGCCAGGGAGCCTGGGGCCGTAATGGTAGCTCCATGTGTCACACTGCCCATGGCATTGCTGACACACCCTTAGAGATCTCAGCGCGCTTTACAAAGCAGCTGTAAGTAGCATCAGACTCACTAATGTTCCAACACCGGGTGTTCAAAACTCATGGGTCGGCGCCCTCCCAAAATAATTGTGAGATTGTCTTAAAAATCTTGAGATGTTTCCAAAGGGCTAACAAACGGCAGGTTCTGTTTGTTTGCCTTCTGGGCCTGAGCCTTCAGGGGTCACATTTTCCAACTTTTGTCTGCGACCAGGAGGGCTAGAAACTTGCCTTTGAGACGAAAGCTGAGATTGTCCCATAACCCAGGATCCTGGAGCTCTGGCTCACAGTACAAGGCTCACAATAAAATCGTGAGAGTTGGCGGCGCTGTTATGTGGCGCATGCGGCACGCCCAGGTTAAGTGGCTTATCCAGTTTCAGAGCACGGTCAGGAAATAATACAATAGAACAGCTCCGATTTTCTGGAGATACTTTCGAAGTACATAAGAACTTATTTAACTCCAAAGCGGCCCGCTGCCCTTATCCTGACATATTCTTTACTCCATTTCCTGCTTCAACACGCAGTGGTTTTTAACAACTCCACCAAATTCCTCTCTCTTTGGGGTTTACACAGTAAGCACAAAGAGACCGGCACAATAAATGAGCTCTCCCCATTCTCCTCTGCTCCATCGGAGCCCTCGTCTTTTCTCCTTCCCAGCAGACGGGCTGCAGCTCATTTCTTATGTCAATGACTCGTGGTTTGGCCGGGGAAAGCGAATCTCCTCTCAAGAAGGCTCTACTTCATTTCCAGGACTGATTTCCTCTTTGCCTGTGTCACTGGGGGACCATGTAAAAGGTAACATTGCCAACAGACAGACGGGATGTTAATGTCGGTCTCTCCTTATGGTGCGACAGCCTGGTGATGCTCCCTGAACGTTGTTAGGACAGGGAGGGTGCAAGAGACGCCCACTGGAATGAACAGGAGCATGTCTGCCAATGGGCAGGATCTCGCCCTTCATTTCACAGACCCATAATGAGCGAACGTTTGTTCCTAAGAGCAGCTCTTGACGAGAAGAGCAGTCTGGCAGCTAAGGCTGAGTCCTGCCGAGGCCTGGCAGAAATTGGTTTGAAGTGGGGACGGGAGCGTGTTGAAAGTCTTTTTAAACTAGGCAATTGTCACTGGTTTTAGGGGACGAACTGCGTGAACACACTTGTCCCGACCGACCACACACACACGCGCGCACACACACACACACTCTCAGGTATCAGACAGGTGTTTACTGTTCGCACAGGACACTGCATAATTTTGTGATTTCCAAACACACACACGCACACACGCAGGGGGCATTCTCGGATCTGGTTTTAATCTTGTGGGAGAGGATGCACCAATCCTCCGGGTGGGAGTGGACCTTTGTGATCCTCCCCCGACACCATCAGCGTCAGTGTTTTCAGTTGGGAGACTTCGCTGCTGCTATTTCCCTTTGTATCAGAACCTGAACTAGGGTCGAAGGTACCGCGTGTGTCAGAGTCTGAGCGGTCTGAGCCCAGAGCCAGTGGCGCAGGTCTGCGTCTGGCCCCAGAGACCATCTGCAACAGGAAGAAAGCTGATTGCTAACCGTAACCAGCCAGCAAAGCCAAGGTTGTATTGCACCTGGATTCAATCGCTTTGTACTGAACTTGTTCCAGCCCTGGATTTAGCCTCTGACTTTGGATTTGTTCAGTTGCAGGCAGCGTATCCGTGATGCTGTTTGGAAAGAGCATCTGCCAGTCTGCGTATGTCTCCGATGCCCATTGCTAAGTGCTGGATGCTGTGATTGGGGTCAGATTTCACCCCTGTGGTGAGGCCTTGGCTGGCGTTTGGGCACAGGACCTTTCGTGCACCAAGCAAGAGTCGTTCTCTGAGACTACGGCGCTGCCACAACACTTGCCTTTATAGGACGGCTGGGATGGCTCTGCCATGAACTCCTGGGTCTGCATATCCTCTCAGGCCGATCAGGTCTGGATTCAAACGTCCTGGCTCAGGCCTCATATGGCCCATTAGCCCCCAGGCAGTGGCAGCGATAGCCCCAACATTGAGGGGCTGGACTAGAAACCCCCTTGGACATTGCCTTTGTGGGTTTCATTCCTTCTGACAAGGAGCTGCTAGATCCCCTTTGTGGGTAGCCCAGCTGAGCCGCAGGAGACCTGTAATCAGTTCCCAACTCTGCCCCGGATTCCTTAGGTGAGCCAAGCCCCTGTTCCCCATCTGCACCCAGGGCCTAGCCCTTCACTCCCCTCCAGGCGTGTTGTGATGCTAAAATCCCAGCGGGCTCCTGAAAGCCAGCTCAGGGCCTAGAGAGAAGGGGGAGACGCTCTGAGATGGTTTCCCTCTTTGGGGGGATAATCCACTTGCTGACATTCCAACACAACATGGCAGAGAAGAGGTGAAGTCACGTGTGGGTTTTGTTTTAATTCGGCTGGTTTAAGCATATAGGTTTTCATATAACGTACAAATCATATCATAGAAAATCACAGCTTAGAGGCCCCAGCTGACACCCCAGCACCCGCAGGACTAGTTGTGTAGGGTTCATTTGTCATTTGCTTTTTGCTTTTTGCAGCGATGTAAAGATAAAGAGAAACACATTAAATAACCGTGACACTTAAATAGAGCAATTACTGGTTGTCTTTTTGACAATATAAAGCTTCAAGTTTACTGTGTAAAGAAGCAATGGCCTCTCCACGGAGAGGGGTCTCAGAGCGAGGCACCGGAGGATCCGTCAGAAGAGCAAACGACAAAAAATCACCTGGGTGCAGAAACCGAGGAGATTAGCTGGCCTTATCCTTGTATAATGAGCATGTGTAAATACAGCGTGAAACTAAAGAGAGATGCGATAAAACGGTCAAGTCCTTTATGCCAGGGTGCTTTATAATGAACAAAAAATGTAATGCCCTCACAAGATGCCAGTATCTCTTTTTTCCAAAGAGCCCAGGTTTTAGGCCAGGCTGCCATTAAACGGGAAAGTCTGTTGCTTTTATAAGGTGCTCGCCCTCTGCTCATGAAACCAACTAGGAAAGTCTTTTCTTACTCTGGGTCTGGCAAGTGTCCTGGGTGTGTCCAGAGGGAATACATGAGGCCAGGTATGGCAGGTCCATCCCGGCTGCGCTACTGAGTGTACTAAGCACATCTAGCAATGATGCACCTGCTATGAAGCTAACTGTACCAGGTGTGTCCGGGTAGAAGACACCTGCTATGATGCTGGATGTATCAGCTAAGTCCACGGAGGAGTCACCCACTGCGCTGCTGAGCGTGCTGCCCCATAGAAGGTTCCTGCAGCCCAGTAGGTCACTCGGAAGATCACCAGGAAAGGGGGGAAAGGAAAGGATGGCAGGCGAAACCCAGCAGAATCTCCCCGCGTCCCGGAAGTGGAAAAATGAGAGATTTAGGCCTTGTGCAATCGAGTGGGTCCGGTGACACCCAGAGGGTGGCCTGCCCCCCAGCGCAGAAGGCCCGCCCAAGCTCTAAGCAGCACGTAAGTCCCACTGGAGACCTGTGTGGTGCAGAGGCCTGGTGCTGGCCCTCTGCCCGGGGCTGAATTTCACCGCTGGAACGTGGCTAGCAATACCGCAGCGGGGAAGGTAGCTCCCTACCCTTGTGATCTCAGCAGCACAGACCCATTCGTGAGGGACATCCAAGCTGAGCCAATGGGGAACGCTGCAATGTGATGGGAAGAGAGGGCCGAGTGTTATGGGGAGATAGGATCTGGGTTGAGTTACAGGAACCTCCTGGAAAATACACCCTTCCCCCGCCTCCCCTCCCACCTGGAAGCAGCCAAGGGGCTGAACACAAAGGCAGCCTGATTCGGTCCTCATTTCAGGGCTGGTTTCATGGTGTGCTGGCAAGACCAGGTCACCCCATGGTGGCTGGCCCCGGGGATCGGCTACACCCCATAGTCCATTGTATGCTGCCGATCAGAATTCTCCAGGGCCAGGGGCTCGCTGTTCACCAGGGTTTGCTTGAGCTAGCCCTGAGCGAGGGGTTGGATGAGGGGCCGTGGGGGACCCTGCGTGTCCCCAGTCGAGGGCTACCGAGCAAAGTGGCTCAGTTTAGAATTCAAGGCTGCCGGCACCACAAACTCCTGCAGGCTCTGCAAGTCCAGCCTCTTCTGGGCCACCAGCAGTCAGGGCTCCGATGCCAATGAACCAGGCACAACAGACGCTTTCCCAGGGTCGCCTGGGTGCTGCAGGAGTAGAAGCCTACGGGTGCCAGTAAGGGCAGCAGCCCGAGCTCAGAAACGCTGCCTGCAGGCGACAGGGCCCTTCCTGCATCACTGTTCTGACCAGAGCCAACAAGTGAAATAAGCAAGTGATGACTCCTGGCCTGAACTCGCCCCTGGTTTCCGGCGCTAGGTGGACGGGCCGGGATGACGGTTTGCATTGTGTTTGGAATCAGGTGCAGCCTGAAGGGGGCGATGAGGAAAAGCCATAGGCTGGCTGAAGGGAGAGACTCATTCTGCTCTGGAGGGGGGGGCATGTTTACCTAATGACCCGCCCCCCACATACACAATAACACACACTCAGCCAGCCCAGCTCCAGTCACAAATACACACCTACACACACATTCCTCTTCTGGCCACCCGAGGAGCCCTCTTAACGCCCTGGCAGCCCTCTCCTTCCTGTGGTGCAAAGGCAGCCTCTTGCTCCAGGGCTAGGGTGGGAAAACAACCCCCCCCAGGCTGAGCTAATCCTTATGTGAAGGTGGGTGGGTGGACAGGTGAGAGCTGACAAAGAAACAGAATAATAAACTCTGGGTCTGATACCCCCCCACCCCCACCACACACACACTGCACCTCATCTATAACCCGGCAAAATGAGTGTGAAACATGCCCACTTTGGGGAACATTTCACACGCCTGTCAATGACTCCACAATGAGGGAGGCGGGGGTGGGTCAGGCCCTGGGGTTTGGCTTGTTCTGCCTCCTTAGAGCTCTTTTTAAATGCTTCTTTGCCCCACCCTGGAAGCTGACCAAATTCAAACCCCACCACCTGAAGGGTGTGTGCAGTGGGGGGGTGCAATGGGGAGGGGTTGTGTGTGTGTGTGCCCGCGCTGTTTACACTGCAAGTCATTGTTACACAAACAGGGGGAAAGCCAAACAACAAACTGAAATACAGAACCCAGTTCAAGGTCCTTTCCTGATAGTCCAAACTCTCCATGGGATTGGTCCTGGCTACCTGAGAGTCCCGTCCCCCCCCCGACCCTGAACTTCCACGGTAGCTGTATTCCAGGGGTTCTCAAACTGAGGGCCGGGACCCCTCGGGGGGTTGCGAGGTTATTACATGGGGGGTCGTGATCTGTCAGCCTCCCCCCCAAACCCCACTTTGCCACCAGCATTTATAATGGTGTTAAATATATAAAAATGTGATTTTAATTTATAAGGGGGGTCACACTCAGAGGCTTGCGATGTGAAAGGGGTCCCCAGTACAAACGTTTGAGACCCACTGCTGTATTCCATGGGAACTATGAAACTTCCAGCGAAGAGCTGGAAGCTCTAAGCCAGGACCTGAGCTGGCGCTTTGACTCCGGAACTCACTGCCACAGGAGATAAGATACCGCACCTCATCACACTCACAGCTAAACCCCGTGCCCTCTCCGCCCCCCCCGAATCCTGTAATAGTTCCCCATTCACAGCAGCACTTGCGCTTTCCTACGGATAATCCTCACTTTTTAAAAACCTAGATCACTTCTCGCTAGCAGGCAAGGAAGAAATATCTCACTGTTATTCAGAGCTGGGCAAGGCCTGGATTTTCCATTTCATGGGAAATTCCATGACTCTGGCATTTTTGCTGTTCTGCAATAGAACCAGCCAAAAATTAAACGTCCCATGCAGCAAAATTCCGAAAAAATGTTAATTCTGAGTTGATGGAAATGTTTTGTTTTGATAAATTTGAAACAGTTTGTTCTGCTTTTGCCCATTTCAGCTCGTTTTTCAATAGAATCCCCCCGGAATTTCCTTTGGAAAAGTCATTTTGGAATTAAAAACCAAAAAGTCGAAGCGGTCCATTTGGTATCTGTCAGAATGGGACATTTTGGAATGAAATTTAGCTGAAATCCGCCCATTTTTGAACCATTTACATTTAGCCCAAAAGGACATTTTTTGTTGGAAACCCATGTCAATGACACATTTCTGGTACTGTTGGCTTTACTTCTGGTGGAGTGGCCACTGCAGATACCACAATGAGGGACACCAGTGTAAGAGCCCACAGAGCTGGACCCAAGCAGCCCTTGAGGAAGAGGAGAAGCTGTGAGAGTATCCACAAGGCTGCGAATGCAGCTACACCTCAAGCCACGGAGCTCCACGCAGCCACAGCATCTGGCTAGATGGGAAGGGCTCTGCGGTGCAGAATAGGCTGAGAGCCCCTGGTTTCGAATGAATCCGGTGCAGCTGGTGGCTGCGGGGGGCCACAGGCGTTTATGGGAATAATATCTAGCGGGTACTAGGCATGGGGCAGAAGCACACCCATCCGGGAGGTTTCTCCCGGGGGCTCTGCCTCCCTGCAATGGGTCGGAGAAATGGCTCTATCCTTTTACGCCGCCCCAGTCGTGTTTCCATGGCTGTCTCCGAAGCTGGGATCCCACTAAGAGCTGCTGCCTTCACGCTCCTCCAGCACTCGCTCCAGTAAGCTGCTGTCCCTGGCGAGGGGCGCTGGGTGCTGGAGCCCAGGGGGAAGGGGGTGAGCAAGCTGTCAGGGGCCTTGGCTGGGCTTCTGCGTCCCGCAGCCTCTTGTGTGGAAAACAAACCAGGCCTGGACCCCACCGGCTGCCCAGAAACAACAAGCTGCTCCCAAATCTATCTTATCTGCCCCTGGTTTCCACAGGGAAGTGCCCTGAAACCCCAGGCCTCCAGCAGGGCGTGGGGCCTGCTCACATGCTCCCCATCGCCAGTCCTTGGCAGAGATCTCCAAAGGCAGGGAGAGCAAGTCAGCGTTTCAGGCCCCGTGCACGATTCTCCGGACAGAGAGAGCCTGTCTCCAAATGCCCCCTCTGCCTGCCTAGGTACACCCAGCCGAGCCTGCCGGCCAGAACTCACCACCTGACTCACACGCCAGCAGAGCCCTGGCCGCCGGGCGCTCGCAAGGCCCCAGTCGGCCCCAAAGTCTCTCGCCCTCAGTCCTCGTCTGCTCTTTCTAACGAGCTCTGTGTGCTGAGGAGACACTCACACGGCCACAGCTGGCCAAGAGCAGAGCCCCGTGCCCGGGAGGCCAGTTTCTGCCCACTGAGAGTCTGAGGCAAAAAGCTACACGGAGGCCGCAAACCTTGGCTTCGGTGGGGGCCATTTCTGCTCATTCTTCACTCACCCTCTGAGCCGGCCGCGGGAACAGCAGCGACTGGCCTTGGCCGGCTGCTGTGTCTGGCTTAAATGGTGAAAAGAGCAAGAGGGAAATCTAGAGACTAAGAAAAACGATCGCTCCCCCCGCAAGACAAATCGGTTGCTGCTCCTGCTTTCCGGCTCTTCCTGAGAGGGGAGTGGAGTGGGGCCCCAGCGCCAGCGAGCTTAGCTCAGCTCAGGTGGGAGGGGGCTGGGGGTGGGCGTGTGGGGATCGGGACTGGGGGACGCTGCCAGGGCCCGACTCTCCGGCTGGCGAGTCTGGGCTCGGACGAGCTCTTGCCACGGGAGCTCAGGCAGCCGTTGCCTTGTGGGAAAGTCTCCCGAGCCACTTCCTAGCTCTCCGGGGATTTCAGCATGCGCCCCGGTGATCGTCTGCTGAGGCTTGTAAGAGCAGGTTGGACAAATGCCTGGGAGGGATGGTCTAGGCTCGGGGGGGCGGGGGCTACGTGACCTCTCGAGGCCCCTTCCAGCCCCACATTCCCGCAGGTAGCGTTACTAGCCCGCACGTCTGCAGCCCTGGTGGAGACGTCACGGTTACCGGCCAAGGAGCTGCATGTCATGGAAACGGGGCCTTCTTGTGACAGTATGACTGGGACTCCTGGCCAGCGCCACAACGATTCTGTAGCGACACCCAGGGTGACCAGGTGTCCGGTTTTCGACAGGAACACCTGGTTGACAAGGGACCCTGGCAGCTCGGGCCATTAAAAGTCCCGTTGGTGGTGCTGCCCGGCTAAGGCAGGCTAGTCCCTACCTGTCCTGCCGCAGAAACGGCCAGCGGCAGGCCCAGCTCCTAGGCAGGGGGGCCACAGAGCTCCGCGCGCTGCCCCGCCCCGAGCACCACCTCCGCACTCCCATTGGCCAGTTCCCGGCCAATGGGAGCTGGGCGGGCGGTGCCTGCAGGCGAGAGTGGCGCACGGAGCCTCCTGGCCCTCACGCCTAGGAGCCGGACCTGCTGGCTGCTTTCGGGATGCAGCGCGGTGCCAGGACAGGCAGGCAGCCTGCCTTAGCCCACTGCTGTGCCACTGACCGGGAGCAGCCCAAGATAAGCCTGCGCCCCAACCCCCTGCCCCAGCCCTAATCCCCCCCAAACCCGGAGCCCCCTCCTGCTCCCCAAACCCCTCATCCCTGGCCCCACCCCAGAGCCCGCACCCCCTCCCACACCCCAACTCCCTGCCCCAGCCCAGAGCTCCCTCCCACACCCTGAACCCCTCATTTCTGGACCCACCCCGGAGCCCGCACCCCCATTTAGAGCCCTCACCCCCTCCAACACCCCAACCTCCTGCCCCAGCCCAGTGAAAGTCAGTGAGAGTGAGGGAGAGCAAGCCACCGAGGGAGGGGGAATGTAGTGAGCAGGGGTGGGGCCTCAGGGAAGGGGTGAGGCCTATTGGGAAGGGGCGGGGCTAGGGTGTTCGGTTTTGTGCGACTAGAAAATTGGCAACCCTAGACACCACATGCATCCGCCTGGCCGTTAGAGGGAGCGGGAGAGCTCCGGGGTGGCTGATCCCCATCACCCGCTATCCAGCTGCTCCCGCAGACCAGGGCTTTGCAGGGGAAACTTTGCCTTAGCTCTGAAGAAGAAGGAAGGTCCCATTGTGGGGGGGCTACCGTGTTCCTGGGCCGTGCTGAGGAATAACCCTGCGACTCCCCCCACCCCATACGTTCTCCTGGCTGCCTGCAGTGGCACCGCCGTGAGGCTGAGCACGGGGGCCTCGCTGCATGCAGTGGGGCCAGCTCCACGCAGCCCAAAACCAGGCAGCCGGCCTCAAAACACCGCGAGGCTGGCTTAAAAAAAGGGAGATCTAAAAGCGATCAATTTGGGTCGCGTTTTATTTGTCTTCTGGGTTTGCAGCCTTTCGGGTGCCCCTGGGTCACGCGTTCAGGCTGTTCCCTGCAGCCAGCGGGGCAAGAAATGTCCCACTTGTTAAAGGCACGCCAGAGTTCTCCCCGAATCGCGGGACTGCAGGGACTGTGAGAGGCAGAGCTTGTGGGGCTCACAATAAGTGCGAGCGACGAGCCAGGAAACACTGGAGAGGGATCTTGGGTCCATTGCTACCTGCCTCCCTCAGACCTTCTCAGACGTCTCCTGTCACCCACCCCGTACGCTCCTACCCACACATACGTCACTGACACGGATACATGCTGCCCTGTGTGTCAACAGGCCATATCAATGCAATCTAGGATCCCAGGCACATTACAACAAGGGGCCTCCCCTGGCTCGCCCCTCCAATCACCCACCCATGAACTGTCTGGTGAGCAGCCCACTAGTGCTCCTCTTAACAGGCAGGTGTGGCAGTAAGCCTCCCCCCTTCCCCCCGCCCCGGGTACTTACCTGACCTGCTGGGGTGTATCTGCTTGGGGGAACCAGCCCACTGCACGCTTCTCTTCCTGCCATACAGAGTCCTCTGCTGGGGTGGGGTTGGCAGGGCCTGGAGTTAACACCCCATTGAAATGAGCAGAGCAGGCCCCCCCCTTCTCCGAGCTCTTGTTTCAGGCTCTCTGAAGACTCAGGAAGATCTCACTGCCTCCGTAAGTAGCACTTGGGTCATATCATTGCGCGTTTCTCTGCCATCACGAGGGCTAGCAACTTACTTCTTCTTTTGGCAAATGAAAGCGGAGATTCGGATGCAATGACATGGCTCCCAGTGCTGGGGCCCTAGATACAAGCCTGTAGTCCCCACGCCTTAATCCGGCAGGCCCAGGAGAAAGGGCACGGGAATGCCGGGAAATCCTAGCACACCTTCTGGTGAAACCACACTGAAAAAATGGGGGCAGTGGGGGGCAGGGCTGCGACTCCAACAGTCCTGCAGCCACCCTGAGCGGGGCCATGACGAGGCGTCTAATATAAGGCAAATACTCGGCGGCAGCACTGAGGCGACCCTGGGGGCCTGTGTCTGTTGCTGTCTGTCATCGGACTGTGGCAAAGTGATCTCCAAAGAGCCCCTCCTTCCCTCCGGCCGCTGCAGCGCATCCCCGCGCCTGCCCCGGAGACAGCGCTAGGGCTGGCAAAGCCGCAGCTCCACGGCGCCCCCGCTGGCCGGGGCGAGCGAGAGCAAAGTGGGAAGTTGGGGGAGGGGGTCACACCGGGAGACTGTCCGGGGGCCAGGGCCGGAGAGGCTGGGGGGTAACGTACCCCTGAGTGTGACATCCCTAGAGTTACTCGTTGCTAGTGGTCATGTTGGCCTGGAGGCCCAACCCCACCCCCCTGTCAGCCAGGGCGCGCCCCCGTCCGTGCACAGAGCCCAGGGTAGAATTGCAATGTCGGAATCAAGGGGCGCGTGGGCAGGGGGTGCAGGGCAGAGCGGCTCTGAGGTACAGGGGGCGCGACAGCAGTTCCGCGAGGGCATTAGCACATCTTGGCATCCCCCGAACCCAGCGAGGTTTGTTTGTGGTCGTGTCCCTTCCTTTCCACTCAGAAACAGCACCAATGGGTTGGCTCGGCCCCGGCCGGTCGCCAAGGAAATCTCCCTGTCCCCCGTTTACCGCCGAGTCACTCTCGCACGCCGTCCACAGGCTGGTGGCAATCCAAGTCGCCCTTCAGCTCCGGGCTTCCTGACAGCTTGAGGCCAGTTTTCCGGTCCACGCACCAACACTTCCCACGCTGCCCGTCCAGGGCCGGGTGACACTGCGCATGGGACAGGAGGCTCTGGTTAGTCCCTGCTGCACCGGCAGTGGGGCACGTCCGGCCCTGGGCTGGCAGAGAGGCACGTCTGGCCCTGCCCCGTGAGCATGGGGAGCTGAGTCCAGCTCTACTTCTCTGCTTCTAAACATGATGGGCCCAGTACAGCGTCCACTGATTTCAGCGGGCTCCCCATGAACCCGACAGACAGCACAGCACCCGGGCCCATAGGTCCCATTGGTTTCCAGGAGGGTGAAGCGCTGGGCAGAGCCACGGCAGGCCTGTGGCCGAAGCGATGCTGAACGGAGGAGGTGTCCGTTCCGGTTCGTGGCGAAGGGTGACCTGGCCCAGGCGGGTCAAACGCCTCCCACCATGAGGGTGCTCCTAGTGGTTCTTTGCCCAGCCCTCACCCCTCCCGGGCCAGGATCCCAAAGCACCCTCTGGGGATGATTAATTCATAGCCTGGCAAGCCCCCTGCGAGGGAGGGGAGCAGGCACCAGGGTCCCCTTTGCAGCCGGGAAGACCGGGACACGTGGAGGCGAAGGCTACGTTTTCAGCGGTTGTCCCCACTAAGTTTGGGGGCCCGACTTGAGGCCCCTGGGGCCTGGCTTTCAGAAGGGCCAAAATCAATGAGCTGTGGGTGCTGAACACCCCAAATTAGGGGCTTTTATGTGGTCCTTGGTCACCCAGTTGGGCGAGGACCCAGGAGTCCAGATTCCCATGCCTGTGGGTCAGCCACAGCTTTAGCTGTACAATGGGCGTGTGCCCCTCTCCGGCTGTCCTTGTCCCCGAGCCCCAGGCCGGGGCTCCTGCTGGCAATGGGGGCGCAGGCCGTACCTGTTTGGGGTGGAAGTTGCCGTTGCGATCGCAGTTCGGGATGGGGATGATGTACAAGTCCTCGTGGGTGCGGGTCTGGGATGCGGCCAGCCTCTCCAGGGCTCGGTGCAGCTCGCTCTGGCACGACCCCTGGGCCTGCACAGAAAGCGTTGATCGGATCCCAGCTCGGGGGAGGAAGAAGACCCCCTCCCTCCTTCCACCTAGACAGGCTGGAGTCCCCCTCTCCCATCCGTGGCCAGATACCCGCCACGTGGCAGCCACTAACAATACCTTGCACCTTGAGCTTCCTTTCCCTGGGGGGGGGGATGGCTGCAAACGCCCCCCCCCCCCTCGGCATGAGGGTACAATACCCCCTGGGTGTTTGGAGAGCCCCACTCCCTGCTGTAGCCCCTGCAACGCCTGGGGACCATGGGGGCCGTTGCTCGTTTCCCCTTCGTCGGTGTCGGTGTTGGGGGGCCTGCACCGCCCGCCCCCAGTGGGGAATTTCCTTGTCTGGGGCGCAAGGAGCGGTGAAGAGCGAGGACAGTGGCTAACCGGACGGCGCACCCCTGACAAACCAAAGCTACCCCAGGCCGGCTGCTTGCACGACCGACCCGCCCGCTGGGGCCTGCTCTGCAGCCTCAAACACCAGCCACTTGCTGGGCACGGAGAGGCACCAGGGAGTTGATCCCAGGCCCGTGCAGCAGCAGCCCCCATGCAGGGAGTGGAAGGGGCATCTCACTATCTGCCTCGTCTCCTCCCGATGATGCGAGTTCCCGTTGCTCCTCATCTTCACGCCGCTGTTCACCCGGTCGCGGGTTTTTGCCTGCTGCTTCAGGAGACATTTCCGGTCCTGGATGCTACATGGGCTGAAGCTGTTGTTGGGGTGGTCGATCTCCTCCTTATCTGTAAAATCGGAAGGTCAGGGAGAGAGGGGAGCAGTCAAAGGGGAGCAGCGTTTCGGGCGGGCTGGGACAGGAGCCTTGCGGAGCGATATCCGGGAACTGGAGCCAGCGCAGCCCTGGCCTGCTCCCCCTCTCTGCACCTCCCTGCCCCCTCCACCGCACAGAGGTGTCGGGTACGCTGCAGCTGGCCATGGTGCAAAGCCGCAGGGAGTTTGTTACAGGATTGACTCCGCACGTGGCTCTGACGTGCACTTGATATGCTTTGCACGGGGTCCCCGGGCGTTTAGATAGCTAGGACAGGGCTGCTGTTCCGATTCTCCCAGAATGCACCAGCTGTGCAGACAGTGCTGTGCTGCTGGGGCCATGTAACCGTCAGGGAAGCCTGGGCCAGGCCTGACTCGGTAGCGCTTGCTCCTGTCTGCGGCTGTGCCCTGGGAGCTAGTGGTGACCCGTGTGAAACGAAGTCTCAGGCCAGCTCCAAGCAACGCCTTTGCTACAGACACCCCCATTCGCACGTTGGCCCCACAGCTAGTTCCCACTCGACGGACGAGTCCCGGGAATCCAGCCAAGCACTGACGTACGGGGGTCACTTTAAGCCAGCGCCTGGCTGGACCAACCTTCCCACCTCCTGTTGGTGGGTGAGACGCGGCCAGACGGGCGGATTGCTCCGGACAGCCTGGCGCGCCTCCACCGGGGTCACACGCGCAGTGTCAAAGCAGGACAGAATAACATGAGATTTTGACTCGGATCGTTACATGGGGCTGTGGCTGGCGATCCCTCTTCCCCCGTGGGGGAAGGCCCAGCCCGCTAAACCAAGCCCTAGTACCACGCATTAACGGGGAAAGAGAAGCCGGCAACGTGAGCTGCTCTCCCGGCCGCCTACAGACACTAGAGCAGAGCTGGGCTGGCCCCTCATTCACCAGCCAAAACGAGGGATTTGCCCAGTTCCACCAAACCACCGTTTCTTGCCTAAATGTCACCCAGCCGCTTAATAAGTCCAGAAACCTTGGTTGCTTTGCATGGCACTTCAGGTATTTCCTCCTCACCTTTCTGACTAGTCTCACTGATCTGTGTTAAATTCGAGCCAGGTGCGGACAGACGAAGGCTGAAGAGTCTAAACAGACAAAGAGGCAGGAGAAAGCCAGGATCCTTCTCCCCATTTCATAGACGGGGGAACTGAGGCACAACAAGATTAAAGACACACCCAAGGCCATACAGTGAAACAGCAGCAGAGCTGGGACTAGAACTGAGGTCTCTTGAGTTCCCGTGCAGGGCCACAGCTCTCGATGGCACTTAGAGAATAAGACGGAGAGTATCTTATTGCCCTTATATAAATCCATGGGACGCCCACATCTGGAATACTGCGTACAGATGTGGTCTCCTCATCTCAAAAAAGATATACTGGCAATAGAAAAGGTTCAGAGAAGGGCAATTAAAAATGATCAGGGGTTTGGAACGGGTCCCTTATGAGGAGAGATTAAAGAGGCTAGGACTTTTCAGCTTGGAAAAGAGGAGACTAAGGGGGGATATGATAGAGGTCTATAAAATCATGAGTGATGTAGAGAAAGTAAACAAGGAAAAGTTATTTACTTGTTCCCATAATACAAGAACTAGGGGCCACCAAATGAAATTAATGGGCAGCAGGTTTTAAACAAATAAAAGGAAGTTCTTCTTCACGCAGCGCACAGTCAACCTGTGGAACTCCTTGCCTGAGGAGGTTGTGAAGGCTAGGACTATAACAGTGTTTAAAAGAGAACTGGATAAATTCATGGCGGTTAAGTCCATTAATGGCTATTAGCCAGGGTGGGTAAGGAAGGGTGTCCCTAGCCTCTGTCTGTCAGAGGATGGAGATGGATGGCAGGAGAGAGATCACTTGATCATTGCCTGTTAGGTTCACTCCCTCTGGGGCACCTGGCATTGGCCACTGTTGGCAGACAGGATACTGGGCTAGATGGACCTTTGGTCTGACCCAGTACGGCCGTTCTTATGTTCTTATGTAGCCAGGGCGTGTCGGCCCGTCTGGCTGGGCGTGTCTCTGTCCCCCAAGCACCGCAGTAGCCACACAACTCACAATCGTTATTTATCCCGGATGGGGGCTCGGTGCCCATATCCCCATTGTAACTGCAGCAGCCGACAAAGCAATAGGGCAGAGCTGGGAACTGATACACCAGTGAGTGCCAGGCTAGTGCCCTAGGCACTGGGCCTTTCTTCCTCCCCGTAACCCTGAGGCCACCCTCCTCTTCGTTCTTCCAGCCATTGGCTTGGGGGGAAATTCACCAGGGCGGCAGCAGCCACAGAGGGACGCAGGAAATGTCTTCTTCCCTCCTGCCCAGTTTTTGTTGTGGCCCCTGCGGGGAGCTTGGCGCCAGTGAGTTTGTTTGCATGTCAATCTTTCTAGTGCCGCTCGTCACCACTGGATTTTCCCAAGCTGCCCGCCATAGTGCCCAGCGGCTGCCCAGCCTGCCTCTCCAGAACGACCCCGCCGCCCAGCTCCGGGGCACCTCCCCAGCAACCCCGGCTGCAGCCCAAAGAGACGGTTCCATAGGCAGCAGCCAGCTTTGGCCCCCAGCCCTGCTCCGAACTGGCCCACTGACAGCCCCCCTTCTGGGCGAGTTCCCGGCTCCTTTTCTGTGCCCAGTTCGCTCCCTCCCACCGGGACTCCAAAACGCTTTTGCTCCCGAGCCCTTTTCCAAATGGGCTGAATAAAAGTTTCCATCTGTTATGTAAAAGTTGGCCTCGCTCCCGGGAATGTACATAGGATACAAATGGGTTCGCACATCAGCCCAGCAGTTCAGCGTAACCTGCCCCTTCCCACCCGAGGCAACCGATGTGCGGCCATTAGGGGGGCAGGGGGGCAGCAGTTAGCTCTAACGCCGGGCTTAAAAAGTCTTCTCCCCCAATCTGCACCCCTCCTCCAGCTCCCCATACAGCCCCTGGTACCTCCACCCCCACACCTCTCCACCGGGCCCCTCTCAGCAGCTTTTCAGCGTTGATTGTTGTGTGACAACGGATAAAGACAGTGCTTTACAGCCTGGTTGGTTACTGTAGGGTGGCGCATGACGAGTGGTTTATTATTGGAGGGGTGCACACCAGTGCTGGTTTGATTAGAGAGGAGTTGCTCAGGTGTGCTAGGCTGTGTACCTTGGTTTGTTAGTGTAGGGTCTCCTAGGACGCATGCTGGGCTGCACTCATGGCTTTATTATTATTGGCTGGCTGATGACAGCCGAGCTGCACACATTCAACTGGCCCCCGAACAGGGGCTGTCCCAGTGACCCTACCCCCTGTCCTCCCATGCACCCTGCCCCTCCCTCCTGCCCTCTAGGGACGGAGAACGTCCCATGCACGAGGACCCAGAGCATTTGCTGGGGTCACCTGTGCGATATCCCACATCAGCGCTGACATCCTGCGCGCGGCTCCCTCCCCTCTGCCAGCAACACCCACCCACCCCGCTCCAGAAGCCTCATGGGCCAGGTGATGTGTCCGCAGCTACAGACCAGCGGCTCTCTTTGCTAACGGAGGCTGGGGCCCGTGGCCCGGCACCATCTGACAGGAGAGGCACGGCAGGCTCTGTGCATCCCCAGGACCCCTTCCCCACAGGCCGGCTGGGCCCCAGAGCTCTGTGACAGTCTCCGGCTGGCGTTTCCCCAAGAGATCTGTCACTACCCGGGATGGTAACCACAACAAACTCCTCCCCTCCCTGGCCCCCCACTTCTATTTATACCCGCTAGGCCCGAGCAGGCAGCAGGCCAAGGAGACAGCTGCACCTTCCTCTGGGTGCATCCAGCAAGATGGCCAGGGAGCCAAAGAGGGGTCCGCTCGGGGGCCCCTGTCTCATGGCATAACCCTCGCCCAAGGCGTCTCGGTGGGCCCAGACCTGCCAGCCCCAGCTGGGGGCAAGAACAGCAAGGCCGGAGCTCGAAGGGAGGCTGATCCCCGCTGGGAAAAGGGTTTAATGCCAGCACGTCCTGTCCCTGCATCCCTGGTCCGAATCCGGATGGGCCCGATCTTGGGGTGCTCCCGCGACGAGCGTTTCCCCCTTGCCCGTAACCCCACTGACCGTAGTGGAGTTACGCCTGCTGCCATCCTGCACTGAATGGGATGTGGCTTCGTGCCATGCGGGCTCCGCTGGACGAGTTCAGCGGGAAGGCTTGTTGGCGGACGCATGGCCTGGTCTGGCCCTAGAATGGCTGGAGTCCTGCGAAGGGGAGAGCGGTGCCACTGCTGCTAACGCCGAGCGCCGCTCCTCCTTCAGCTCACGCAGGAGCTGCTTCCAGAACCAGAGCTCATGGGTTCAAGTCCCAGATAGGGACCGACTCCTAGGCAAAAAGACGTGCAGCCCAAAGCTCTTCCGCCAGGCTCCCAAATTCTGGAGAGCTGGAGGTGTTAGAAACCCCCAAGTTTCCCCAAATCAGTGGCCAGCTCGGAAAAGTGAGGCCCAAAGGGCCATGAGATCCTCCAGCTGCGCTGCACTAACGAGGCAGGAGGTGGCAAATCACCCACTTTCCCAGCCACGGGCGGCTTTCGGAGGACCCAGGACCGTGCCCATCCATGCCAGGGCGGGTGCCTGGAGCGATGCGTCTGTCCCATTCGCACTCGGGATAAAACAAGGCCACCAACCGGAGGCCTAACGGGCATCGTTACACAGAAACGAGCTCCGGCCCCCTGCCTGCCTAGATGGCTCTCTCCGTGACGGCCTGATTCAGACTCCCCCACTCCCCCCGCTTTGTTCCCCGTTCGTTCTAGCACTTTATCCCCTCGGCATGGAAAGCTGGCGCCGGGCTCTGCCAGGCCTTGCACGTCAGCTCCTTTCCCTGGCCGAGCCTTTCGCGCTGGAAATGCACCGTGTCCAACGAGCTCAAGTTTCATTGTCTGAGCTCCAGCGGCACCGACGGGCTGGCTGGCCGAGCGCTCGCACCCGCGGCCTTGGGCTCAGGGGGGTGCTGCCCACGCCCCGTGGGGCCCGCTGCTGGGGGAGCGCAGTGGGGCTGCCCTTCCCCAGTGATGTCCTGCAGCAGCACGACGGGCAGCCCCAGCGCACCAACCAACCAGCCCACAAACTGGCCCTGAACTTTCATCAACACTTTTGCGGGGCTCACAAAAGTTCAGCTAAACTACCCCCCTCGCCAACCTCAACCCTCCCCCCCCCCCGCCCCAGTTCCTTTCCAGTTTCACTGTGGCCTCTGCACCTTCCCTGCTCTGGTATTGCAGACACAGTGGGGCCAGATCCACTAATACTTCCCCTTAAAAAAATACAGCCTGGCTGGGCAGTGTAAGGCCCCCGGGGGCTTCCCTCAGTAGCCCAGGAGTTTGGAGCCATCACAGCACTGGCTGCCCCGGCTCAGGCAGGACACTGCAGTGCTCGAGGAGGTTCAGGGAAGAGGAATGAGAATGATCAGGGCCTGAGAAGACTCTCCTAGAAACGTGATTGAAAATATTGGGCTCGTTTGCCTTAGAGAGGACGTAAGAGGGGACCGGGCAATAGTAAGTAGTCTAGAGAAGGGAAGTCTGGAGCTTCTGCTCTCCCGGTCTCATAACACAGGAAGAAGGGACCGTCCAATGAACCGGAAAGGTCGGCCTTTCCAAACCGATGCAAGGAAATTCTTCACAGAATGCATAATTAGACGGCGGAACTCATTGCCACAAGATGTTATTGAAGCCGAGATCTTAGCAAGGTTCGACGAGGGACTAGACTCGTACCTAGCTAACGAGAGCGATCGTAGTAAATCCCGTAACAAGAGCTTTAGAAAGGAGATTAAACCTGCTCCGGGGTGTGTGCTACTCTCTAACTACAGGGCTTAGAAACAGAGGCTGCTGAGCGCAGGTCTCTGGCACCTTCCTCTGACGCATGTGGTACTGGCCAGATGGGATCCTGCGCGGGACGGGCCTCGGGCCTGAGCCAGGGCAGCGAACATACGGGCCTATCAGAGGGATGGGAAGTTTCGATTCTCTTGCACCGCTGTGCGTGACGGTAGACTGGCCTGTTCTAAGCCCCCCTGCCCCCGCGGCTCAGACCCTCACTGAGCTCCAGGTTCTCAATTATCTCTGGATATTGCTTTGCACGTGTGCTTACAATGCACGCACACACACACGGATCCACATGCACGCGCACACACACGCATGCACAGTCCTATGGAAACCAAGGCCATCAGAAGTCACGGAATGCATGAGCCCCCTTCGCTCGCCCTTGGGGAAAACGCCCCTAAACCGTTTGCCGTTCACTCGGCGTTCTCCAGACTCAGGGAACATCGGCTGGGGTGGGAGTCTGACCTCAGCGCCGTTCCCACTGGCCCTCCCCACCTTCTCGCCAGACGACCCAGTTGGCAGCAGGGCAGCCCATCCTCTGGGCTCTGCCTCAGTCAGACACCCCGAAAGCCCTCCCCGCACAGCCCAAGCCCAGCTGCTTTGCCAAGGGGGCAGGCGCCGGAGGGCAAAGGTTTCTGCTCCTTTGAGATAGGACAGCATGTCCTAGCTGAGCGGAGCACATTGTGGGAAGCAGGATTTTCCCAGGATGCTCTCTGCTGTTCCCAGTGTGTTTTGTTTGATATTCATTTACAAGCTGTCACTTGCAAAAGGAACTTGAGCCTTACCCTGGGACTCCGGGGAAGGAACTGGGCACAAAAGGCTGCAGGCCGGGCCAATGACAGAGCACAGCGGGGTTGAGTCTGCAGACATTCCCGTGCTCGTGTGGCTGGGCACAAGCGGGAGAGCCGTGCCCCCTGCCCGGGGAGTCAGAACCCACCAGTCATTCACATGCACCGACGGGGAAAGCAGGAAACAAGTCTAGGAATAAAAAAGCAGAGTCCAGTTCTGAACTCCAGGATGTTCTGAACTCCGTCTGGGCGAAGCGCGGCTCCAGGACTGCAATAGCAGACGCTGGCGGCGGGGAGGCTGCTGTCATGGGACCAGCGCTGGTTAGCTCCGCATTTTTTAAAAGCTGCAGGTTCCTTTGATTTCAGGATCCTTAAAGCTCCATGTTTGGTTCAAACAACATTTTTCCACTGCGTGTGCCGGGCTTTTTCTTTTCTGTCTTTGCCATGCAAACCTTTTCCACAGCCGCATGTCACTAGCGAGGTCTCCGGCTTGTTATGGCCGCAGCATGGGCTTAGTCTATCAGCAAAGGGGAACATCACATCTGCAGCCACATACGCTTTGAAGATGTGCCGGTGAAATAAGAAAGCGCACACACGTACACGCACACACACACCCTCACACACACACACAGACACACCCTCACACATGCACACACACACACACCCTCACACACACACAGACACACCCTCACACATGCACGCACACACACACCCTCACACACCCACATCTACACACAGACAGAACCTCACATGCACACCCACACACCCTCACATGCACACACACACACAGCCACGTACACCCACACAGACACAACCTCACTCATACATCCCCTCACACACACACATATCCCCTCTCTTTCTCTCTCTCTCTCTCTCTCTCTCTCACACGCACACAACCTCACACACACATACACACACATCCCCTCACACACACACAAGATTTGCCTGGTTTTGGAACCCAGCTCTGTGGATTTTATCCTGACTGATTTGGGCTGTAACAGGAATGGGACGGGCCCCGTTCACTCTTGGACATTGTTAGCCCAGTTTTGCAGAGCAGAAAGCTACAGAAACCCACGCTGCTTGTAACAGGCTGTAGCACAGTCCATTTCCAAGTGCAGTTACAGTTTAAACTAATCAGTAGTGCAGAGGAAGAAGCATTTGCCCAAAGAAATGTGGTGAAATGCTGTCGATGCACAATACGCTAGAAAGCCCCCTTGATTTTTAAGAAATGTATCAGAACTGTCGTTTTCTCGCTCTATTGCCTGGGACCTGTCATAGGAGTCAGATTTACAAGCCTAACTCCCACAGGTCCTTTAGACAATCCCCAGGCGGAAGTGGTAATATGAAATGAGGTAAGGTTTGGTTTTAATCATAACACCAAATCTAACCCGCTCAGGGAGATTTTTGTATCGAACAACTCGGTTTCAGCACAAGCAAACATGAGCTGTGCTGACTTGACTGAAAGCCCTCTGTACACAGAGATGGTTCCTGGCACTAGAAGGTGAGAAATTCTGCTGATTTGCCAAACTCTAGCAGAGTTTTACAGGTAACTTGGCCCTGAGCCCTGCCTAAACCAGCCTGGTAATTTGACCTGGTGGCGATCAATGCCTGGACGCTCCCTGCGAAGGTTATCTCCTCCTGCACTTCGCTAGAGCATGGTAACTCCTCACCACTTGCCAAGACGCAAAGTACAATAAGGGGACACGAAACAAACCATTCGAGCGGCAAACTGCAAATGCCCTTCCTGTGCTGTGTGACGACCTCCCTCTGTAGCCTCCGCTGCCGGGATCCATCCAGCTCTGAACTTCACCCAGCCACGCTGGGAGGAAAGTTTTCAAGGTGAGGGCAAGCAACGACCTTGCTCTCCTCTTCGGAGGAGCCAGGGCTGGACGTTGGGGCAGTTCCCTTCACACACGGGAGAGGAGAGAAAAGGGGTCCCTTCTGACCTTAAAGTCTATGAGTCTATGAGTCTGGAACACACGTTAGAGCCTTTGCTACCCAGCCTTGGGAAGCACTCTCCAGACAGCTGCCACCCCCAGCCCTCCCTGCTTGGAGTCAGATGGGGAAACCGAGGCACTTAGCGGGGCAGTGGCTCAAGTCACTTGACCCCAAGGTCACAGAGGGTGTCCGGGCAGAGACAGGTTTTAAACACAAGAACCTGCTGCCCTG
The DNA here is from genome assembly GCF_002925995.2 of Terrapene triunguis. Classification (NCBI taxonomy): domain Eukaryota; kingdom Metazoa; phylum Chordata; order Testudines; family Emydidae; genus Terrapene; species Terrapene triunguis. Next base: position 2,552,508 of record NW_020664544.1, read on the forward strand.
AACTTCTAACGGAGGAACAAGGCGAAGCTAAAGGTGAAGATAAAGGACCCTTTTCCCAGCAAATGTCGATTGATAGGAGTAAATCACGTGGATTGGAAGGAAGGTGGCATCAAATAGTGGCCAAAGCGCTCAGGCGAGCGAGACACGGGCTTCCCGTCTATCTGCCCCATCTCTGCCGACAGTGGCTCTCCCACCCAAGGCTGGGCGGGAGCTACAGTCTGCATCCGTGCGGCTCCCGCTCCCCCAGCGATCAGAGTGAATACCAATGAAACCCCCTGGGTCGGCTGCAGGGAAGCAGATGTTGCCCGTGGCTGGTATTATGTTTATTACGGTAGCCCCTCGAGGCCACAGCAAGGATCGGAGGCTCCGCGGTGCTAGGAGCTGCACACGGACCTGGGAGAACAGCCCCTACCTGCAGAGCTGATAGTCCACACAAGCCCAGAGAGGGGAAGGGACCAGTGCCCTGCCACAAGGCCAGTCTGTGGGTAGGCCCCGGGGGCCTGTGCTCACCAGCAGAGTCCTGCCATACTGGCCCAGGGAAGTATTTATGGAACCGCTGCCAGGCGCCAGGTCAACGTTCGCAGTGCGGACACTTCTCCGGTTTGCTGTTTGTTGTTTGCTTTCCATGTAATCTGTCCTTTTCCAGGAACAGCACGAGTCCTTGAAATGTGAAACGTGAAACCAAAGGTGGCAGCGGCCGGAGACCCTGTACCAGGGCGGCGCCGGTGCTGACGGGACGTGGCGAGGTTTCGCACTGGCCGCTGATTGCCCCACGGCATGGCCATGCCACACGCTGTGAGCTGGTAGCCAGCCGGTTGGGATCTCAGGATGTGTCGGGGGGAGGATCCCCCTCCAAACTGGGGCAGGGTGGTCTATGGGTCACCTGCCGGGCCAGATGGACTGTTTGCCCAGTTGGGGCACACTCAGGCGGATCTGAAGTCGCTGCACCTTGCAAGACCCTGTCATTCCCGGGAAGAGGCATTTGGGGAGAAGCAGAGCGAAATGTTTTACCAAGGGACTTCAAGCCCCCTGTACCCCTCCAACCCCCCCCCCCCCCACACACACACACACTGCATAGAGGTGTTGAATCTAAATGGGACCGATTAAAGTGATTTAAATAAAGCAAAGACCCTTTGGGCAGGTCAGCTGAAACAGGAAGTGCTTTGAAGAGGCAAAGGATTCACACAGCTTGGAGGAGCAGGGTCCATAATCCGGCCTGAGGCTGCAACGCGCACGATTGCTGGGAAACGCCCGGTCTGGTTTTCCTGGCTGCAGGTCAGGGTCCCAGGGCTGGGGGCAGGAGCTGTTTGCTCCTGGGGTGACTTGAGCAGGTTCCCGAGCAGGTCCCCGTACAATGGTCCCAACGCTGTTGCTCTCACGCTGATCTCGGCATTTTTGCATGCGCCAGGGTGGGACCTAGGAAGCTCTTCCCCGCTCGTCCAAGCATATGGGGAAAATAAAGTGTCTTCCAAGAATCTGGAGCCCCCCACGGACCGGTCCCATCCAGCATCCAGCCACTGCCTGGTTGGCCCAGCAGCACCCTACACACGGGAAGGTTTAAGGTCCCCACTATTAAGTTTCAGTGTCTCCAGGTCTGAGAACTTCCACGTGGCCTGGGGAGTTTCGCTGACTCAAATCAGCCAACACCAGGTCTGAGGCCAGAGCTGGCCAAACTCTGTCCTAAAGGGCTGCAGGTCCCAGTCTAGTTCCCAGTATGTAATGCTCCGTATCTACTGGGACAGGGAGCCTCCCCAGCCACAGCTGAAGGAGAGTGCAGGCCACCTCTCTGCCTGAGCGGGGTCATGTTCTCAGCCCTGCTTAGAAACGACCTCCCCCCATTTCTTCCTCAAGCCAGCTAATAATGTTGCCTAATGCAAAAATCTCGTGTCGCTCCCCAGCATGGCTGCACTTGGCTGGCGGCCACTGGGAAATGGGATAAAGGCCTTGACCTTTGACTGTTTAGGGGGCAGCCGGGCCAGGAAGGGGGCGGCAGAACAATGGGGCTAGAGCCAGTTTTGGTGCTGGCAGAGCTGCGAGGCTGAACGCGCCTGGGAGAGGGCTCGTGGAGAGTTCACAATAACAAGCCTGCAGGCTGAGGGCTGTGCAGAAAGCAAACAGGAAAGGGATGTCCGCCTGGCCTGGAGGAATGCAGCCAGCGCTCTCAGCAAACAGCACTACCACCTGAGGGGGGGCGTCAGCCAGGGCGTCCCCCCCAGCCTGCAGGGGAGTGCATCTCGCAGCACTCAGCGTGAAGACACTGGAGCCCTTGGGGTGCATTTGTGACCTGGCTACTTAGCCCCCAGGCCGCCATGGACTCAGCATTGACGTGAAATCCAGGGCTACGGGGAGAGATTTGGATCTCAGGCCCAGGGGATACATCCAGATGAGTGGCTCTGGATTCACACCGCCATGCCTGGGGTCAGCACCAGATGCAGGCCAAGTGCATGTCCCACGGGCGTCAGCCACAAGCTTCCCCGGCTTTGACCCTGTATCGGCACCACGAGGGCCGGAGCCTGTGGGGCGGGCATTGCACACATGCTCTGGGGGGAAGGCAGCGCTGAGAGTGGGGCCTGGGGTTCCATGTGCTGCGGCCCCGATAGGCTGAGCTTGGGAGGTCCCATTCTCCACACGGCCGCTGCACGCACCACCTCCCTCGAGAGCGGCTGCTGGGCAAGGCAGGGGGCCGGCGCTCTCGCTGGCCATGGGGCGTGGGAATGTGCTTTTGTCCATCCCCTTGGTAGCTGTGGCTTCGCGCAGCCCGGGGCAGAGACAGGCCAGAGCCAGTAGCCAGAGTCACTCCTTGATATATTCTGCTGGCTACATTTGGCCCGGGGGGCAGTGGCCAGGTCTGCTAGTGAAGCCTAGGGCAGGGCTGGATTTCCCAGGAGACGAGTCCTTCGGGCACTGCCCTTCTGCCTGCCAGCATCTCTTGGGGCAGCGCAGCAGCAACATTACACAGGAGCCGTCGATATTGACGGGCTGGAGGAAGCGGGGGACAGAAACCTTGCAAGGGGACCGACTATGCTCCCTCCAGGAGAACTGAAGGCTGCAGCAGCCACCGCTGGCTCCAGTCAACCTTGCAACAGGTCCAGGTCTGTGCACAGAGCAATCCAAACCCACAGCGCGTCCTGCCAGCCCCTCATGCTGTGCTTTGCATGGAACGCAGGCTGCCTGTCCAGACCAGCCTGCTCCCTCGGCTGACTCCGCCTTTAACCAGGCAGACTCGGACTCAGCAACGGGCCGCAGCTGCGCCGCCTACCGGGGTGTCGTACCACGAGTGCGGGGGTGTGATTGTCCCGCTCTGGTAGGCACAGAGGAGACCCCCGCTGGAGTCCAGCTCTGGGCACCGCACTTGGGGAAAGACGGGAACAAATCGGAGCGGGACTTGATGACCTCTCAGGGTCCCTTCCAGCCCCACTTTTCTCTGACTCCATGGAGGGGCCACTTGCCATGGTAACCCGGCACAATGCACAAGATTCCCAAGGTGCAGCAACCCCCCACCCCGCCCCCCACCCCCGCGGCTGTGGCTTGAGCGTGGGCCTTTCTGTTCCCCCTCGGAGGGCGGCTGGAAGGGGAAGCAGGAGAGCGCAGCATGACCCAGAAGAAGGAAAAGCCAAGGGAAGACGGAAAGAGGCCGGCGGAGCCAAGAATCAACTGGATTCCTGGAGCAGAATCTGCCACAATGAAAAATAGCTTGGAGTTTACTAGCTTGTTTTGTCTAAGTCATGTATTGTGACTGTTCCCTCAATATCTGTATTAGCCGCCCAGCCGGTAAAGGACGCTGCAGCGAGCCGTGCGGGGAGCCCGCGGCCTGCCAGCCAGCTCACCAGCAGACGTGCACTAGCCCTGCGAGAGGCTGACGAGCTTGCAGAGCCCTCAAAATGCCCGCGGGCATAGCCCGAGGAGAACAGTACCAGCCCCATCGCCCTGCACGTGCAAATCCCTCTAACCAGCCACTCACGCGACAGCCGCGGTGCGAGCTGCCTGCCAACAACCCCCGGGCCCACCAACGTTCCCCGTCCGGCGGAAGAGCTCGTTCGGCTGTGGAGACTGCCTAGCTGCCGGTAGCCCACTCCTTTGTTCGTGCACCAGTGGTGTCAGCCCTGGTAGCTCCGTGCTGGGAAGATGTGCCGCCTCTGCTGGGTTGGCACAAAACATAAACTGTGGGTTTCAAGCCATTCCTGGGGAGGTCCGCCCGCTGCAGCTCCATGGGCCGTGCTGCCGACATTGGTTAGCACGGATGGGACATTCGAGGACACCCTGAAGGTTCAGCACAAGAGCAGGTGCTGTGACGCCGGACATAAATAGCTGCAGCTTTCAGCAGTGCAAGTGCCTCCTGCTCGGACACACCTGCAGCCGGTGCCGGGCCCGAAACGGAACAGCAGCTCCAGCCCCCGCCCACGCCCGCCCCCGGGGCCGTCTCAGCACGGAGCTGGGGCCGGACGACACACCAGCTCTCGCCCAGTCCGCTGGGTCCCATCGGGCAGGGCTCCGGAGAAGGGGTCAGTGTGGGAGGACGGTTGTATTAGCTGGAGGGCCAGGAGGAGGCGATCACAGCTGAGACCGGCTGGGCCCGGCTCCTCCCAGCAGAGGGCCCATGATATTCACATTTCCCTTCCCCCGTGTTGCGACTGGGTGCCCCTAGAAGGCAAGATCCCCCCTTAATCCTGCTGCCTCCCCCGCCCCACCTTTTCCTTGCAGTCCCTCAGCTCGGAGCAGCTCCCCACCGGCCCTGCGGCCCCCCAACACCAGGGGCTGGGGATGGGTCCTTCTGCCCTTTTCCTTAGAACGGATTTTTTCCCCTCTGTGGCCATGCCACTCCCAGCCAAGCGCTTTCCCGGGACCTTTGCTCTTTGTGCTCTTGGCCTCCCTGGCAGAACTTGTTTGGCTTTTGGTACCTTGTCAACACACTGGGGTTTGGGGGGGTCGTGCTGAGACGCCTGGTCCCGGCGTCTTGAAGCCCAGCGCAGCCCCAGGGAGCGGATCCGCAGGGCCTCCGGCTCCTCTCGCCCCCTCTGACGTGGAGGGACTCACACCCAGTGTGAACCTGTTGGGAGACTCCCATGACTCTGTAGGCCAGGGTGGAGCCAGGGAGCGGACTGGAGGGGGGCGGGCCAGGGCTGAGGCAGGGGGGAATGAAAGCCCCCAGTTAACCCCTGCCCTGCTGCCATGCTGAGCTCCCTCCTTTCTCACGTTCTCATTCGGTCACTCAGTCTTTGGCCTATTTGCTCCAAGTGAAGCCGGAGGGCTCGGCTCCCTCTAGGAAATGGAACGCTGAGCCAGGCTCCATCTGTGGGGTCCCAGCCAAACGCCTGTCAGGATCACAACAGAGCCACCGAAGGAAGTGCTGCTCCCCAGAGCCAGCCGCTCTGTCCTTAACCCCTTCCTGGCCAGGACACCTGGGCGCCCCCTGCACTGGGTGACGAGCGCTGACCGGCGCACAATCACAGGCTGGGTAGCACAGCGGCCCTGCCAGCGGACTGCAGCCCCGAGCACTGGGTCATGCCAAGGAAGGACGAACGCCCCCTGCTGAATCACCCACACTGTCTCCCAGGCAGGGAAGTGTGTGGGGGGGGGGAGGGGCAATATACCCCCACAAACACAGCCAAGTCTATAGAGTGTGTGTACGTCCCCACCCTGGAGCGTTAGTCCCAATACCAGTCACAGCCCCCCCGCCCCGAGGCACAGTTCTGGTCCCAGCCCAACCTGCCCCAGAGCCCAGGGTCACCCGGCGTCTCAGAGCAAAGCCCCGGCCGTCATTGGGTTTCACCTGCTTCTTCGCCCGGTGGCTGCGAAGGCGGCCGGGGGGGCGGGGGGACGGAGATGAGAACAATAGGGCCAGGTTTGGGGAGCAGGGTCCGAGTACCCGGAGCCAGCGCCGTGCATGAGAGCCCAGCCCCCCAGGCCAAAGAGGCGTGGGCCGGAGCCTAGCCCCCACGGTAACCGTCTGCGGGTGGTCCTGGCACCGACGTGGCCGAGCGGGAGAAGTAAAACGCCCTTTCTGGCTGCTGAGCCCCTCTCGCTTGGCAGGGGCCGGCCTGGGGAAGGCCCGAGCAGGGCTTGGTCAGGCGGGGGGGCAGGGAGCAGGTCAGGCAGGAGGCGAAGGGAAGGGCCCAGGGCTGGAGCTGGCTGCAGGGAGCTGGAGGGGGGAACCAGGGCTGCTTCCTCGTCTGTTTGTTAGTGGAACCTCTGCAGGGAGGGGAACCACTTCCTCTCCTGGCTGGAGCCAAGCCAGGGCGCACCGGAGTGGGGGGGTTTGCTGGGCCACCTGCATATCTAGATACGCGTACCTGGATGTACACCTGCATGTGCACAGCCCCCCGCCCGTGTCTGCACTCAGGACACCCCGTCTCCCAGGGCGTGACGCCCACCTGGATGCTGCAGGCCAGGCCGGCTGAGTCTGGAAGCCCTGGGGGAGGGAGGTGTGGGGGTTGGGCCACGGAGAAACAGAGAGGGCTGTCTGGTCTGTCTGTCTTACCCAACCGTCCGTTCCTCGCCCCCGTCCCTCCCACCCCACCAGAGGGCACAGACTGGATTCCCCCACCCCCTGCCAGACCTCCTGCCTAGCTGCTCCTCCCTGGGATCTGAGGCACAGACAGCAGGACAAGGCCACGCCCGTGTTTCAGTAGCTCCCAAACTCTGGCCACAATTTGGGGTGGGCGTGGCAGAGTTACCTGTGCTGCTCCCAGGGTGACGAGTGTGATGGAAAACCACAGACAGATGGACAGATCCACCTGGAGCCAGAGAGCTCTCAAAGGCACGGGATACCCTGGGAAGCGCTGCTCTATTTTCTGATGCTGGTTGAGCTGGGTTTTCCGTTCCCATAACCCCTCTGGCTTTCTCCTCCTCCCTGGACAGGCAGCGCATCTCCCTGCAATCATATGTCAGCACTGCTAAGCCTGGTGACAAGCGGGGCCCAGAATTACATTGCTCCAGAACAGAGAGACGCCATTAACTCCCAGGCGCGGCGGATCCTGTTTTCGCTCTCTCGAGACTCGAGAAAGCCTCGGGGAGCTGTGGGTCAGTGCCAGGCAATGCTGGGTAACGCTGCTCGCTGCAACGTCGCCAGTTACAATATCCTGATTCCAGAACAAGCTGGGACGTTGCCGGAGCAGAACAGACGCTGAGCCGTTACCCAACACCTCCCCTCCTCTCAGCAGCCCCCACCCCTGGCAGCGGGGTCCGACGGTCGCATCGCCCCCGTGCCAGCCCCATTTCCCTGAAGCCATGTTACTCGGCAACCAGCCCGGTGTTTCCTCTGCTCCCTGGGCCCACGCTTGATGTGATCCCGGCGGAGGAAAGGTCCCCTAGGCTGGACACACAGGCCAAGTCAACCCTTGGGATCAAAGGAAAGAAATCGCCTGATGGATGCCCAAAGCGTATCCGATGGGACTAGCGCTAAGTCAGCACCAGAACAATTGTGCCCAGAGCCTCGGCTGCCGGAGAGGTTCAAATCTCAGACTTGGGATGCCCCCTGACGCGAGACGAGCAGGAAGCCGGATCCACGCTAGGCAGATAGATAGCGTGTCCCAGGTAGAAATGACCAGACCAAACTGGGCTGGTTCCCCTGCCCTTGGTCAGGCTCACCCGGCTGCCTGTTAGCTCCATTCTTCCTAGCTGCTATTTTTAGCCTGTCCCATAAACAAACTTAAAACCAGCCGCACGTGGCCCGTCGCCAGCATAATCCAGCTCCCTCTCCACACCGTGGGGGGGAACACCTCTGCCAGCGCGGAGACAAGCTAGATTTAAATTAAGGCAGCTGGAAAAACTGAAAGACACAGCGGAGAGCAAGGTGCCATGGGAACCATGTGCAAATCAGGCTGCTAACAAGGGGCTAGCATGTTCACTGGTGTCCACGTGTCCGTGTGGAGAGGAGGGAAGAGGTTCCATCCCCCGCCATGCCCATAGCAGCCACACAACATATATGTAGCTCCCACAGGGTCAAATTTCCCCAGACATATTTATCCAGTACTAAATCATTACTAACTAATGGCCAAGTGTTGGGGGGGAACCTCCTTCGCCTTTTCCTGAATGCCACACACACGCTCAAGAGCAGCAACTGCTGCTGAATGCCACAAGACAGAAACCGACAGAATTAGACAGTGGAACTCATTGCCACAGGAAGTCGCAGGGGCCAAGAATTTAGCACGATTCAAAAAGGAGCTAGACATCTGGATAACAAGAACACCCAGACTTTTCATTAACGACAACCCATTTTGGAAGGGATATTTAACCTCCTACTGCAAGGTTTAAACTTCTCTCTGACTATTAGAGATCAGAATGAGAGCTAATGTGGCAGAAGTAGATTGTCGCACCTATGCTGACCATGGGGTTCTGACACCTTCCTCTGAGACAGCTGTTGCTGCCCACTGGCAGAGATGGGACGCTGGACTGGATGGACCTCGGATCTGGCGCAGTCTGGCAGTTCCTGTGTTCTGACAAGCCAAACGTTCTTTGGCTCCATACGGACTTTGCACCGTTAGCCTAATGCAGCCGTGTTGCAAACTCTCAGGCTTCTGGCAAGTCTCCTTGGATATTTCCAGCTCCTGGAGCCCTGTGATCAGGTGAGAATCTTGGCTGTCATTAAAGAAACCCAGGAAGTTGCTAGCTCTTGTGACTGTGGAGAAAAGATTAAAACCACTCAACCTCACGACGCAGACAGCAAATACAAGAACCCGACATTTATTTATTTATGTTTAAATTTCACGATTTCTGGAGCCTGCCTGGTAATTGGGGGTGGCAGCCGAAATAGGGTTAATTACCTGCACTTCCTGAGAATGGCCCAGGAGTCCCTGGGGTGCCATGGCCTGGCCTTGCAGCTGGGTTTAATTCATTCTCATGCCGGCAGCTGAGCAAACCCAGCCAGGGGCTGCTTTTGGAGAAGCCCTGGCTGTTGCTTGAAAGAAGCCAAATTTGGAGCTTTTAGCTGCCTGGTGCATCTTTTCAAATCCAAACCTGACTGGATTTTTGTTTCCCAAGTGCCTCCAGCACAGACAGGGATCCTGTCCGTCACCAAATTAAGCCAATCCAGGACCCTAAACACACATCCCATGGCCCCGCCCCCAATTTGTCACCCTTCTCCTTTCTGGAGAGGCAACAGGTTTCTGAGTTAAGATGAATGGGATCACACGCCTTTGAGCTCTTGTTCCAGGCTCTCTGCAAACTCAGGCAGACACCAGTTATGCTCTGGTCATATTTTCAAGCTTTTCTTTCATCCAGGATTGCCAGGAGCATTTGTTTTTCGTTTGCTTTTTAAAAGCCGATATTCCAATCTCATGATATAAGTCGAGAAGCCAGGGCCCATAGGCCTGTTGGGCCTCTCTTAATCCAGTTCTGCTCCTCCCCAGAAGAGTTTGCAATCTTGTTTTCATAGGATGAAACAGTGAACTTGTGGGGTTCCCAGGGACATGGAACGCTGCAGCCAGCTGATTCCTCTTGGTTTCCCTTCCTCTTTGCCCCAGTTCCAGCCAGGCTCCCGTCGGGTTGGGTGTACGTTCTCCCAGCCCATCCCGCATTCACAGGGCTCTGCTGGGCAGGCACACACCTGCCTGGCTACATCTCTGTATTTGTTCTGCTGGGAGCCACCTTGTTATCAGCCACCAACCTCGTCCGCAAACACAGCCCCGAGAGCGGGAGGACAATCGCTAGCCAGGCCCAGCCCTACACACGGCCTCGTCACGTGGCACCCGTCCACAGCACCCTCCTGCCCCGCTGACCCCTGCGGGGCCTGGAGCCTTCCGGAGGGAGTCTAGGGGCACCGCCGGGGGGCCAGTGAACTCCCCCGGGGCAGCCCAAGTGGAAGTACGGGTCAAAGCAGGTGTCCCATTGGCTGTTCTCCCCCTTCTCAGGCTGGGCTGAGCGATTCCAGCAGGGAGATAAACCCCGTCCTTGAGGGGCTGGGGCTGGCTTCCCTTTACCGGGCCTGAACCTTCAACTCGGGGTCCTGGATCCTGAAGTGCAGCAAAGCTCAGGGGAGTCGGGAGCCGAGGGGGCGGGGAGCATGAGTGAGAAGGGTAACGTGCCTCCCGCTGCATTGCCTGCCTTGCCCATCGGCTGGCGCTCAGCCGCCCAGCTGCAAGAGCCGCCTCCATCAACACCGCTCCATGAACAGCCGGGGTGATGCTACCGTGGGGGCAGGGGTGGGGGGTCCCTCAGCCCCACCGGTGAGCTTCAAACTCCAAGATCTTTCAAGCCCTGGGCAGGCAGCCGGGTTTCTCATCCCAGACTCAGCAGAGCAGGGCCCCCTCTCCGTATCCGGGCGGGGACAGGGCAGCGGAGGAGCCGTCTGCTCCCCTGGCTCCCTGGCGAGGTGTGCGGCTCCAGCGAGCACCGGCCCGTCACACCGCAGGCCCTGTGGTCAAGGGCAAAGATTGCCAGGCCTGGGCTACAATTTCAAGAGCAATCCAAAAAGCCCCCCTGCCCCCAGCCGGGGATTTCAGGGGAAAAAGCTGTTCCTGGGAGGCGCAATTCCTGGTACTGGGGACCCGTGTTTACTGTCCTAGCTACACATTAACGTCTGCCCAGTCACGTCTGCCTGGCGGACACAAACAGCGGCTCAGCGGGTCTCTAGGAACGCTCTGCAGGGCCAGGCCGAGCGTGCTAGGCAGTCATTCTTAGACCTCCCTAGCCACGGCCCTCAAGCCCTGAACCCCACCCAGTCCACCCATCTCTCCAACCACCTGCCATCCCCCCTTCCGGGGTGCCCTGTGCCCCCCCAGCCTGCAGCATCAATGGGGGGCTTTTCCCCAGGCCCCTGGGATCTCAGCCAGGTGGTGCTGGCTATCGACTACGGCTTGTGTTTTCAGAGGGACGTAGGCTGCTCAGTTCTCAAGGGAAGTCTGGGGGTCCCCGGTGCAGGCAGGGAACGTCACTCACCACTGAATTACCAGAGACCCCCCTGGCAATAATGCACAGGGGGAGTAACGTATGCTCATCTCGTCCAGCTCCAACGGCACCAGCTCCCTGCCACGTAACAAACTTCCTCCCGCCCACCCCATTGTTCCTGCTGCACGTGCTGCCCTGGGGCCTGCCCGGTGTCTGGCTCATCTATTCACACAACATTGGCTCACTCCCTGGGACTCCCCCATTGGTCTGGCTGTAGCCAGCTGGTTTCTCTTTCCGGAGCTTGTCAGCTCTTTGGTCTGTGTTTGTACAGCGCCTAGCGCAAAGGGGTCGTGGTCCGTGCCTGGGGCTCATAGGCACGACAGTAATACGGATAATGAATAACAACCACGCTTGCTGTCGGTACCGGACATGTGACACACAGGCGAGCAGTTCTTATTCTATCCAGTAGAGGACACTGGTGATACATGCGCAGTCTAGCCAGCCTGCTACGCCCATTTGACAGGTTGGGACCTGGGGCACGGGGAGGTTCAGGAACAGAACCTAAGAACCCCTCTACTGCCCCCCAGCCCTGAGCTCTCCCCAACGGGCAGGGCTGCCGCCTCTGAGGCACACAAAAACCAGCCAGGCTGTGGGCAGGTCCAGATTCCAGGCGGGGCCAGTCTGAGGGCGGGGCCAGGAAGGGTCTCAGCTCTCGGAAAGCTACACGGGACGTGGAGGAATTCGGAGGCGGGATGAGGGCACCGCTTCCCCCATTGGCTGGCATCCGTCCTGCCACGCACGCCGCATGCATGTGGCCAGGTGGCCACAGCGCACTCCCAGCTATGGCGGGCACGGCCAGTCGTTAAGATCACTGCACACATGGCCACACGTGGGCACAGCAGAAAAACAGCAAATGACTTCAGAGCGGCGACCAGCAAGGCACTAGGAAAGCCGGCCAGGCCAGTCACAAGCTGGCCAGGTGGCCACCTACCAATGGCCCAGGCTGCCTCGGGGATGCCTCCAAGAGGGTGTGAGCTCACTGGGAGAGAGGAGGGAAGCTGGCGGCAAAGGGGAGGAGGGCGGCGGCAGGATCCCGTGACCTGCACTGTGCTGATGGGGCCGCCCTGAGCCCAGGCGGGTCCGGCTTTGGCGCGCTCCGCGAGGAACAATGCACCTGCTCTCCATGCCCAGACTCATCCGGATACCTGCAGAGCTGGCTGGAGATCCCAGGGCCCCGCGTCCTGGGCCTCTGCCCCCAGCCAGAGCCTGCAATGCTGGAGGAGACAGGGGTCAGCGCAAGTCTGTTTCCTGAAGACTCGGGGCGAAAGTCGGAATTATGCAGGGCAAAGCCGAAAGCAGCAGGCGGCCCGAGGGCAGAGGACAACAGCTGAACACGCCGGAAGCCCTGCAGGCTTCCTAGCATCCCTCATGCCCGCGTCCCTGCACCCAACTCCCACACTCCAGCAACCAGGCAGGGCAGAGGCCAGGGCTCGCTAGGCGGGGAGGGAGGTAGATGAGTGCCCATCCCCATGGTGTCGGAGTGGGAGAGGGGGCTGGGATAGGCAGGCCAGCGTCACAGGGAAGAGCTGGCGTTGGATTCCAGTTCACCAGCGGGACAAGGGTCAAGGGAGGGATTTTCCAAAGCTGCGTAAGAGGCTTTGGTGCCTCGGTGCAATGGGAACCGGGCACCTGCCGAGCTCCCGCGGGTCCCTTCGGGAAATCCGCCCAAGGCCTTTGCAGTCTGGCCCAGCACAGACCCGCATGCGGCAAGGTCAGGCCTGGGGATCGTTCCAGCCCATCCTCCAGTAGGACGCCCCAAAGGCACCACAGCCAGCCAGCCCCAGTACCCCGAGGCTACCCCGGTGTCCCCAGCCCAAGTCTACTGGAGCGGAAGAGAGAGGGGACAGTACAGGAGGGGGAGGAGGCGGCACAGAGATGTAATGGCTGGAGGAGCAGCCCGTGGACGGACGGATAGGTGGACAGATGGATGGATGGACGGACGGATGGGTGGGTGGATGCCTGATATTTCTATTCCACTCGCCCTGGGTGCCGTTCTGCGGCTCTCCCTAGCCCGAGCTGCAAGGGGTCCGTCCTTCACTCCCAGGCTCTTGGCTGGGGTGGGGACCAGGTGTCAGCCCCTCCCTGACTCCCAGCCCCAGGGCCAAGGCCAGACCCTGGTTCCAGAGGGCAGCCTGTGCCCGGAGGCCTCTTTCCTCCCGAGCTGCTGGGTGGCCCAGTGGAGGAAGGGGGCACGGGGGTGGGGGGCGCCAGGGAACAGGAGGAGGGAGCGTGTCCCTCTGAACAAGGGGAACGAACTCTCCATCTACCCGCCGACACTGGGCTCCTCTGCTCTGTAACCCCCAGCCGGCCTGCCGAGCGCGTGCCCTGGGGAGGGGGGGGTCTGTGGCATGGCCAGATGATGCGACTAGGCCCATGCACACAGGGTGCCCCGTGGAACAGGGGCTCGTGCAGCGGCATGACACAGCCCCCGTCTCCTACCCCTCCGTGTGTCGCTGGGGGAGGAGGCGGGGCCAGAGGGGCCGGGGCGGGGCCAGAGGATGCAAATCTGACCTTGTGGCGATGGATCAGGAAAGCTGAGGCAGCCTGGGGCGCTCCCGGCTCAGGGTTGGCCCAGAGGCCCAGAGCCCCCACAGCCCGGAGCCCAGGCTGCACTCGGCCAGGGCTGGGCCAGTTAATTCGCTGGACTCAGGGCACCGTGGGGAGGGGGCCCCTCACTGGCAGGGCGAGGACGGGCGAGGCAATCGGTGGGTTTCCTCACCTGGCAAGGGACCCGCCGCGGCTGGCACTGGGGGAAACGCAGGCACCTGGCACAGGCTGGGCAAGCTCGACATTAGGCGCTGGGATCCTCATGCCGGCTGTTGCAGAGAACCAGCCCAGCTCTGCCCTGGCCGACAAGCGCCGCAGGGCTGCCCCCCCGGGCTGGGCCAGGGGGTCTGCCAGCTCCTCTACTGCAGCCAGCCGGGCTCCTCTGAGTGCCCCCTTTGTGCCCACCATACCCAGAGAACTGCCTCTTCCCGAGCACCGGCCACTGGCATTAACCCCTTCCCTCCCAAACCATCCGGCTCTGTCTTTCAGCTGAGTCTGGCCATTAGCATCTTCCCACAGGGGCCCGTCGCTGGCACAGCTGGGGGGGCACCAGTGGGTGTTAAAGGACCAGCTGTAGGTACAGCTCACCTCCCCCCAGCACCCCGGGCAGCGATGCCAGAGAGTGTGTTCCTGCCCACGGCGGTGTCCATGCACAGCCAACCCCTCCCTCCCACACATACCTGCCCCTCTGTGCCAGCCCATGGTTCACCCCCTCGGTGCCAGCCTGCAGGGCTCTGACCTGGGGGGGGGTTGGGGGCTCCCTTCCCATGCGTGTCCCCCCACGCAGGCCCAGCCCCCTTACCTGCCGGCTGGAGGCTCTCCTGCATGGACTCGATCTCAGACAGCTCAGTGCAGACGCCCTGCCCGTGCATCAGCGTGTGCAGGGGTTTCTCCACCCCCCGGGGCGGGTAGCAGCGCAGCCCGGAGCCGCAGCGGGCAGTGTAAACCCCGCAGGGCGTCCCTTTGCTCAGGGCGCAGGTGGCGCAGCACCCGCAGCCCGGCTCTCGCACCAGCTCCTCGCAGCCCACGGGCGCCTTGCAGCGGGTCAGCTTCTCCTCCGAGCAGGGCGGGCAGTGGATGGCTTCGTCGCTGACACACAGGCCCATGGTGGCCAGCAGCAGCACCACGGAGAGGCCGCCTGAGGGCATGGCGGGCGGGCGTACGGACCAGGCGCTATGGCGAATAACGGACCAGCCAGCCGAGGGCAGGGGGGAGAGGGAGCGCGCAGGCCAAGGAAGGCAGCAGGGTCCCAGCCGGGTTGCCCCCCAGACGCGCGGAGAGGAGAGGGCTTCACAGCCTGCTCTCAGCCCAGCCAGCAGCCATCCAGACTCCGCACTGCCTGTGCGAGCCGAGCCGAGAGTCTCTGGACTTTATACCGGCCCCTAGCCACTCCCCCGGCTCTCCGCCTGCCGGAGCTGTCACCAGCCGGTCCCTCCCCGCGGGGCCAGCCCAGTGCCCCGGGGCAGAGAACACACAGGGCTGGCAGCAGCCCAGAGACAGCGGCAAGGGGCTGCTCTGAGCCCACGGGGAGGGCCTGGGAGGGGCCCCGCCCCCTCCCGGAGGGCCCGCCCCTCCCCCCTCGCCGCCCCCTGCTAGCCCAGCCCTGAGCTCCCCACCCCCCAGCTCTGCCGGGGCCCCTCACTCCCCACTCGCAGCCCCCTGCTAGCCCAGCCCTGAGCTCCCCCACCCCCCAGCTCTGCCGGGGCCCCTCACTCCCAACTCGCAGCCCCCTGCTAGCCCAGCCCTGATCTCCGCCACCCCCCAGCTCTGCCGGGGCCCCTCACTCCCGACTCGCAGACCCCTGTTAGCCCAGCCCTGAGCTCCCCACCCCCCAGCTCTGCCAGGGCCCCTCACTCCCGACTCGCAGACCCCTGCTAGCCCAGCCCTGAGCTCCCCACCCCCCAGCTCTGTTACACATAGCTGTTACACATAGTCTTACACGTTCTTTTTCTTGGTGCGAGCAAGTTTTCAGCCATTGAAGAAATGCAGTGTTGCTGTTAGCATTGTTTGGTTCTTTGTGGGGGGAGCTGTGGTGAGCAGCAGGAGAGTTTGCTCTTTGCCTTCATCTTGCTAATAACAGTCAATACTAGAGGCGGAGATGCTCCTTGGGAATCAGACGCTGGTGTTGAGCTGAGATTCCTGGGGGACAGGATTTCCCTGCATGCTGTTTGTGACCATCTCTGTTGAGGGACAGGTGCATTTGTGTAAACAAAACCAGTGACAAAGTATATCCCAGCCTCTGCATCACTGATTTCTCCTCCAACAAACCCCAGGTCACAGGGCCCCAACATCTGCTCCTGCCCAGCAGTTGGGCAGGGATAAAGATAAACCAAGTTCCCCTCAGCTCTAAATCGAGTCTGAGCTCAGAGCGGAGACTGGGCCAGGACTGACTCCGTTCTTGGCCTATACAGGGCGAGAGGTTCCCTGTGAGAGCAGAGGAGTGATACCTGGCCAAGGGTTCCCCCCCCTGACGCTGGGTGCTGTCCCGCCCGCTCCCTCTGGCAGCACTGCCCCCGGGGTTAGCCCGGCCGCTCCTGTTGAGTCCGGTGGAATGAAGCTTCCTGAGAAGCAAAACTAAGCTTCTCCGGCCTACTCCGGCCCGAGTGCTGCCTGGACCCATTTCGGGGAGGGAAGCGGGACCTGGCAGCCAGGCCGTGGCAGGCTCAGCCCAGCTCTGGGTTTCTTCACAGCCATGAGGGTC